>NW_027186540.1:8724768-8845828 GCF_028583685.1 Petaurus breviceps papuanus | reverse complement strand
AGAGAGAGAGAGAGAGAGAGAGAGAGAGAGAGAGAGAGAGAGAGAGAGAGAGAGAGAGAGAGAGAGAACAAAAACTTTCTGTGGCTTATTACAAAAATATGTTTCCTACTGTACCCTAAATCTTTCATCTCTCCATAATGGATATTGTTTTATCATCAGTTCTCTGGAATCATGAAAGGTCATTGTTTTCACCATTTATACAGTGATTACTGTACCTTTTAAAGTTGTTTGTTTTGATAATGTTATTTTTGTTATACAATTATTCTCTTGTTCAATTCATTCATCATGAGCTTAAAAGTACATCAAAATATATTGCAGTGTGAAGAAGGACAAGGGGAATAATTTATACCACAATGACAAAAAGTTAAGCTTCTTGTCCAGGGTAATACAATCAATATGTGTTAGAGATGGTATTTGAACCCAGACCTGTTCTAACTTTGCCATCTGCTCTTTATTCACTATGGCAAACTGCCCTTTAAATCTAGAACAGTAAGATATTTTAAATGTTAATAGATCACTTTAAAATATCCATTAATAAACATTTATTAACCACTTATGGTGTGGCAGCACTGTGTTAAGTGCCAGGGATACTAAAGGAGACAAAAGATAGTCCCTGCCCTTAAAGAGCAGCTTACAATCCAATGAGAGAGATAATATGCAAATAATTATATATAAACCAAGGATAAATAGGAGATAATTTACAAAGCAAAGGCTCTGGAAGGTTTCCTGTAGAAAGGCAGGATTCTGGGGGAGGTCTTGAAACCTGGGAGGTCAGTAGTCAGAGAAGAGGAAGGAGAGGATTTCAAGCATGGGAGACAGCCAGAGAAAATGCCCAGTCAAACACCTTAAAGTTTACAAAGTATTTCTCTCATAACACCTTCATGAGAGAGTACAAGTAGAACTATCTACAATTTACAAATGAGCAAACTGGGAAGCAGAAAAGCTAAGTCTGAGAAACGGACCTCAGATCCAGATATATCTGCCCCAAGTCTAGTAATTTTTCATTGACTCCATGTTGCTTTGCACTGAATTTGTAAGGTCATGCACTGAGGTCTCCCTATAAGAAATAACCCCAATTTTAGTTTATTATTAAGAAATGAATTGAAGAAGGCAGAAACATGCTTCCAAAATTCAAGCAGCATCCTCATCTAGAAAGGCTTCATACTTTCTGAAGAGCTCTGAGTCTAGCTTTGCAGTATATTTGCATTTCTGTATTCCATAGTTCCCTAGTTTGGGTTCAGTGAATTGAATAAATTGTACAATACAGGACTCTGGGGAGCTGTGTCAGCATGGAGAAGGTTTCTAATAAAAGCATTCAGCATTCATGTGGCACTTTTCATGCTAGCAAGCAAGTAACATAATGTATTTTGTATACAATTATTTAGCTACATAAATGTACAGCCCTGTTCACCCACAGGGCTTCTGCCCCTAAAATAAATAAATAAAACTAACAAAATTACAAAACATGTTAGGTAAAAACATTGCCTATAATGTCTGTCAATGCCATTGGTTATCAGAAACAGACCTTGTATATACATTTCAGTCTGTAAAAAAAACTTGGATGCATATACATATTTTAAAGACATATATCCTTGAAAATAACTACTAACGGGCTTCATGCATTACTGTAAAAAGTTCATATCACAAGATTTCCTGTCTTCACATTGCATTTCAAAGTCTGACAGATCTATTACACAGTTCCTATATTTAAAGATACAGTTTTTAAGGTTTAGACTACAGTGCCATTTTGAGGGGTTAAATAATTTACTTCATTCTTATTATTTAGTTATTTAAACTTTTTTGTCTTTGAAAATTAGAGGGTTGCCAATCACATACACTCTTCCTTAAAAATTCACAACCACTTGAATCATGGACTATAAATTTTAAAGCAAAGAAATAGTATTCTTTTTTTTTTTTTAAAGCAATCGGGGTTAAGTAACTTGCTCAAGGTTACACGGCAAGTTATTTCTGGGTGTGGTGCTGAGTATCTGAGCCCGGATTTGATCCAGGTCATCACAACACTGGAGCCGGTGCTCTTACTCGCTGAGCCACCTGGCCGACCCAAAGGAATAGTATTCTTATTTAATATAGGATTTATGGTATCTTTTTCTTCCAAGTTATGGTAGAATCTGTTGCGTTCTGGTATTTTGTCATTTTATATGTAAAACAACAGATAATAGATGGACATCTCAAGTGTCTTACTGGCAACACAAAATGTAAAAAAAAAAATAATGACTTAAAGGAAGGTATCCAGCATAGTAGGCAAATGCTCTTGTTGAAATTTATAGAAGAATATAGGTAGACATCATACTGCACAAGAAGGTACGGGTGGCATGCAATGATGGGCATCATCAACATATTGATGAGATCATAGAGCTGTTTGTTTTTTTTAAGCAATTGGGATTAAGTAATTTGCTCAAGGTTACATGGCCAGTCATTTCTGGGTGTGGTGCTAAGTTTCTGAGCCTGTATTCGATCCCCAGGTCATCCCAACACTGGGGCTGGTGCTCTTACTCACTGAGCCACCTGGCCACCCCAGTCATTGTGTTATTAAGTAAAAAAGAATAAAACCTTTAAAATATGCTTTTCTTCTTACCCACTTCCTTTAAATATCTCATATGTATTCACCTTGTATTCAAACTTGCACTGCAGTCTAATTACTTGTGTAAAAACCACTTTGTTCTCACTCTTTCAATGAGCAGTTGAAATTGGAGATTGGATGCCCCAAACAGTGGCTGTTGTTAATTCCAAAGATGTAGAGGCAATTTATAGACATCTCTCTTCCCACAAACTCAGAAGTCCACACCAGAGTGATTCTCCTTCAAAATTAACTAGTAAATTTGGATCTTCAGTAAAAGCATTTACTGAAATGGCCTAGTAAAAAGGGTAGTTACAGAACATTTCATCTAAAACCTGGGGTGCACACTCTCACAAATGTAAACATAGTATATGAGGAAAAGAATGGCCACAGACAGTTCAATGGTAGAGAAGTGTACTAGTAGCCAACTCTTCTCATGACTAAAACAGCAGGGTTTCAATATCCTTATTTCTCCAAGGGTCTTCTCAGAGTTCCCTGAAGAACCTGGCATTGGTGATGGACAAGTGTAAAGTCAAGCATGGGCAGCTTTCCAGAGGACTGCTGCTGTGAATAGCTTTCAAGATTCTGATTGCACAGTATAATGAACTCTCTATTTATTCGGTAACAAATGAAGACAAAACATTCACAGAAAATCAAAATACAGCATTCACCATGTTATGGCATAAGCATTTATCAGAAAAATGGCATTGTAGTTTTCACCAAAGTGGTCAAATAGTTTTAAACAAAGTACATTAACTTAGCAACTCAATCATTCTTAAGGAGGCAAGCCTCCTCAATTGACACAAAGTACAGAGGTCAAAAGTTTTCCACCCCTAGTTTACATTGTCTTAATCTCTTCAAACAAAAAGTTTCTTTCTTCTTAATTGGAGATTAGGTATCAATCATCCTTAATTAGTAAGTCCTTAAGTCAATCATCTAAATGTAAAGGTCAAAGTTTGCATTAGATACCCAAGGAGAGGTTTTTCATCTTGACTCAAGGGAGGCTCTCAGCATTCATGGTTCCTCTTCCATGGTCCCAGATCCTGCCCGAATCTATCCAACTGTAACCTGGGTTCAAAGCCAGACAGCTCTCAGTTCTTTGTCCAGCTTCTTGTGCAGTTCCTGCTCCATATTGAAGCTCACAGTGTCTGGTCCACCTCAAGTCCTTCACAGCTTCTGTTTCTGGGAAGACAAAGCTTAACAAAGCCACAATAACATTAATGCACATTGCCAGAATCCTCATCAATTCTCTTTGCGCCTATGAAATCAACATAGACCCAACAAAAAGGTTTGAGGAATCAACACAAATCATCAGTATAGTTCCTGTATCTCTGAAATCATCGGCAAGACCCTCCTCCAGGATTTCTGTAAACATACAAGGAAATCATTTTTCAGGGCTTCTGAACCAGCATCAATGTCCCAGGGCTTCTGTAACAACAACACCATTCTTTATTTTTAATGAACTAATTTGTTTGTTTGCTTTTAGTTTACAAGATTCAATTCCACAATTCCTTGAGTTTCATATTTTGTCCCCATCCCTCTCCTCCCCTCCATGGCGGCATATAGTAAAGTATAGGATCTGTAAATATTTTCACATTATACATTAGTCAAGTTATAAAGATGGATTGTATCAGATGGAATGAAAAATGGTAAAGAGGACATAAAACCAAACAAGAAAAGGAAAAAGATCAGGTATTTTGCTTCCATCTGGATATAAACTCAGTTCTTTCTAGTTCTTTCTCTGGATGCACACATTTCTATCCATCATGAGTCTTTTGGGATTGACTGATATCATTGCATTGCTGAGAAGAGTCCAGTCTATCAAAGCAGGTCATCACACATACATTGTGTCTGTAACTGTGTACAAATTTCTCCTGGTTCTACTCTTCTCACTCAGCATCAGTTCATATAAGCCTCTCCAGGTAAATATGAAGACTGTCTGCTTCTCATTTCTTATAGCACAATAGTATTCCATAACATGCATATACCACAACTTTTTCAGCCATTCCCCAATTGATGGGCACCTCCTTAATTTCCAAATATTTGCCACCACAAAAAGAGCTGCTATGAACATTTTTGTACATATGGGTCTTGCTCCCACTTCTATGATCTCTTTGGGATATAACCCTAGGAGTTGTATTGCTGGGTCAAAGGAAATGAAAAGTATTTATAGCCCTTTAGGGATAATTCCAGATTGCTCTCCAGAAAGGCTGGATCAGTTCACAACTCCACCAGCAATGCATTAGTGTTCCAACTTGCCCACATCCTCTCCAGCATTTGTCATTTTCCTGTTTTGCCATTTTAGCCAATCTGACTGGTGAGATGAGGTACCTCAGAGTTATTTTGATTTGCATTTGTCTAAATCAATAGTGATTTAGAGCATTTCTTCATGTGCTTATAGATATCCTTAATTTCTTTCTCTGAAAACTGCCTGTTCACATCCTTTGACCATTTATCAATTGGGGAAAGACTTGTATTTTTATAAATTTGACTCAAATCTCTGCATATTTTAGAAATGTGTCCTTTGTCAGAGACATAGGTTGTAAAGATTCTTTCCCAATTTCCCACCTCCCTCTTAATCTTGGTTACATTGACTTTGTTTGTACAGAAACTTTTCAATTTCACGTAGTCAAAATTATCCATTTCACATTTTATAATGTTCTCTAATTCTTGTTTAGTCACAAAGTCTTTCTCTCTGCTCAAATCTGACAGGTAAACTATTCCTTTTTTTCCCAAGACTGCTTACAGTATCAACCTTTATACCTAGATCATGCATCCATTTAGACTTGATTTTGGTATATGGTGTTAGAATTTTTGCATCTATATTCATGAGGGAGATTGGTCTTTAATTTTCTTTCTCTGTTTTATCTCTTTCTGATTTAGGTATAAGTACCATATTTCTGTCATAAAAAGAATTTGGTAGGACTCCTTCTTCACTAATTTTCCCAAATAGTTTGTAGAGTATTGGAATCAATTGTTCTTTAAATGTTTGATAGAATTCACTGGTAAATCCATCTGGCCCTGGAGATTTTTTCCTCGGGAGCTGACTGATGGCTTGTTCAATTTATTTTTGTGAGATGGGGTTGTTTAAGTAATTTACTTCCTCTTCAGTTAATCTGGGCAACTTGTATGTTTGTAAATATTCATCCATTTCCCTAAGATTGTCATATTTATGTGCATACAAATGGGAAAAATAATTCCTTATTATTGTTTTGATTTCCTCTTCATTGGAGGTAGATTCCCCCTTTTCATTTTTGATACTCATAATTTGGTTTTCTTCTTTCTTTTTTTTATCAAATTGACTAAGGGTCTACCAATTTTGTTGGTTTTTTCATAAAACCAGCTCTTCATTGTATTTATTAATTCAATAGTTTTCTTAATTTCAATTTTATTAATCTCTCCTTTGGTTTTTAATGTTTCTAATTTAGTATTTAATTGGGGATTTTGAATTTGTTCTTTTTCTAGGTTTTGCAATTGCATGCCCAATTTGTTGACCTCCCTTTTCTCTAATTTATTCATGTATGCACTCAGGGATATAAAACTTCCCCTAAGAACTGCCTTTAATGCATCCCACAAATTTTGGTATGTTGTCTCATTATTATCATTCTCTTGAATGAAATTACTGATTGTTTCTATAATTTCTTGTTTGGTCCACTGATTCTTAGGATTAAAATGTTTAATTTCCAATTAGTTTTTATTCTGTCTTTCCATGGCCCTTCATTGCATATAATTTTTATTGCATCATGATCTGAGAAGGATGAATTTAATATTTCTTCCTTACTGCATAGAATTGTTGAGTTTTTTATGCCATAGAACGTGGTCAATTTTTGACTATGTGCCATGAACCACTGAGCAAAAAGTATATTCCTTTTATCCCCATTCATTTTTCTCCAGTTATCTATCATACCTATCCTCTCTAAAATCCTGTTCACCTCCTTAACTTCTTTCTTGTTTACTTTGAAGTTAGATTTACCGTGTTTCCCCGATAATAAGACACTCTCTTATTATTTTTTTTTTTTTGGAAAGAAAAACACCAGAGGGTTTATTTTCCGGGGAGGGCTTATGTTGTCCTGCCTCAGCTCTCCTCCACGGCACTGCTCTCAATGGCGCCAGCAAGCAAATCACTGGGGAAGAACAGGATGACGCGCTCACTGCTGCAGCTCTGATTGGATGCAGCTCGGAGCGCAGCGTGCGTTTCACGGGGGGGGGGGACGCTGCATACAGAGGGTATTGTAATGTATCATGTAGTGCAGGGGATCACCTTTACTACAGTAGCAATCTCAATAGGGCTTATTTTCGGGGGAGGGTTTATTTTAGAGGAATCTTACACAGTAAGGGGAGGGCTTATTTTCAGGATAGGTCTTATTATCGGGGAAACACGGTATCAAGTTCAGAGAGGGGGAGATTAAGGTCTCCCAGTAGTATAGTTTTGCTATCTACTTCTTCCTCTAATTCCTTTACCTTCTCTCTAGGAATTTGGATGCTACACCACTTGGTGCATATATGTTAAGTAATGATATTCCTTCATTCTTGATGGTGCCTTTTAACAGGATATAGTTTCCTTCCCTATCTCTTTTAACTACGTCAGTTTCTGCTTTTGCTTTATCTACAATAAGGATTGCTACCCCTGCTTTTTTTACTTTAGCTGAGGCATCATATATTTTACTCCAGCCTTTTACCTTTACCCTGTGTGTATCCCTCTGTTTCAGATGTGTTTCTTGTAAAGAGCATATTGTAGGATTATGATTTCTAATCCATTCTGCTATCCATCTCCGTTTTATGGAAGAGTTAATTCCATTCACATTTAGTTATGATTGTTATCTGTTTCTTTCCCTCCATCCTATTCTCGCCCCTGTTAATGTTCATATTTCCCCCCCCTCTCCCTTCCTCCCTTAATAGTTTTTATTTTTACCACTGCCTCCCTCAGTATTCCCTTATCAGCCCCCTTCCCTTTTCCTCCCCTTTCCCCTTACTACTTCCCTCCCTACTAACCACCTTTCCCTCTCCTACTGCCTGTAGGATATTTTTATACTTAATGAAGTGTTATTTCGTCTTTGCACCAAGAGTGACAGGAACAAATCTCATGTGAAGCTCCTCTCCCTCTCCTCTTTCCCTCTAAAATGATACTTTTTGCATTTCTTCTCCATAGAGTTCCATGCTTTACTGGTTGTTATTCCCTTCTTGCACCAGAACCAATGAGGGAAAAGCACATAGGATTCCCTTCTCCCTCCCTTCTTTTCCTCTGCTCTACTGTTTTTATGTCTCTTTGTGTGGCATAATTTACCCTTTTTCACTTCATTCATTCCCTTTCTTGCATTGCAGTCCCTTTGTAGCCCTTAAAAAGATTATTTTTTAATTGTCATTTTGTGTGTTTTATACTCGTACCCTCTTCTTGTCTATAACCAGTTTGCTCTTATCAAATAGCAGGGTGTGTGTGTGTGTTTTCATTGTTTACCTTTCTATGTCACTGTTGCATCTCGTAATTGGAGGTTGAATTTTCCATTGAGTTCTGGCTTTTTTATCAGGAAGGTCTGGAACTCTGTTATATTATTGAATGACCATCTCTTTGCCTGGAAGTATATGTTCACTCTCACTGGGTATGTGATCCTTGGTTGTAACCCGAGCTCTTTTGCCTTCTGGAAAATTGTATTCCACTGCCTCCAAACTTTCAGTGCAGAGGCTGCCAAATCCTGTGCGATCCTCACTGTGGACCCTCAATATTTGAATTGTTTCTTTCTGGCCACTTGAAGTATTTTCTCTTTTATCTGGTAATTCTGGAGTTTGGCCACAACATTTGAAGGACTTTTCAGTTTGGGATCTCTTTCAGCAGGTGTCTGGTGGATTCTCTCCATTTCTATTTTACTCTCAGGTTCTACTATCTCAGGGCCGTTTTCCTTAACAAGCTCTTGGAGAATGTTGTCCAGGCTCATTTTTTCATCATGATTTTCTGGTAAGCCTATGATTCTCAGATTATCTCTCCTGGATCTGTTTTCCAGGTCTGTTTTTTTTTGAGGTATTTTACCTCTTTTTCTAATTTTTCATTCTTGTTGTTTTGTTTGACTAATTCTTGGTTCCTCATAGAGTTATTTGTTTCAATTTGGTTGATTCTAGTTTTTACCAAATCATTTTCCTTGGTCAATTTTTGGAGCTCCTTTTCCATATCATACACTTTTCTTTTTAGAGAGATGTTTTCTTCATTATAATGTTTTTCTAATTCTGCTATTTTTGTTTTGAGAGAATTATTCATTTTGTCTTCTATCCCTCTCATTGGGTTTTCAAAGTTCCTTTTGATGTCATCTAGGAGACCCTTCTCTGCTTGGGACCCATTCCCTGGTGATGCTTCAGCTGTGGGTGTGGAGTCCACATTGTCTCCCTCTAAGTTGGGTTCCTCCCTCTGAGGATAGTAGGACTACAGAGTCTTTGTCTTTGTAGTCTACTTTCTACCCATTTTGAGCCAGGGCCCTAGCCATGCCCTTTCTCTAGGGTTCCCAAGCCTTTATTGTAGAGGGTTTTGCCCTGGGACAAGAGTTACTATGTTTTCAGGGTCAGAGGCGGGGTTTGTAGCAAGTGAGGTTCACTCTGTCATCCTGGACTTTGGAGGTCCTGAAAGGGCCTTTTTTATTTTTAATTTCTGGGCTATGAAGTGGTAGCCCCAGGAGCATTTGCTGTCCAAGACAGGGGCCCCTGTATTTGGTTATTACCTTGCTCTTTTCAGTCCCAGCCCTTTGGTGATAAGCTTGGTAGTGGCCCTTGTGGTTGGTGGGATGACTTGCCCTCTGAGTTGGTCAGGCCCCTTCCAGGCCTACCTCTGTCGGCCATGCCTTCTGGGCTTGTCTCTGTGTCTGCCAGCTATGCCTTCTGGACCTGCCTCTCAATACCATTCTTTATTAGAAGATGAATCTAACAAAGTAACATCAAAATAGTAAGACAAAGTACTGCCACCACAGTCATGTGTCCTTCCAGTTCTCCTCTATACTCATTTCTCAGTTTTCTCAATTGTAAGTTCAGTCCTCAGTTCTCAATTCTCTTCTCAGTTCTATCTCTCCAGCAGTAGCAGTCAGCCTCCAGATGCTTGCGCCCAGAAGTTCTGACTTCTCTCAGTGTGGGATTTTCCTTATATATGGTATTAGCTCCTCCCTGTTCTGCCCCTTCCTGTTACATCAACAAGTCCATCCCACTGTGGGATTCACAGGTTCTGTGTCTTAATACTTGATGCAATCATTAACTTAGAATTAGGTGCTATGTACCTGTAAACTTGCCAATACAAGGGGCAGAGAAGATTGTCAAATTATCATTACCATTACAACAAGTTTTCCGAGTGCTAGCTCATTGTCTAGCAAGGAGCCTCATCCAGATGGGTCAGTCTACTCATGGGCTGTACTGTGTATCCCAGAACAGAGATAAGCAGAAAACTTAGATGTGATATATATGGCTAAACCTCTCCAATGCAGAAATTCCTGGCTTTTTACTCAGTGCCTTATAAACTGGAGAAAGATTTTGGCCTTGCACTGGCCTTTTATGTTTCCTCCTGTAATAGTAATGGAATGTAAAGATCCCCCTGTATTGGCTTGGTTTTTGGTTTGATTGTGTTAAAACCCAGAGCTTGTGAATCCCACTTGTGGGATAGACTTGTTAACATGAAAAGAGAGGGCTGGACTGGGAAGAGCTGGTGACATAAATTTAGAGAGACACAAGAAAAGAGAGAGGCAGAAGAACTTTTTGGAAGCAGCATCTTGGAGGCAGAAAGAGACTGAGAGGATTGCTGAGGGCCAGTTTAAATTGCCCAAGACTTTTGAGAGCTGCTATCCAGAGCTGCCAAGGACTGAGGAGACACAGCTATTATGCTGGTACTTTGTCTGTCTGTTTTGATGTTGTTTTGCCAGATTTGTCCACTGGTGAAAGACAGTCCTGTTGTTGCAGAGGTCTTGGAACCTTGCTGTTGGTTCAGAGCTCCTGAGACTGTTCTGCAGACAGAGAGTGAATTCTGTCCACTGGTGAAGGACAGTCCTGTTGTTGCAGAGGTACTGGAAACTTGCTGTTGGTTCAGAAGCCCTGAAGAAGGATTTTCTTTTATGTTTACAGAAATCCTGGAAGGGGGATTTGCTAATGTTTTCAGGGGTCCTAGGACTCTTTCTGCAGACAGAGAATGAATTAATGAAGACACTGGCAATGTATCTTGTAGCCTTGCTAAGCTTTGTCTCCCCAGGAACAAAGATTGCTGAGAACTTGCCTCAAGTCAAGATGAAGAAAAGACCTCTCTTTGGGTATTAAATGCTGTGCTTAAGCTTGTTGTAACTCTAGGTAGATTCAATTGTGATCCAAGGGTGGGGAACTTTTGACCTTTTTGTGCTCTGTGATTAAACAAATGAATTTACTTTACTTATGATTGGAAACTAATCTCCATTTGAGAAGAGGGGCTTTGTGATGGACTAAATGAATGTACACCCTAGGGGTGAAGTAGTATTTAGAAGAGGAACTTTGTGATTGATTAAATGAATGTAATGTCCAGGGGTGGGGTAGTACTTGGAGATTATTGAATTACACTTGGTAAATGCTGTATTTTGAATTATGCTAAATTTTGATTCTCTCTATTCTTAATTTGTCACTGAATAAAATGGAGAGCACCTATGCTGGCATGTTCAACCTTGGGAACTTTCCTTTGCTTGGCATTACACCTTCTTACACAGTCCCAGATCTAGAGCTGGCTCCATCCCTTGCTATCATCCTAACAGAGCTCAATCAGATATGATCAATTTACTTGCACCTGGCCTTCTATAAGATCCTAGATGCCACTTCTCTATATTTGAGCTTTTCTCTGGGTATTCTTTCTCTGATATATGGGTTGATCTGCTGAAGTTGTCTTCAATGGACCACTGTAGTCTTTGGCCAATGGAATAGCTACATGGTGCTGTGTCCTCTGCAGATGGAGTGCTATAATATTCTTTTCAGCTGAAGTGTTACAGTGATTTTTCAGCCAGGGAAATTACACCTAGTTTAGGATTGACTGAAACCTTGTTTCTTTGACTCCTTTGGAGACTTGCCTCCAATACTTGGAGAGGTCACACAGACTTGGAGAGGTCACACTTCTCACACTTTTGCTTATGGTGATCAGTCCCAGTTCAGTCATTTACTCTTCCTTTCACACAGACTAGTGACAAGGAACAAAGATCATACTGAATCATGTGCCCAAGGAAACAGTTCATAGTCTTTGCTGGTCTCTTCATATGTAATTGGGCAATTTAGCCTCAATCTCTTCTTGGAATGTTCTAGAATGTTTACTTTGTTCCTGAAGACTTTTATATTTATATTTCAATGTCTCTGTCCCTTTTCCCTTTATAACCTTCAACTTCTCCTGAAATTTTATATCATAGTCCACCAGTCATGTCTAATTCTTCATGACTCCACAGACCATATTGTCTATAGGGTTTTCTTGGCAAAGATACTAGAATGAATTGCCATGTCCTTCTTCAGGGGATTTAGGTAAAGAGAGTGACTTGCCCAGGGTCACACAGCTAATAAGTATCTGAGGTCTGATTTTTACTCAGGTCTTCCTGACTCCAGGCCCATAGTGCTAACCACTTAGCAACCTAGCTGCCTCTTGACATCTTATTATGGGAACCATTACACTTGCTTTACTCTTTTTGTATTTTTTTGACTACCTCATTTTTTCCCACCTTGGTTCAGACTATATCACACATCCTATAATATATTATTATTTTTTATGACAATGGATGATTAGATTTTTCTCTGTCCCTAATTAGCAATCCACATTTATTCACTATTAAATTCTTATGCCTTTCTCTAAGATATTGGTGTTGTCTCCTGCTGTGGCATCTAGGTAGCCTAACAAGAGCTTCAACATCAATAGGGAAAGACCAGTAAGTACTGAGTCAGGACAATGTCCACTTGAACTGCAGCTAGAGACAGGGCCAAACACTAGGTGGCATCATGCTTAGGCAGAAGATTACCCAAGCAGTGTAAGGCTTAAAGGCAGTAGCATCCAAATCACAAGAGGCAATAAGGTTAAATCAGGCCACAGATAACCTCCTGAATAAGAGCAGGAGATAGCCCCCAGACCAATAGTCAAGTAATGTATAGATAGCCTTGTATATAACCTATAGTTGAACCTAGCAGGAAAAATAGCAGGACAATGGCCAGCACGACACCCCAGACACAAAGCATCTAGGGTCTTGCTTGACGCTAAATGCTACTATAATTGATAATATCTGATTGGTGTCTGTTAGGATCATAGCAAAGAATGGAGCTAATTCTGGATTTGGGGTAAGAAGGAGACAGAGGGCTCCAGTCCAAGGCCAAAACCCTTATATAATTAATAGGAGACTGAGCCCAAACCAAAAATTAAAGCAAGGCTATTCATTATCGCCATTATTGTTTTACATAGTTCTTAAAATGCTAGATATTGCTGGAAGTAAAAAAAAAAGAAATTGAAGGAAAGAGCATAAGCACAGAGAAAACAAAAAAAAAAAACATCTTTCTTAGGTGATATGATATTCTATATAGAAAACCCAAATGTGGGAAATTAAATTAATTAAACTGATTAACAACTGCACAAATGTTTTTTTTTTAAAACAGACTCATAAATCATTGCAGTAAAACAGTAGAAATGCAGAAAAGAGAAATGACATTCAAAATAATTATAGAATGCATAAAACATTTGCTATTTGACCTAAAAGGACACACACAGTTACTACTTAAGCTTCAAAACACTCTTTAAAAGTGAAGAGGTCTAAACAGTTTAATAATTATTAATTTTGCAAGGGTAGGCTGTGACAAGAAAATAAAAATAGCTGCAATAACCTAACTTAATAATTGCTACCCTTGTCCTAACATAGAAGTGATGGTCCCAAAGTGTGGAGTGTGACATAAATTTTCAGGCATGGCAAATATGGGAATTTGTTTTGCTTAATTATACATATTTTCTACAGGATTTTGGTTTTTTTATTTCAATTTTTTTTTCAATCTCCAACTCCCTTCCCCCCCAAAAAAAAAGCAAAAGAAAAGAAAGAACAAATTGTCACTGATGGATTTTCTAATTGCACAGAAAAGAGTTGAAGGAAACACAAACCAATACAACCAACAATGAAATTTACCTGTTCTATATATGTCCTTAAAAGAAATGGCAAACTCTGCATAATAGAGATGAATAAATCTATGCTCTATTCTGTTTTGGTGAATGAAGATGCTCATTTGAATTGGTGACTATTAAACTTGGAATAAAGTAAATAAAATTAATTGTTATAGAGCCATCTGGAGAAAATATCTTCTCCAGTAAAACTTTTTTTTCAATTTGGATTGACTTCCCTCCTCAGTAAAGTAATCCTCTCTAAAATATATATTCTTTCCCTTGCAGAATAAAATCTTAATGTATGATTTGGGGTATCATACAACATTTGGTTAATATCTCCAAGATGAATAATATAGATTTGGTATCAGTCACCCAATTTCATTTATAACTTTTCTAAACAAAGGTGTTTGACCTTCTATTAATTCTTGTTTGGGTGTATTTCAATTTTTTTGTTATTGTAGTAATCAGAATAATGTTTCTCACACAGAGAGACACACACATGAGAAAGAGATATATGGATTCACTCAAGGGAGAAAATATTTATTGAGTGTTGAATGTATGCTCAGTGGAAGGCATTACCAATCTAGTGGCACATAAAGCTTAAAGAGGAGAATCAAGTAATAGGGAGAAAGAATATGAAAATTCATTTGCTTTTTCAGAGCTTCAGATAGGGGAAGAGCTTATAACTAAACAAGAGATAGAGAGGATCAAGGGAAATAAAATGAATATTTTTGATTACATGAAATTAAAAAAGGTTTTGCATAAACAAACTTAATTATAACCAAAATTAGAAGGAAAACAGGAAAGCAGGGGAAAATTTATAGCAAGTTTCTCTGATAAAGACCTCATTTCTCAAATTATAAGAAACTGAACTAAACTCATAAAAATATGAACCATTCTCCAGTTGATAAATATTCAAAAAATATGCAAAGGCAGATTTCAGAAGAAGGAAATAAAGCTATCAACAGCCACATAAAATGTTCTAAATCACTTTCAATTCTCTAATCAAATGGAAATTAAAACAACTCTGAGATAACAGTTCGCACCTATTACATTGGCTAATGTGGGAAAAGGAAAATGAGAAATGATAGAGGGGATATGCAAAAACAGAGACACTACTACATAACAATGTTCCAACCATCCTGTAGAAAAATCTGATACTATGCCCAAAGGTTAGAAAACTGTGGGTACCCTTTTACCCAGGAATACCACTACTAATTCTATATTCCATAGAAATTAAAGAAAAGATAACTAAACTTACCTGTAAAAAAAAAACACTATAGCAGTTCTTTTTGTAGTGGCAAAGAACTGGAAATTGAAGGGACACTCATTAATTGAAGAACTGCTAACAAATTGTAGTATACAATTGTGATGAAATATTATTATGGTGTAAGAAATGACCAAGAAGATAGTTTCAGAAAAACTTGTGGACTCTTATGTGAACTGATGCAAAGTAAAGTGTGCAGAACCAGAAAAACATTATACGTAATAATAGCAATATTATAATTATGAACAACTCTGAAAGACTTAAAGTACTTTGATCAAGACGATGGTAAAAAGTACTTGGATCAAGATGATCCAAGATTATTCCAAAGGAGTTAAAATGAAAATTCTATCATCCTCCAGAGAGAAAATTGATAAACTCTGAGCACAGAGAAGAACATTCTTTTCCCCTTTATTTTGTAGGGGGAAAGCTGTGTGTTTTCTTTTGCAACATGACTAATATGGAAATATGTTTTCCATTACTTTGCATTTATAATCTATATATTGCCTGCCTTCTCAAGGGTTGTGAGGGAGAAAGAGAATTTTGAACTCAAAATTTTTAAAAATGCTAAAAAACAAAGTTAAATGTAATTGGGAAACACAAAATACATTTTTAATCTATTTTTAAAAAATTTAAAAGAGAGTTTATTTGATCAGCCCTGACATCAGCATGAAGACACTAAAGATATTGTCCAAAGTATCATGAACAGTATTGTGATATTGAATTATGAATCCCAACCTGATCCTGACTCTTTCATACTCCTAAGTGATAATACTGTCACAGGTATTAAACTTCATGCGTGCTGTAGAAATGTTCCTAGCAAACCAAGAAATATGCCTCCTTTCTCTTTCTTATATCTCTGACATCATGCACTGATGAGCCCTTGCACTACCTATCACCGATTCCTGGAATGCACTCTCTCCTCACCTCTCTGCCTCAAAAAAGTCCTTCTCATCCTTTAATATGCAGCTCAGATACCATCTCCTGCTTGTCTTTCCTGTTCTCCCAACTGCTAGTGCCCTTTCTTATAAACCGCCATGTATCCAATTCCTATATATATATGTATATATATACATATATATACATATATATGTTTATTTATTAACTTCATATGTGTGCTCCCTTTGTGTGTGTATATATGTGTGTGTGCATATGTATGTATGTATGTATGTATATATGTATGTATGTATGGGTTCTTGTATCCCCCATTCAAATATAAGTTCATTCCAAATACAGATTGTCACCTTCTTTGTAATTGTATCCTTTGCACTAAGCACAGGGCCTGGCACATAGCAAGCACTTAATAAATATTTTTTGATTGTTTGAGTAATAGACAGTAAGAGACATGATTGGAATGGTGCGTTATGAGCCCATAAAGTAATAAAATACTAGTAATAAAAAAGGTCATCTGTGGCCCCAAGAATATAACTTGTTTTGTCCAATGCTACTTACTCTGCTAAACCTACAGGAAGAATGATGGTTACTTTTTCAGTGGACAATTGAGAGAACAATAAAGGGGAAAAATCACTTTATTCAAAACTTCAGTTTCTTCTTACATAAAAGATAAAGGAAGAGGAATTGCCCTTATCTGTCTCTACTCAATTGACAGATAAGATCCAATTTTTGCACAACTTTATTTTTAACTTTTTGAAACAGTTTGATGTAGTTTCCTTTCATCATCTACTGTATTTGGAAAGCATAGCTTCCCCACAGCTTACAAGTGGAACAGTACGCTCCCCCAGTTTGTACTTTCAGTATCTATCCTGCAGTAGTTATATAGCAGGTCTTTCTGAGAATTCACTATTTATTTGGAGCAGGACTCTGGTCTGCACCTGTCACCTGCACAAATTAACATGAGTCTTCCCTGGCCCTGAGTCAATCAGAGCTTCACAGGGACATTTCAACATCTGTGGCTTTCATGCTTCACCTTTTGGATAATGTGCACTTTCCTGCATAATCATTTAACTAGTTCATTGCAAATTGGTAGTACCCTTGGAGATAAGTAGCACAGAAGTCTCTTTTCTTTCATGTATACATTAAATAAGTGTCTCATTTATTAATTGGGGATAAGGATGATATTTAAGAATGAGGGTCTTGTTAACCTATCTCTACTACTTTCAAAAACTCTATTATATACAGGTAATGCAAGGTTGGCATGAATTAATCAATCCTAATGACTCACAGACTTAGCTGTCAACTCTGATAAGAGAACCTTAGGACTTTCTACTCTTTAGATCATCTTCACAGCTGAATTCCACTATATGTGTTGTTGCTTCTAATTAGGGTATGCATCCCATGAAAGAAGGGAAAGTCTTGCTTTTCTATCAGTATTACCATTACTCACCAGGAGTGGGGAACCTGCGGCCTCAAAGCCACATGGGGGCCTCCAGTTCCTCAAATGAGGCCTTTTGACTGAATCCAAACTTCACAGAAAAAATCCCCTTACTAAAATAAAATTTTAAAAATAAATAAATAAAGTTTGGAGCAGGTTCCCCAACCTTGAGTAGACAAAAATGTAATCATTTAATAAATGCTTTTTCATCCACTCATTAAGTCACTTGATCAACAAGCATTTATCACCTTCATATTATGTGCAGGTTCTATGCTCAGTGCTTGGAAAACATAAACAAAAGTGCAGCAGTTGTTTCCTCAAGGAGCTTCCATTATACTCAGAGGACTAGAGAGTTGTAAGAGAAAAAGAAAAGCAGAATTGTGAGCCCAACAGGTAGGATTCTATTTGTCTTCGCGTTCTTTGTCGCGCTTTGAGAATTTGGGGTAGAATGATTGAAATAAACATTGTAAATGAGCAATAACCAGAGAGGTGGTAAAAAAATACATCAAAGAAATTATTACAGGAGAAAAATACAGAATAGTCAGTCAACAATCACTTATTATGCACTTGTTTTGTGCCAGTCACTAAGCTGCTTCATGGGCATCCTTGCAGTGTAAAAGAGAATGAGAAGAAGGATCTTAGTTTGAGAGATGGATCCCTTGTGGTGGATTTATGAAGACAGATAGGTTCACACGGGCAGATTTTAATCTGCACTATTAGAGGCGGATATGGATATGCCCATGCTGATAAGATTATTAGCCCATCACGGTATGAATAAATAGAAATCAATTTTATGCCTCTCTGTTTTGCTATTCTCTCAATTCCCCTCACCATCCCCAAACATCTCATAAGAACACCATTAGGATACTTCTGAATTTGGGGTGGTAGAGGAAAAAAAATGTTAAACCTGAAAAAATGCATTCAGTCATCCATGGAGAATTTTCACAGTGCCTAACAAATAGTAGGTGCTTAATACCTTTTTTATTAATGTTTAACAAATAAATGTTTCACTGAATGACTGGAATGAATATGAGTTGTGTTTAGTGTTTCTAAAGAGGTCAGTAAATTTGCCTGTGGGCCAAATAATAGTAATAGCATTCATAGTCAGTTTTTGCAGCAAAAAAGTCTATCAGTCTTTTACACAGAAGAGCACTATGGGAATAGAACATCACAATCTGCATGATATCAATCAAGTCCTTGTCTTTGTAGTAGGGCAGGCACAATTTCTTTCTGTTTATGAGTAAGAAAAAAGAACATATAAGGAATAAAGTGATCTTTCATTTCTATAGTATTTTTCTTCTACTGAATTCAATGTACTTATATGTCTATTATCTTGTTGACATTTCCAACATCCCTTTGAAGTAGGTTGAGTCAGAGGTTGTCATTTGTACATATTATTTCAATAAATTTTTATAATAAGTTGTTGTCCAGGTTTAGACTAGAATCCAACCCTTTTCTTCCACACCATTAATTGATAGAAATCCATCCATATTGAATATTATTGTATTCAAAATTCATATGTAATATATTTTCATTCAATACTAAAAGTTTTCAAGACATTCTTGGACTCATGCTTCCCCCAAAGCAATTATGAGCAGCTTCTATAGCTAAACAATATATTTCTTCTGAAGTGTTTTGATCCACATATTCATTCAAACATGAGTTATTCTAGCCAGTCTCTTATTACATAAACTGTAAAACAATAATGGTTTATTAAATGATTAATCCCAGCATAATTTGAAGAACAAAGTAACCAGTGTACTATATTTCAGCTCAGAAATGTAATTATATTCTTTCGATGCTCAACTTAATGCCGTCAGAGTGAATAGAGAATGAGGTGCTTGGGTAATGACATTGTTGGGCTGTGCCTGACTGAATTTTTCCAATAAAATTACTTGACACAGGCAGAGAAGGGATTTTACAGTAAATTAAAAATTAAATTTCCAAGGAATAATATTTGTCTAATTATCTGACAATAGTAGTGTTCTTTCTCATCTTTCTCACTGCAGAGCTGAACAAAAGAGAAAATAAGTTCCCCTGAATAGAGCAAACTGTGATTAAAATGTTAAATATATATATATATATATATATATATATATATATCTCCATTTAATGATATAATGTTTCATCATTTTGAGCAAACTAGAGGGTTAAATGTTCTCTAACATTTCTCTAACAAAAGTAATTCTGTGAGGGAGTTAGTGGGTATGAAGACCCTACATTTTCCTTCTTTCCTTCCCACTGCCACTAATGTCTGAGGATGTTACCTGAACTTTTAGTGGATGGTAAAATAATTCCATTCTCTCTGATAATTATCACTTCGAGTTTTACAATAATATTTATGCATTTTAAGTCAAAAGGACTACAACAACCTGTGATATCTGTATTTCTGAGATTTATTTATCATCTCCATTTTGTAGATGAGTAAACTGGAACTCACAGAGGTGAAGTGCCTTGACCATCATTACACAGGAGGTAAATGTTGAAAGAAAGGTTTTTTTTTTAACTCCAACACCATCATTCTGTCAACTGCATTAGTGATCTGCAAACTTGTTTGATTTTGCACTGTTAATGAGCAAAAAAAATTTTAACACCCCTCAAATACTTATATATTTACTTATTTGTAAGTGTATATATGCATATATGTAAACATAGATATGTCTGTATGTATGGATATACACATATGTATGTTATCTCTCTCTCTCTCTCTCTCTCTCTCTCTCTCTCTCTCTCTCTCTCCCTATTATACTACAGCTATGTGGCACAGTGAATACAGCAGAGTACCTGAAATATGAAAGAGCTGAGTTCAAATTTGGCCTCAGATGCTTACTAGCTATGTGACCCTGGATAAGACATTTAAACTCTGTCTTAACTGTAAAATGGGAATGAATAAGTACACATGCCTCCCAGGATTTTTGTGAGGATTAAAGGGAATAATAACTATTAAGTGCCTGGCACATACTAAACTATATTAATGCTTGTTCCCTTTCCTTTCCTTCAATTGTGCTGATAATTAAAAACAAGATAAAATTTACAAAAATGGATATTTTTTAAAAAGGATGAGAGTCGATGGGTGGCCATTGGAATTTATTTAATAGAGGAGTGACATGGTCAGGCCTTTTGATTTAGGGGAAAAAATATTTGGCATCTGTGCAGAGAATGGATTGATTTGAGGAGCTGAGACAGAGAGACCAATTAGGATGCCATTGCAATATTCCTGGGGAGAGGTGGTGCTAGCCTGAATTTGGATGGTGAATGAATGAGTAGAAAGGAGGGGACAGAAGCTAGGGATGCTGTGAAGGCAGAAATTATATGATTTTGCAAATGATTGAATAGGTGAACTGAAGGAGAAAATGAGGAGCTGAAAATGACACCGAAGGTGAGGGATGGGAATAATGGTGGCTCCATCCACAAGAATAGGGAAATTGGCGTGGGAGTGGGTTTTAGAGGAAAGAAAATGAAAGATGTTAAAAGTGTAAGTCACAACCTACCCATGCCTCCTGAATTTCAGAGATTCACTCTGTCCCATTCAAAATGAAAGGAGGAGGGGTACTTTCTGTGTAGTCACTGCCCTGGAATGCAGTGCTAGGGGTTGATGCTTGTCAAAGTCTCAAGGTAATCTATGGTCAAGAGTGGGAGTGGAAGGGCTGGGGGTGGATTATAAGAGAGAGAGAGACAGAGAGAGACAGAAAGAGAGAGAGACAGAGAGACAGAGAGAGACAGAGACAGAGAGAGACAGAGAGACAGAGACAGAGATAGAGAGGGGGGGCGGAAGAGAGGGGAGGAGAGAGAGGGAGGCTTTCCCCATGTTCTCCCATGACACCTGCACTGTTGCTCTTTTGGGAGCCAGGATATGGATTGATATCCATATATACTCTGGGGTTACTGCCTGGATCAAAAGTGCAATGGAAGCTTATGCAGCAGAACGAAGAAGTAGAGTGAGAGAGCACTGAGGGGTGGGGGAATGATTATAGTTAGGTATGGTTGTGTTGAAGAAAAGCTCCATCTATCATTGGCTATCACAAACAAGGTAGGATGCATCCTTTCTTTATACTGGGCTTTGGCAACCACTGCAGTAAACCACACCGTCTTTAAGTTTCCTCAGTTATCAGAAATTTTTAGATAGAAGTTGCACAGTCCTCAGTGATTCTGAGACACATATGCTTTATTTAAAACATCTTAGACTCTTTTCTCTGACTGCCTGAATCTGCAGTCTGGAACTTCGCTAAATCATAGCCTTTTGGGACTTTTACTGAGTTTTTAAAATAAGTATTGGAGGAGGGCACTTCTTCCACTGGAAGAAAATTCTCTTCTCACCATGCCTCGCCTGTAAAATGGTAGGGCTGAGGTTGGAGAGAATAGATTATATGGTCACTAATGTTCCTTTGGCTATAAATCTATGATCCTGTCAAGAGTCCTTCTGTTCTAAGTAGTTCTATCCTATTCTAATTTAGTCTAGTTTAGTGTACTCATCAAGTCTGATGTTAAGAAAGGAAATTTGTCATCTTCAGACTATGTTTGATATCAGAAATTTATACTTGTCTCATGAAAGAATAACAAAAATGATTACCATTTCAACCCAAAGGAAATTAAGAGAAAATTAATTGCATTAGGATATACAAACAGCCAGAATGAGTCATTCAATCAAACATTTATTAAGTAGTTACTATATACCTGGCAGCTAGGTGGCATAATGGATAGAGTGCTCAACCTGAAGTCAGGAAGGCTTCCTGAGTTCAAATCTGACTCAGACACTTACTAGTTGGGTGACCCTGGGCAAGTCACTTAACTCTGTTTGCCTCAGTTTCTTCATCTGTAAAATGAGCTGGAAAACATAATGGCAAAACACTCCAGCATCTTTGCCAAGAAAACCATAAATGGGGTCACAAAGAGTCGTATACAACTATGAAAGAACAATAATATGCCTATCATTTAGCTAAGCATTTAATTAGATACACAGACAATAGTGAAAACATCTCTGCTCTTGAGGCATGTACATTCTAATGGGATTCTTTATGACTAAATAATAGCTAATGAAAATTGTTCTGAGTAATATGGTTTTTGTGTCTGTGACTCTTAGAATCTTGGAGCATATAGATATAATTGCCTGCCCTCTTCAAGAGAAGGAATCTAACTCTTTTGCTTTAGAGATTCATCCAAGAGCCTTCCCATCCACTTGATTCTCTGACAGAATGTTCCTTTGTCCAAGTGGTCAGCAAATTCCTTCAAGCTGTCTATTACTGAGATACTTACAAGGGTGCAGGATTAGGAGTTTTCTTGACTCCAAAAAGACTCCTGACTTATAAGAAGAAAGAAGGGAGGACAGGAGAAAGAAAGAGAAAGGCTCTTGACCAAGATTGTTTGTGGCTTGCTCAGTGTCTTGTCACAGAATCTAATTTGTTATACTTATATATAACTTTTGACTTGTTTTGGCTTATAAAGCTAAAGTGGCATCTTAGTATTCCTGGGTTTGGGCACTACTATTCAATGGACTCTGAACTCTATAGTTAATACCCTCTCCTGAATATCAGTGCTAACTCTCCAACTTCTTGGTATACTTTTGTATTTGAATGTTCCACAAGTATAAGACCATAGATTTAGAGGTGAAAGAACTTTAAATTCCATCAAATATCACCAACTCATTTTATAGATTTGGAAACTGAGGTTCAAAAAGTTTAAGTGATTTGTTGGGGTCAAAGAGATAGTAAGTGTCAGAGATGAGATTTGAACCCAGATCTTCCTGGTGCCTAGTCTAACACTTCATACCATGCTGCATCTAAGACTCAACATGTTTAAGAGAGTTCACAATCTTATTTGTTCATTCAGTTGTATCCAATTCTATGTGACCCCATAGACTTTGTCCATGGAGTTTTCTTGACAAAGTTCTTGGAGTGGTTTGCTATTTCCTTCTCCAAGTCATTTTAAAAGTGAGGAAATGGAGGGAAACAGGTTGGGTGATATATTCAGAGTAACATAACTAGTAAGTGTCTGAAGTCAAATTTGAACTCAGGATGATGAGTCTTGCTAACCCCAGGCCTTGTACTCTATCGACTGTGCCACCTACCTGTCCTCACAACCTTAGAATCATCTTCAACTTTTCATTCTCACTGACTCCCCATATCAAATCAATTGTTAAGCCTTGTGCATTCTCCCAACTCAATGTTTCTTATATCAACAGAGAAGCTAGGTGTCACAGTCAATAGAGCAAGAGGAAGGTCAGGAAGACTTTAATTCAAATTTGACCTCAGACTCTGTGTGACCCTGGACAACTTAAAAAAAAATAAAACAATCCTTTTTTCTTCAGTTTCTTAATCTGTAAAATAGAAATAAGATGAGTGAGTACCTATATTCCAAGGTTATTGGGATCATCAAATGAAATAACATTTGGAAAGTGCTTAGCATAGTATCTGGCACACAGTAGGTGCTATGTAAATATTAACTATTGTTCTCTGGAGTCACACCACAGCCCCCTTATTTTAAGCCTTTAATCCTCTTTTCTGAACCATTTACAACAGTCCCTTAACTAATTTCTCTCTAGTCAGTTTCTTAAGCAATTAAGTGACTCAGTATACTAGCACCGGGCTTGCAGTCAGGAAGACCTGTGTTCAAATCTGGCCTCAGACACTTGTGTTTGCCTTAATCCACCAGAGAAGGAAATGGCCAACTACTCCAATATCTTTTTCCAAGAAAACCCCATGGACAGTATTAAAGTATTATGGTCACAGGGTCACAAAAAGCTATACACAACTGAATGACTGAATAATAACAGTCTCTCACCCCCTCCAAACCATTCTCCACAAGCATTCAAATACATATTTCTAAAGCACAGATTTGACCATGTTGCTCCTCTGCCAAAGAAATATCAGTAGCTCCCTATTGCCTTCAGTTAAAATAGAAGTTTCCCTATATGGCATTTAATGCCCTTTGAAATCCAGCTATATCTTATTTTTTCAGGGAGATTACACTTCAGTTTTCTTTAAGCCTTCTTTGTTCTGTGACATTTTATCTCATGCTGCTATACTAGTCCCAAAATGCTTTCTCCTTTCTCCCTAGTCTCTTTCAAGGCTCTGGTCAAGTAGCATCTCCTTCAAGAGGCCTTTTCTGATTTTCCCATTTGCTATTGTTCCCATCTCCCTTATTATATATGAATGCATGTCTATCTGTCTGTTTGTATGGATATCTGTGTGTTATACATATTTATAGATTACATATGCATATGTATATATATGTATGTGTGTGTGCATGTGGGTGTATAATGTTTCCATATTTATGAACATAATATATCTATCTCCCACCCTTACCCATAGTAGAAAGCCTTCTTCTTCAGAACAGAGATGACATCGTCTTCTATTTGCAGTCCCAGCAGCTGGCATAGTAGGCATTTGATGCATGCTTGTTGGTTAACCAAGTCCTGTACCATATTTTCTTTTTCCTTAGATTTTTCTTTAATTGGTTCATATGAGGGAAGATTTGTGTCAAGCTGACCACTATGTAGTCATAGTTATATCTGTAAATCAACGTATGCTCTCATTTTTAGAATTTACTTTTTTCCCCTTTTTGGAAAATTGGGCAAACATTTTCCTTTTTTCTTCTTCTGATAGCACTCTAATTTTCTAGATGTCCTCAAAGATTAGTCTAATTACTGTATTTACTGATTCTTTTAGTGCAATAAGATACATTTTACAAGTCCTAAGAAATTAAGACAAATTCATTCAAAGCAGCCAGAAGCTTATTTTTAGAATTTCTCATTCCTCTTGAGCAATCCTTGCAGAGACTTGGACTACTGAATCATGCATACCATTTATGTGAACTATTGGAATTTTGCTTCTATAAAGCCTGAAGCTTGAGTACTTAACAATGTTTGTACTCTCATGGGACTCTTTGAATGTCTAGTGAAACCTATGAATCCTTTCTCAGAATATTGTCTTGAAATGCATAAAATAAAATACATAGGATTACAGAGGGAGCAAATTATTAAAAACCAGTTATTAAACTATTTTTTTAATTAAGCAAGTTTCTTGACCCCAGTTTAATAAGTTCTGACCTAGTATATGCTTTCTCATCAATTGCTATTTCTAAGATGATTGGTATTTTATCCCTTCTCATTTATTATACTTCTCCAAACTGTTCTTCCTTCAATATTGTGGTGGGTTAGTGATGCAGTCCACATGAGCACTTCCTTCCAACAGTGGCAGGGCACAATCCATCTTTTTGATGTCCCCTGTGATCCTACATTTTCTTATGAACTTTCGATCTACCAATAACATTGCAGGACCTTCTTTATGTCTTCATGTGCTTGAGTTTTAGCTTTAGACTCCAAGACTTCAGTAATCTATCATATTTCACTCTTGCTATATGACTGGTCTACATCATTTTCCAATCATATATATTTACTGAACAGCTTTCATGAAACTTATTATATTAAAGTCATCATTAATAAAATGCTGCAGCCTACTCTCTCTTCCATATATCTACATCTATCTATATGTATGTATATGTATGCATGTATGTGTGTATGTATATATGTTTGTGTATGTGTGTTGTGTATATGTGTATCTTCCCATTGTTCTTGGGGGAAATGCCATTTTGAGAATTTAGCTAGTGATTAGAAGTTGATTATCTCAAACATTCCTCACTCCTCTATAACTCACCCAAGTACCCCACAAACCCTTGCCTTGACCATCAGAAAAGGTAAGGGACTGCTACTCTTCCAACCCCACAGTGGCTAATATCTCAAGAACAAAGTCCTTCAAAATATCCCCACGATATAGGAAATTATCTACACAACATGCTATGGACGTTGGAACAGAGTTCACCTAGTTCATGATTAGGTTTGACCAGCAAACATGCCATTTAGTGAAAGTACTAATACTTCATGCCCCCAGTTTTACTCAAGGATAAATAATCAAATCAACATTATAATTATAACTGTGAAGGGTCTTAGTATACTTCCTGTGATTCTTAATTTTAGATCATCGAGATGGACGTTCCTTTTCCTGAGCACAATTTACTGATCTGTTTTTGTATATTCTAATCCATTTTTGTAGTATATGATACTGTTTTTGTATATTCCAATACCATTCTTTCCTATCCTTTCATTGGTCCTTCTGAAACTTCTATTTTAAAATTACCTTTCATATTAAACCTATGCCCCCCCATCAGAAACTTGCATTCATTTTCTATCTATATATGTTACTTCCCCTCAGTAAAACATAAGAGCCTTAAGAGCAGAAACTACTTCCAGTCATTTCCAAACTATCTTGTTTGCAATCTGGCCATCCCTATAATCCCTTTTCCACATGAACTGGGACTCTAAACCCTGGGACTCTGGGCTTTTACAGGTGATCTTTGGCTTCACATTGCCTAGAATAAAGTCACCACTCACTTCCCATTCATTTCCAAGATTAGGTACTCTTCTCCCAATTAAAATGTCAGTCCTGGGGAGGCAGAGCCAAGATAGTGGATTAAAGGCATGGACTCACCTAAGCTCTCCTCCAAACTCCTCCAAATACCTTATGATTCTAAACAAATTCTATAGTGGCAGGATCCACAGAAAGACAGGGTGGAATAGTTTTCCAGACCAAGACTACTTAGGAGGTTGTCATAAAAGGTCTGTTGCATCAGGGTGAGAAAGAAGCACAGTCTAACATAAGCTGAGACCCAGCGGACCAGGAGCAGACTTCAGGGAGACTGAATAAGTGGCAACAGTGACAGTTTGCAGACGTCTCAGTCCACAGATAGTAAGGGGTCGGAAGGAAATTTAAAGGGGTCCCTTTGCTGGCACCAGAAGTGGGATTCTGTTACATTGTCTGTACTTGGATCTGAGGAACAGTCCTGGGTCTTAGACCCAGGTCAAGGAGGCGCACTAGCACAGCAGAGCTTGCAGCCACAGGGGAGCAGGTATCCTCGTCACAGTTCCAGGGTTGAAAAAAGTTCTTGTGTTTGCTCAAGAAACACTGCACAGTGCAAGAGAGTACATCTCTCCCTAGATTATACTACCTCGGAAGAGCCAAAAACTTACAAGTCCCTGGAATTGCCTTTGAAAAACAGCTGCACAGAAAACTTGAAGCTTGGGACAGGGCTACCTTGACTTGGGAAGCAGAGCCACACTTTAACATAGAGATGAAAAACACAAAATAGGCTGGAAAATTAGCAAAGGACAGAAAAATTAATTCTGACCATAGAAGGCTACTATAGTGACAGAGAAGATCAAAACACACTCAGAAGAAAACAAAGTCAAAATTCATGAATCCAAAGTCTCCAAGAAAAACATAATTGGTGTCAGGCCATGGAAGACCTCAAAAAATGATTTTAAAAATCAAGTAAAAGAGGTAGAGGAAAAATTGGCAAGAGAATTGAGAGTAATTCAGAAGAATCATGAAGAAGGTGTCGATAGCTTGGTAATGGAAGCACAAAAAATACTGAAGAAAATAACACCTTAAAAAGTAGAATATGCCAAATGGTAAAAAGAAGCACAAAATCCAATGAAGAGAACTCTTTAAAAAGTGAAATTGGCCAAATGGAAAAAGAGGTACAAAAGCTACTTGAAGAAAATAATTCTTTAAAAATTAAAATTGGTAGGGGCAGCTAGGTAGTGCAGTGAGTACAACACTGGCCCTGGAGTCAGGATGACTTCTGTTCAAATCCAGCCTCAGACACTCTGGCTGTGTGACCTTGCACAAGTCACTTAACCCAATTTCCTTGTCCCCCCCCCCTAAAAAAATAGAAATGGTTAAGTAGAAGCTAGTGACTTTATGAGACAAAAACAACCAAACAAAATTAAAAGAATGAAAAAAAATGGAGGAACATGAAATATTTCATGGGAAAAACAACTGACCTGGAAAATGGATACAGGAGAGATAATTTAAGAATTTTTGGACTATTTGAAAATCATGATGAAAAAAGGAGCCTAGACATCATCTTTTGATAAATTATAAAGGAAAACTGCCCTGATATTCTGGAACCAGAGGGTAAAATAGAAATTGAAAGAATTTACAAATCACCTGCAGACCTAAATAGAAAATGTGAATTTCAAATCCAAAATTTAAAAGAAGGACAGAAAGGTAAACAGGAAAGAGAAATCATAAGGGATTCAACAAGGTTAAACTTTTTATAATCCTATATGGGAAAATGATATTTACAGCTCCTAAATACTTGATCCTTATTAGGACATAAAGAAGGAGTATACATAGACAGAAAGTAGAAGCATGAGTTGAATGTAATGTTATGATTGTCTAAAAAAAAATATGGGATGAGAAAGAATGCAGTGGTAGAAGGGGAAATGGAGAGGTAGAATGGGATAAATTATCTGACATACAAGACATATGAAAGAGAAAGTATAGAGGGAAAAGGGGAAAGCATGGAGAGTAGCACAGGAACCTTACTCTCATTGGTACTGGCTCAAAGAGGGAATAATATACACACTCCATTGACTGTAGAAATCTGTCTTACCTCACAAGAGAATAGGTAGGGAAGGGCAAAAAGAGAAGGATGGCGGAAGCAATAAAAGCGAGGGCAGCTTTTGGAGGGAAAAGTCCAAAGCAAATTTTTTGAGATGGATAGGGACAGTAGGATAAACAGTGGGGAAATAGGATGGAGAGAAATTTTACAGTGTAGGGGGAAATGGGGGAAGCAGGAAGAGTACCACATGAACTTTACTCTCATTGGAACTGGCTCAAAGAAGCACACACTCTGTTGGCTGTAGGAGTCATCAATTAATAAATGGTCAAAGGATGTGAACAGGCAGTTTTCAGATAAAGTAATCAAAGCTATCTCTGGTCATATGAAAAAATGCTCTGAATCACTATTGATGAGACAAATGTGTACTAAAGCAATTCTGAGCTACGACCCCACATCTGTCAGATTGGTTAATTGACAGAAAAGGAAAATGATAAATGTTGGAGGAGATGTGGGAAGATTCAAACACTAATGTCCTATTGGTGAAGTCGTATATGGATTCAAGCATTCTAGAGAGCAGTTTGGAACTATTCCCAAAAGGATATAAAACCATGCATATCCTTTGTCGAAGCAATACTACTACTAGGTCTGAATCCCAAAGAGATAAGAAAAAGGAAAAGGACCTATATGTACAAAAATGTTATAGCAACTCTTTTAGTGGTGGTAAAGAATTGGAAATCGAGAGATGTCCATTAATTGGGGAATGACTGAACAATTTGTTGTATATGACTGTGATGGAATACTAGTGTGCTTTAAGAAATGATGAGCAAGATGCTTTCAGAAAAACATAGAAAAAATGTAATTCAATTTATGCAAAGTGAAATGAGCAAAACCAGAAGAACATTGTACAAAGTAATGGCAATATTGAATGATAATCTACTGCGAATAATTTAGCTATTCTCTGCAATACAATGATACAAGACAATTCTGTAGGACTTATGATGAGGGATGCTGTCCATTTCCAGAGAGAGAACTGGTTGAGCACAAACGTAGCTCAAATATACTTTTTCTTTACTTTATTTTGGTGGGGGGGCAGGAGAGTTGTCTTGTGTTTTCCTTCACAGAATGAGTTACATAGAAATATGCTTTGAGTGATTACATATATATATATATATATATATATATATATATATTACCTCTGTCAAATTGCTTGCCTTCTCAATGGGGGGGCTGGCAGGGAGGGAGAGAACTTGTAAACTTTTTTTAAAAAGAATGTTAAAATTGTCTTTCCATGTAATTGGGAAAAAATGAAATATGAAATAATATTTTTTCATATTTTTCAAACAATGTCAATCCTTTGGAGAAAGGACTGTCTTGCTTATTAATCTTTATAGCCTCCATCTTTTTTTCACCATATCTGGCAGATAAATGCTAATAAATGCTTTTGGGAAGCTCAATTTTCTAGAATTCCCATTTCATCATTTATGTACATACATACAGAAAATAATTACAACATTTATATAGTACTTACTATGTGCCATGCAATGAACTTATAGCTTTACTATTATTATCTTATTTGATTCTCATAGCAACTCTAGGAGGTAGTTGGTGCTATTAGAAATGCATATAAATAAATAGTAGGAAAGGAAGCAAGATATTAATTTTCAGTATTTGGATGTCTCAGTTTGGGACATTGGTGTGGAAAGTTTCTTTTGTACCTTAAATCTTAATGTGTTGAAAAGAAGCCATAATTATCACTACCTTTGAAATGGTTTAGATCACTTCATTTCTTTGATTATATCGAGTTCCTCAACTGGTAATGGATTCAGGGCTATGCCGGAGACAGCTTAAATTACTCTCTTGGTAGCTAATTTTTAAATTTTCAGTGTGAGTATTTATATCTAGGAAGTCAGGAAATGTTATGACTCAGGGCTTAAATTATTGTTTTGTTAATTAAATTTAGAATTGTCCTGCGCGTTTTTGGAAATTTGGCTGTAAAATATTTTTCAGCATATCCCTGCCTATATTTCCAGTTGGTAGGAAAAGCTTGGGACAGCTAGGTGACAAATTGCACAGAGTTCCAGGACTGAAATTAGGAAGATATGTTCATAAGTTCAAATCTGGCCTCAGATACTTACTAGTTGTGTGATCCTAGGCAAGTCACTTAACACTGTTTGTCTCAGTTTCTCTTTGGAAAGAAGAGTTGGAAGATAAGAAGTTGGAAAAGAAAGAAGTTGGCAAACCACTCCAGTATCTTTGCCAGAGAAAACCCAAAATGGGTCACAAAAAGTTAGACAACTGAACAACAACAAAATAATAAGCTTATCAAAGGTATATGGAAATTAAAAAAAATATCCTATTGAAATATTCCAGAAGTTTAGTATAAGAGTGAAATTGTATATTGGAAAAGTAGTAAATTTATTATACTACAAAATGTTAGTTTGCACCAAATAAAATTTCTTTTATTAAAATGTCTTTTATTTCTTATGTTCATATATATGGTAAATTCTAAAATTTATTCCTTTGAATATAGAAAATAGAGTACAGGGAGGCTTACTGGAAGTGAAGTTTAGTTTATATTTTTTTCTAAAATCCAATTGATTGGTAACCCACAGGTCAGAAGATGATTTGAATGAAGATGAGGCTACAGATTCAACCTCTGAACTAATTACCTCCACTCCTAGCCAGTCAACATATTTTAAATATATTAGACAAGGACCATAAGAGTTGTTAAAGGTAGTGTTAGTGAGCAGAGGATGGGGGAGTACAGTGTGGTAGAAAAGAAAAACTCATGCAACAGTGTGAAGATTTATTCATTCAATAATTGTGTTTTGAGTAACTACGTGATTCAGGGTAAACCCATGACCATAACTGAAGAAAATAATGAATGTTCTACTAACAATAGACCAGATGCATTATTTTAAAAAAGCAACAACTCATGCCTATTGAGAGGGAAAGAGAAAAAAAAAACTAGAACTTCTCTGAAAAGGATTTTACTTTAGTCTTTCTGGACTAAATTTTTCATTCTATACTCACAGAATTTGAGTTGAAAGGAACCATGGATGCCATGTAGTCCAATACATATACTAAAAGAATCCCCAATGTAACATAATGCTTTTCATTGTATTAATATGCATATCACTTTTTATCTGCAAAAGTGCTATTCTCATTTGTATTCACTATTCCTTCCAGCAGTCACTGAAAACTAGTAAACATTGCCTTTAGAGATAATGAGAAATTGTCCAATACAAATTTATCTAAAAAGCATGAAGGTAACAATATGGGATGGGAATCTTTTTCTAGTGAACTACAGTAGTTTTAAATTCAGCTCAAATTAATTCAACACAAAAAGGGTCTTTTTGAAGAACCAAGGTTCTGGAGGAGAAAGTGAGGCCTGTGACTTTGCATAGCCCTCCTTCACTCCCATTCAATTCACTTGCAAGTAATGGCATCATCTTCCTGAGGTTGTGGTCCTCTTGGAGCACAGAGGACAAACCACAACAACCATATTTCAGGCACTGTTCTGGGTGCTAGGAATACAAAAATAAACCCAACCAGTCTGCCCTCAAGGAGGGAATAGAGACTGATGGATGTTAAAGAAGTGCACAGAAAAATATATACAGTGTGATATACTTCTAAATATTATGCAACATTTTCCAATACTTTAAGAATCAATGCAGGGCATGATTTTGGGGAGAAAATATCTCAGATTTTGAAAAAAAAAACTGTTGTGAAGAAGCATGAATTAATTGGGAAATTCCATGAATGAGAAAGCTATTCAACTGGTAGCAAACCTGTTCTGTAAATTGTTATCTGGATGTAGACAATCTAGGGAAAAGGTAAATTGGTTTTCTAAGTGCCACGGACCCAGGCATGCCAAAACTTGGGCCAATCTGTTGGCAGTTCATCATCACATTCTAACTAAGGATTTTGCTCCTTGTGCAGTCTAACCATGAATGGACACAGCTCACCAGTGTTCAGACTGAATTCAATCCATCACTTACACTCAGAATTAATGTGTGTAGCTTTGGCTTAGGCTAAGAGCTCAACCATAAATTCTCAATTAAGGCTTGGCTGAGACTAAGGGAAGCAAGAAAGGAGATTTTCTCATGTAAATGAGATGGCACTCAATGAATTCAACAGAACTCAAGCAATAATTGAGCAGCAACTAGTCTGTACTGTGCCTTTCCTCCTCATCTTGCCCTTGGTTAAATGAACTACTATTAGGTTTCATTCTCCTGTGTATTTTCCCTCAATCTTTATTTGTCCATTTTCATTTATAATATGGCATCTTCTTATCCACAGATGGGAGACTCATGCTTTTTCCCCTTTCTTCCTAGGTCCATGTGGAACAGACATTAACCCACTGATAATTGTTTTAGCTATTTGAAGGAGATTGTTTACTACAATGGTGTTCTAAATAATTAAATTACACATAAACTTCTGACTTAATTTAGGGCTAAACCTCACTTCCTGAATCCAGCTTTCTAGAATATTATGTGTAGTTAACTACACATAACATTGGTTTGACTGACACTCGGAACTGACCAATTTAAATGGATTGGAAAAGCAGGTCATAGGATCACAAACATGCCTGTATTGAATCTGAAAAATATCCAAGCTCATCTCCTTCATTTTTCACATGAGAAAACTGAGGCTCAGAGAAGAGGAGATCCATCAAAAGTCACAGAGCAATGAATATTGGGAGAAGAGTGATTTGAACCCAGATCCTCTGACTCTAGGGCCAGTACTGTTCCAATCCATAATGTATCATGGAGGAACACCTCTATCTTCTGTAAGACTGGGTACAGGAACAATTCATCATATATTGAACCTCTTCCATATACTCTATGATACATCAACACTGACATTCTTGCTTTTCTTCATACACTACACTCTATCTCTTGACTTTGTGCCTTATTAATACCTTTCCCCTAAGTGTGGAATGTTCTGTTTTCTCATCTGTACCCTCTGGATTCCCTGGCTTTCTTCAAGACTGCTCAAATCTCACCTTGTGCAGGAATACTTTCCCAACCTCCCACATTGCTAATACATTGTAATCCACAGTGCAGACTAACCTCTCTAAGATCTATCAACATTGTGTATATTTTGTATGTATAATTGTTTGCATAGTTTCTAAAATGATATGAGTTTCTTGAAGCCAACAACTGTTTTGTTTTGTTTTGTTTTAGCATGTATTGTATGCCTAATACTCAACACAGTGCCTGGAATGTAAACAGATGCTTTTCAACTGACTGCCAATCTTCCAATTTGATTTTGTGGTGTAAGGGGAATAAAGGCTTCAGGAGGCAAACAAAAAGTAAGGGCAATGGAAAAGAGATAGCATTCATCATTTCATAATGTAAATGCCCATAAGTAGAAGATATGAATGTGTAGTCAAATGTTACATTAAGTAAAATTAATGTTTCAAAGGGTATTTTGTGGTTAGTTTAGAAGGAGATCATGGGCTTATATGTGTATTGTCATAAATTTTAAGCTGGAAAGGAACATTATGCAAAGTAAATAATATAGTCAACCCTTTAATTTGACAGATGAAAATGAGGTTAAGAAAGATTAATTTATTTGCCCAGGAATACATAGGTAGTAAGTGGCAGTGCCAGGAATATAGGTCAAAAATCCTCCTCTCTTTTTTTTAATCACAATTCATTGCTGATTTACTAAATATATCCAATGGAAACTATTCTAGTCTACAATGTGTAAGGGAGATACACCTTAATCTTCTGTAAGACTTCTGTAAAACATATTAAGACCAAAATAACTAATTCATGGTCACACAGATGGCATAACTGGCAACCTCATCATTAGACCCAGGTCTTCCAAGTTTTCTACTATGTCATACTGCCTCTCATTCTTTGTATTAAAAATTTTAAATTTATACTAGATGAGCATCAAACCCATGCTAAGGCATTATCATACAAAAGAGTAGAGTAATCTAATAGTGACCATCTGATCACATAACACATTTTAATTTGTATGACTTTATGTATATGTCTTCACTCTCCTTACTGTATATATCATTCACCATAATTGATATATTGAATATATGTGGTAATTGATTGAAAGTATTCTAATCTTTCAGCTAGGGGCACAAGACTATTCCTTAGCATTTGACGGAATATCTCACTGAAGACAGGCTTTTTCAGGTTAAGCATGGGAATCCAAGACACCACAGTAAGTAACCCTACACCAGATTTTGAAAAGATATATGCATATAGAAAAAGAATTAGAGAGAATACACCACCAAATCTGACAATTCATCTAAGACTCAGCAGGAACTACTGGTAAAATAAAATGAATGTCAACAAGTCAAAATGGAATAGCATGAGATGATTGAATAATAAATAAAAAGGCCTCAATAAAATAGCTATGCAAACAGAAAGTTTTAAGCAGTCAGCAGAAAATAATTATCTTTGGGGGCAGAAATGGAAAAGATACTAGCCCCATTTATTCTAGAGACCAAAGAGCTCAGAGGCACATATTAATATAAGTATATATTTTTACCCAGGGATTACATCAAGTGCTTTAGATAATGAATAATCTTAATGATATACAGTATAAAGGAAACTGTGCAGACTCATAGGCAATTTATATATTATTTTCTATATCAATTGAAAATTTATCTATTGAATCATGTTGATATAGGTAAATATCAAAAGTAAAGGTGCCAAGTTGAAATCTGACTATCCTGAAGATCTGAAATTAAAATGGGGGAAGGGGTAACTAGAGTGCAACTAATAGCTACCATATATTCTGGAACTATTCTAGAAAGCCAGAGGACTCTGATCAATTTAGGTAATGGATATGATATCAAACCATGGTCTTTGAGTGGTTGTATGCCTTAGTATGTAGTGTATTTTCACATATAAAATATTTTTTTTGTGGACAAGCAACACAAACTAAGTAGATAGGCTCCAGAATCTAGAAAATGCTAAAATATCTAACAATTTTGAACCTGGTACTCAAAAAGCCTATAATTATCACCATTATCCAAAGCAATATAGTTCTAAGTTAAGTGATTCCAAACAAAGGGCTCTTAAGAGTCAACAGACATTTAAAAAAATGATTTTGATAATCACATTTCATTATGATTGGTTTATTTTGTTATCCTATTATATTTTATTTTATGCATTTAAAAATATTATCCTGAGAATGTGCTCATGGGCTTCACCAGACAACCAAAGGGGGTTCATGACATGAAATAGATTAAGAACTTCTATTTGGAAGGAACATTCACAATTACCAAAGAATCATATGCCTACTGGATGACTTTTAGAGTTTGTTTGTTAAAGTGTTCCAAAAGTCTGACTGTGCTACATTAAGAACAAGGGATTGAAGGTGAAAACCAATCTATTCCTTTCAGTCTTCTTATAAACTATTCATTCCAATATACTCTATAATACAGTGACAATGACCTCCTTACTGTTCAATACTCCCTCTCTCAACTTTACATTTTTACTGACTGTCTCTTCAACCTGGAATGTTCTCACTCTTCATTTTTTTTTATCCTGGTTTCCTTTACTTCTTTCAACTACTGATAACTCATTTTCTACAACAATACTTTCACGACCCCCATAATACTAACACTTTCCCTTCTTTGATCACATCCTCTATATATAGACTGTTGCACATAGTTGTTTGCATATTGTCTCCCATATTAGACTGTGAGCTTCTTGAGAGGGGTTGTCTTTTGCCAATTGTTTTAATGGCAGCATTTATCACATTGTCTATTTACTCCCTATGTGAGGAGATGATACATATAACTCCTAAGAACTTTATCATTATTAGGGCATTTAGAAGGAGTCTACATAGACAGAGAACATGGATATTAGTCTGCTATGTTGGGAGGATCTCCAATAAAAATTAAGGGTTGAGAAAGAAAGATGGACTGGGAGAAAGGGGAATGGAGAGAGAATAGGGGAAATTTTCTGACCTAAAAGAGGGATGCAAGGAAGAGCTTTTAAGCTTTTAAAGTGAAGGGATATATAGTGGGGCAATCCTTGAATCTTACTCTCATCAGAATTGGTTCAAAGAGGGAAGAATGAACATGTATTATAAGTGCATGTATGAGTGTATGTGTGCACATACATGCATATATCCTCTTATTTACCCAATTCCCTCCAAATGGAAGTCTTTCTTCATAGCAAATATATTTAATTTAGCAAAACCCATGAGCGCTTTGGCCATGGCAGCTGCTTTAGTGTGACTGAATTAAAATATTGGAATGTAAGTTCATCTTCTGTAGTCTCACTCAGAGCCTCTTCGTTACAACTCTAGTTGTAAACAGGTTAACTATCTATGCTTTATCTTGTTCACACATGGTTTTTATTTCTTCTGGTAGGTCTTTTAATAATATTTCACTCTACAAAACTAGGATATTTTGTATTTGTTATGGCAAAATCTATTAACATTCTTCTTCATTTTTATGGATCAATAATATTATTCCTGTTGTCGTGGAGATAATCATAACTTTTAAACCAAATAATTATAAGACAAATTGTCAAATATTTCAAACAGTGATTGTTTTTAAATCAATTTAGTTTATGAAGTTTATTAGCAGGAACAATAGTTTAGCTCTTCAGTAATGGAACCTCATCTTACTCAATTAAATCCCTGGACTGAAAGGGTTCTGAAGCCTACTAAGAAAGCCCCAAAACAGCTTCTTGTAAGAAGCTCTACATATAGTAAGACCTACTGGGTTATTCATAACTCAGAAGTCATTCCACATTGACCACAAGATACCATTCTCACTGATTTACTAATGAGGCTCTGTTTCAAGATCTGCCTCACTTGACTCCAACAAGATATTAATAAATATTCAGAAGATAAACAAGAGTTTCCCCTGGTTGCAGCTTTGTCTGAACCAACTCTTCACTAATTTTCACTACAGTAATAATTTTCTGCTAGGAATTATAGAATTGAACCAACATGAGCTCCTATCACTATAACTGAAGTCACAGGTCCTCCCTTATGCAAAAACTAGATTGCAGAAGGATCAGTGTGGAATCACCATGTCAATAGATATTAAAAGCTTCCCAGCTAGGAAGAATGGACAGATAGATTATCAAGAAGTGACCTTAGGGAATAGTGAAGATGGTGGACTAAGAGTAGAAACTTGCTTGAACTCTCCCCAAAGTCACCTCCAAACACTTGTAAATGACTCTACCTAAATTTTAGAGCTACAGAACCCACAAAACCACTGAGTGAAACACATCTCCAACTGAAGACATCCTGGCACACTGACAGGAATAGTCTATCGCACCAGGCTGGGAGATCACATTCCTGCATGGGCCATGGCACAGACCAGGTCAGAGCAGGCCTCAGGGGATTGAATCACTCTCAGCTGTGGTGGTTTCCTGACTTTTCAGCCTACAAATGCCAAAGATAAAGTAAAAGGTCAATGGGGAAACTGTTGGACCTGGGTGAGAGAAGAGCATGGCCCAGCCCTATCCCAGGGGAAGCAGAGGTGGTGGTGGCAGCCACAACAGCTGCTTCTGGAGCTCCAGACCCACAGATGGTGGGGGGATCAAACAGCTTATGGGAAGACAATTGCAGGAATCTCTTTACTGATAAGGAGGCAGGACTCTCTTACTTTTCCTGCTTGGATCTAGGTTGCAGTCTTCTGTGGCAGTCCTAGAGTGAGGAGGAGTGCTGGCATGGCAGAGCTTGTGGCAATATCTGGGTTTTCAAAGCTGGGGGCACAATGGCTGCCCAGAAACTCATCTGGCCTAATCACACAACTCTTCCTATAAGTGAGCTCCCAAAGCAAAACCTCATGTCAGGGTACATATATAGCCTTCTCCAGGGTCAGATGATATCACAATCTTTGTGATCCACTACCTAATTACAAAATAAAGAAATGTGTGCCTTCCTGAAAAACAAGACTCCCCTATGCAAGCTTTTCTTGTTGGGCTCTAAGTGAGGCCCATTAAAGGGCAGGGAAGATTTTCAAACCCCTTACCATTACAGCCACTCACAAACCAGACCACAGGCTCCATTCTAAATCTGAAGGAATGATTCTCCTCAGTGAGCTTTTGAGATTCTTTTTCGATCTGGCAAATTCTACTTTTTAAGGCATTCCTCTCCTCATTGCCTTTTTGAGCTTCTTTTGCCATTTGAGTTAGTATGCTTTGTAAAGTGTTATTTTCTTCAGTCAGGCTGTTGACTCTCATTTCATAATTTTCTTACATCATTCTCATTTCCCTTCCAATTTTTCCTCCACTTCTCTTATCTGCTTCTTAATGTCCTCTATGTCTTGTAACGACATCTTATTTTCCTTTGAAGCTTTTGGTGCAGGAGTTTTGATTTCACTGTCTTCCTCCTGTTCCATTCTTTGATCCTTTTTGTCCCCAAAATAGGAGTCTAATGTTGGATTCTTCTGTTTGCTTTGCTTCTTTGGCCTGGTCATGTTGCCACTCAGTTTTTTGACTTTTGGGCTCTTTGAGACAGTAGGACTCTGCCACCAGACAGGGGAGTTTCTGTCCCAAGCGCTGGGGTTTTCTCAGCTGCTAGAGGTATTAGTTGGGTGCCCTCCCTGAAGCCTCCACACACTCTGGCAATCTAGCCACAAACCTCAGGACCTCCAACCTAGACCACAGTCCAGATCCAAGCAGGTTAAAGCAAGAGTGATTACCCCTCAGACTGGTCACTTGATCCCCCTACAGTCTGCAGGCCAGGAGCTGAAGTTGCAAAGTGGTGCTGTGCTGAGGTGTCTCAGCTTCTTGCCCTGTGGGCAAAAGCTGACACTGTCCCAACTACTGGGTTCCAAAGTCCATACTGCAGTGACCTCTCACTTTGTCCTTCACATCTATGTGTTGATAATTCTGGAAACAGCCACAGCTACTGTTGATCTGGAGTCCTTCCAGCCAGTCGTTGGTCAACCCCACCCTGGGGCTAAAACCTCTGGCTCATGCAGGCCTGGGCTCTTCTCTCAGAGCACTGAGCTGGCCGATTCTTGCCTGCCTGCCGGGCTGTCCTCAGGGGGAGGTTAGCTTCTCTGTGTCATTTTGCGTGTTCTGTAGCTCCAAAGTTTGTTCAGAGTCCCCTTTTACATGAATTGGGGAAGGTGGAAGCTGGAGCCCAGTGGAGGTCCTGTTTCTACTCTGCCATCTTGACTCCGCCCCTTCAGTCATGTCTTATGTTTTGAAAACAGTTTTACATATATTTGCTCATTCAATAACCACAAGAACCCTATGAGGGGATATTATTATCCCCCTTGTTAGAGATGAAGAAAATGAGACATAGAGAGGTTAAGGGGTTTGCCTTTGGTGAAACAACTAAGAAATGCCTGTGATTGGATTTGAAATCAGTGAGGTCTTCTTGACTGCAAGCTCCATGCTTTATCCCCAGTGCCACAATTTTTATTTGGCTTTTGGCTTTCACTTGTATTCACTTTGTGTCTCTGGAGAAGTCACATAACCTCTAAGCCTCTGATTCTTCATCTTGGAAAATGAATGAATAATACATAAACTAATAGGACAGCTCTTAATGGGTTTTTTTTTCTGGAAAGAATACTGGCTTTGGAATCAGAAGATCAAGGAAAGTCACTTACCTGAATACTGTATGACCTTAGATAAGTCATTGAATCTGAGCTTCAGTTTTCTTGTCTTTATAATAATAGTATTGATACCTGTTCGTCCTGCCTCATCATATTTTTTTTTTAAGCAATCGGGGTTAAGTAACTTGCTCAAGGCTACACGGCCAGTTATTTCTGGGTGTGGTGCTGAGTATCTGAGGCCAGATTTGATCCAGGTCATCCCGACACTGGAGCCGGTGCTCTTACTCGCTGAGCCACCTAGCCACCCAGCCACCCCTAAGCAATTGGGGTTAAGTAACTTGCTCAAGGTTACACGGCCAGGTGTTTCTGGGTGGGTGCTAAGTGTCTGAGCCCGGGATTCGATCTCCAGGTCTTCTCAACACTGGAGCCGGTGCTCTTACTCGCTGTGCTACCTGGCCACCCCTGCCTCATCATATTACTATGAGAATCAGATGGGATAGCTTATTTAAACTAGAAAATATTATGTAAATATCATTCTTTTGCTATTATGGCTTAATTTTGAGCACACCTCCTTCTTCCTTGGGTATAGCTCCTGAGATACGAAAACAAGGGAATCTCAGAGGTACATTCTAAAGCACCTGTTTAATTAAGTTGGAGTCATTGTTCATTCTTGGCTGATCAGTTTAGGCTAGATCCTGAGTTCCTTCTGATCAGTCACATCCAAATACATATCAAATGATCATCCCACTAGGGGTCTCTGTTCTCCCAGGAACACAGAAATAGGACACTGCATCCTGGGATCAGACCAGAGAGGGAGGGCCCTAGGGACAATAGGCAAATATACACAGAGAGTAATAAGGGACAAAATTCCCAGACTAATAGAAACAGAGAATTCCCTGGGGTCCTAAGCCTTGTCCAAGTTTCCATCAACAAAACTGCAGTTTCCTTTGTACAATGAATTACTTGAGGTATGACACTAAGTCAAGGGGGCCAATCCCCATAAGATCACCAGGACTAGGATCCCCCTGCTGGTTTTAGCAGGATAGCCCTATTGCTTTCAGTGGGATTACATGCCACCTGATACAGACTTTTCCATTATATATCTGTATATTAAACTCCCTTGGTTCTAACATTCTTGGCAACCATTTCTGTCACTTACCCTTGAAGGATAATACTGTAGGAAAATTTTCCTCCTAGGGAGGGTTGGGTGTTAGGAAGGGGGAGGTCTTCTGACAAATGCTGACACTAGCCTTAAGATTTTAATTAACATTTCAGGGTTGCCAAATCGGTTAGCAGTTTTCAATTCTAACAATATTAGTTATTCAAACAAATGGACATCATTTGTTGTCATATGTTGTTTTAAAAACATTCTAATAATTATTCATTTTGCAATCTCACATATTTTCTAAGATTTCTTTTCTCCTATTTTCAGTCTCTTCCTTTCTTTCTACACGAATTTCTTGAGTTGACTCAAAGTGCCAAGAAGAAAATTGATGCCCAGTACTTCTATGCCCTCCTTGGAGGTTTTATTCTTCTTTTAATTAATCTGAACAGAGTTACCAATCGTTATGCTGGCTAGCCCCCCTTTTTCTGCTAATTCAGCAGCCCCATTTAGAAGTGGTTTAATGAACTTCTTTTAAAAAAGTGTTGCTAACATCAATTCTGCATTTAAAATGACTCAGTATCCGACATTAAAGTAAGAATACTCAAACTAGATTCCTTGCCCAGCAAATAGTGAGCCTATGAAACTCCTTCCCTAAGTGATTGTACTGGCCAGTTATAGGTTTTAGATTAATTAACGTATTATAGCTTTTTGATTAGGGATCTTCAATCTTTACCCCTAATGTCTGAAGACGATGGAATGAAAGAAATTGTCATGTCTTCTCATAAAACTTTCTTAGTTGCACTGTTGGTGAGAGTAGCATTGTACTAAACAACTGGTTTGACCCAGTTTGACATTTCTTAGGTTCCTCTTCTTACCCCATTTTTTTTTGCAGGGCAATTGGGGTTAAATGACTTGCCCAAAGTCACATGGCTAGTAAGTGTGTGAAGTGTCTGAGGCCCGATTTGAACTCAGGTCCTCCTGACTCCAGGGCCGGTGCTCTATTCACCAGGTCACCTAGCCGCCCCTTCTTACCCCAATTTTGAAAGAGACTTCCTGCCTTTGATGCCTACAACCTTCATTAGAATACTATTACTTAGTTTTCTCTTTGGGGTTTGAAGATCAATAAAGGCACATTATTAAAAAATAATAATAATAACATTTTATCCTCTTGAGTTTACATGTGAATACCTAAAATCCTAGGCCAAAAGCATTTGCTTCCCTTTAGGCTTTGATACCTAGATTACTTGTTTGAGTGTTTCATACTCCCATTTTTCCCCTCTGCAGGCCTATACAATAGCTTGACTTTCTAGTGCCTCCTACTGATCTTTCCCTACCACCCAATTCTCTTTTTTGGCCATTTGAGTTTTCTACTAGATTAATCTGATAGTTGAAAAGGAAACAAGGTTTTTTTTTCCCTTTTCTCTTATCCCATCTTTCCTTCAAAACAGACCATAATCACTCCTTTATTTTAGTCTTTTATAATCATCATTATCATTTTTATTATTAAGCATTCTAAGAAAGGTGATTAAAAAATAAGCAAAAAAAGAGTCTAGATGTTTATACATTCATTCAATACTTACTGAATATCTGTTATGTACTTGGCTGTGCTAGGCAATGGAGGGGATGATAGTAGAGGAGCTCCAAACCTAAGTAACACTCTCCTTGCCTTCTGGGACCTAAGAATTTGTTTTAGGTTATTATACAAATTGATGCATAAAAATTGCACAATATATGAAAAATGCATAGTGTTAGGAGACCAGAGAAGGAATTACTACCATGATAGGGGGAAGGGTTAAAAGAAAAGGACCTGCCATGTAAGTGTGGCTTTGAAGGATGTCTAAGATGTCTGCCTATGAAGATAGGAGGACTGGGAAAGTATTCTAGATGTTGAGAATAACATGAGAAGAGACCTAATGGTGGGAGAGATCAAAAACAGAAAGATAAGTAGTTCAATCAGGTTGAAAAGTATGAGTATATGAGGCAAGAACTAGAGAGTCAGACTGAAGCCAGATTATTGAGGACCTCAAATGATAGGCCATCCAGATTGGATTTTATTCAGTGAGTTGAGAAGTGGGGAAATATTCAGAGTCAGGGTGCAAGAACAAGTCTTCTATAACCCTATAACCAGAATAAACTGAGGCAAAGGCAATTAGAAGGTGCTGGCAGGCCTAAAACCCAAGGGAGGGCCTGAGAAAAAAGGGTTGGTCACATGCCCAGGGCTCCAAATACCTTGACTTAGACTGGGAAAACATGAGATACAAGCTTATAAAACTAAATTTACCTTGTCTCAAAACCTAGAACTCAATCTGGAATCCAGTCCAGACAGAACTGGGCCAGCTGAATTCAAACAAGGATCTAGGGGACAGGAAGGAGCCTTAGTGAGGAGAGAGAAGAGAAGAATGAAGTACAGAATTTTAATATTCTACAGTGAATCCTGCTTTCAACACAAGCATTGTGAAGAGATTTCCACAAAGCGACCTCCACATGCTTTTGATGAAAACAACATTTTCCTGAGTGTTTTTTTGTTTGTTTTTAAATAATGCACTGTGCCTTTCCCAGTGGCAAACTGGGCCGTTGAAACAATTGTTCAGATAATTTAGGCTAAAACACCAGCTACTGAAAAAAAGAAAGGAGGTTTGTTTGGGGTTTGAATTACTAAAATTATGTGACTATGTAGCACAAGTATACTGTCTAATTGCTCCCTCCCACATACTTCCCATACAAACAAATTAGTCCATTTGTACAGTGCTGTGGCAGTCTTGGAGGTGGTTTCTAAAATAACTTAATTCAATTCAGTGCAGCCCATACCCTAAAAGACCTGTCTTGCCAGTTGTAGGACTTCCCTTAATGTGACTGAATCCACTTATCCCTAAACATAAGGGCCTGGCTACTGAGACCTAATTTGTAAATTACAGGATCTAAAGTTGGAAAGGATCTCAGAGGGCAACATTTCAAACTCCCTCACGGTTCAGGTTAATAAAATGGAAGCCAAGGAAAGTTATTGACTATAGTTTGACTTGCCCAAAGACATACCAGTAGTAACCATAAAAGATAATATTTAAACCATGCCCTTTGACCCCAAAGTCAATGACCTTTCCATTTAACTACATTGGATCAAATGAAATAATATTTGGAAAATACTTAATACAGTCCCTGGCAAAAAGTAGGTGCTATATAAATGCTTATTCCCTTCCCCTTCCCTATGCTAACCCAGTAGATATTTATGATTACACAGTACCTGGTATGACTATATTCATTTTAAAATTAATTCAAATTAATCAAATAGTCCATGTTCTTGTGTATGTGAGGCCAAATGAACAGTTTTAATTAAATTGTCATTTAAGCATAGACAGTAATAGAAATATGTGGAGAAACTACCAGGTTGCAAATTAAAACAAACATGTTCTTAGACATGATCAATAAGAGAATATTTTTTTTGGCCCATGCCTATTTGTTACAAGCATTTTCTTTTTCTTTTATTTCCTTTTCAGTGGATGTAGATAAAGAAGAGGAAAAAGAAAATATGTATTTTGTTAAATGAAAAATTATTTTTTTTAAATGTGATGAAATAAGATGCATAAAGATGGTTTGGGGAGAAAACTAAGAGTATAGAGAGGTAAAAAAAGAGGAGAAGAGATAAAGGAAAGGAATAATGATTAAAGCTGATGAAAAGGTCAGAAAGACAGCTCATTTGTTTTCCTTCATTTCATATTTGGTAACAGTCTTTCTATTCTGCCTAGCATATATTGATCATAGTTTGGGCAAAGCAGTCTAGTCAGTTCTTGGGACAGCAAAAGGAACACTTGCTTTAGGAGACTCCTCCTGTTGATATGCTTCTCCTCAAAGAAAGTTAATTAATGCTTTTGAAGCATGGTATAACAAAAAAATAGTGAACTTGTTGTCAAAGATCCTGACCATAAATCCTGGCATCGAAGGACCATTGATCATCTTGAATCAATTCATTTACTTTTGATGAGTCATTTCTTGGCAATTCAATCCTATTTTAATCTCCTTAAAAAGAATGTGCTTAGGCAAAAGAAAGAGGGAAGAGATAAGAGGTACAGAAGTGGGGGGGCAACATATAAAAGAAAATATGTTTTCCTAGTGCAATTGGAGGGGTGGGTAAAGACACTAGAGACAAACTTTATAGAGATGTTTTTAGTTTTGTTATCAATGTTGTCAGTGATTGTTTATTCTATCTGCCTATATGTCCTAATATCCCCCAATAAAAACCACCACTGGAATCTAAATCTAAATCCCTAGATTCAATTTCTGTCCCAAATATCAGTACCAAGAAAATAAGAATATCAGAATGTGTCTTTTCACCCTTTATGGTTCAATTAAAATGATACTTCTTTCTGATGCCTTGCCTGATTTACCTTGAAAGTCACATAGGATTTTGTTGATGAATACATTTTCATATCCCCTACAAGACTATAGTCTTTACAAGACCAAGGGTCATATGTTTTAAATATACTTCTCCTAGACCCATAGTTAGTTGCTCAGTAAACATTTATTAATCAAATTCTGTGAGTCAAATCTAACATGAAATTTAGTAGGTTAAAAAAATCAACTTCACCCAGATAAAGGAGGTATGCCTACAAAGCCCTCTGTTTGTAAGAAAAAGTCATGAGGCTTTTAATGGACTGCATGTCTAATGGGACATGGTATAGTAAACTAAAATATAAAACCATACTAATGATCTCAGGTTATATTAGAACCATAATTTTGATCAGAGAAGGTAAGAATCCTGCTATATTCTACTCTGGTCAGAGAAAATGGCATATTGTGTTCAGTTCTGGCATTTTATTTTAGTAAGGACCTCAACAAATCTATGAGCATCCTGGTGAAGTAACTGGATCGATATCATGACATACAAAGATCAGTTTAAAGCAATGGGCATGTTTATTTCAGTAAAGAAAAAAAATTGAGGATCTAGGTAAAGCAACCTTGATCATAGGTTTAGAACTACAAATGATTTTAGAGGTTATATGAACATACATATGGAGGGGAAAAAGAGAGGGAAAGAGAGAGAGACAGAGACAGAGACAGAGACAGAGAGAGACAGAGACAGAGAGACAGAGACAGAGACAGAGAGAGACAGAGAGAGAGAGACAGAGACAGAGACAGAGACAGAGAGACAGAGAGAGAGACAGAGAGAGACAGAGAGAGAGACAGAGAGAGAGAGAGACAGAGAGAGACAGAGAGACAGAGAGACAGAGAGAGAGAGAGAGAGAGAGAGAGAGAGAGAGAGAGAGAGAGACACACAGAGAGAGAGAGAGAGAGAGAGAGAGAGAGAGAGAGAGAGAGAGAGAGAGAGAGAGAGAGAGAGAGAGACAGAGAGAGAGAGAGAGAGAGAGAGAGAGAGAGAGAGAGAGAGAGAGAGAGAGAGAGAGAGAGAGAGACAGAGAGAGACAGAGAGAGACAGAGAGAGACAGAGACAGAGACAGAGAGAGACAGAGAGAGAGACAGAGAGACAGAGAGATTGAACCTAGTTCTTCTGAACACAAAATCCAGCATTCTTTTCACCAGGATGCTTCCATGATTACTATTTTTTAATCTAAATTCTGATCCTGTGGAAGGGGGATAAGATTTGTTCTGTTTGGTCCCAGAGGAACTTGGAGCAAAGAATGAGCAGAAGTCAAAAAGAAGCAGATTCCAAGTAGATGTAAGGAAAATTCTCCCACTATTTAGCACTGTGCAGAAAGTGGAAAGTACGACCTTTGGAAGTGGCTTTTTTTTTTCTTCACTGTGGGGCTAGATGGTCATTGTAAGTAATGTTGTAAAAGAGAAACTAACTCAGACATTTCGGACAAGATAACCTTTAAAGTCCTTTCCAATTCTGAGATGCTATGATACCTCCTTACTTTGGCTGGCATTCACTGACTATGTGGTGAATCTAATCCTAACTCTTTCTAGTCCCTAAGGACCTATGGTTAATGTGAGGACTCCATATGATTGCATTATCTTGGCACTATTCATATGCTCAGCTTTCTGAGAGCACTGGGATGGTGTTCAAAAATGCCATTTTAAAAGTGAACAAATGAGCCAAATCAGTTATTTGGCATCATGAAGATGCCAAAACCAATTGACTTGTTTCATTGAATGCAATTATTTGCTGTTGTCTTAACAGAATTTGCTCGATTTATTCCTTGTAAAGTCACAACCAAATGAATTTACATCCAAAGTGAAACCAGATCTGAAAGACTCAAATTTCTCATATTTTTAAAAATAGTTCAAGCATCACTGTTTATGACATTATAAAAATATTAAGATCAGACTGTCATTGTGGAGGGAAAGCACCCTTAGTGTTAGAAGCATGTGTTCAATTCCTGCCTATGACACCTACTAAATGTATAAGCTTGGATAAGTCACGTATCCTGTCAATACCTCATCCAACTAAGACTTTAAATTATAGATGAACTGCTAGTCTGCTGATGTGTATTGGTGGAGGGAGTTTCCATTCTCAGAGTTACTTCAACTTATGAAATCACAAGATCATAAGTATAAACCAAAAAAGAATCTGTCTCTCTGTCTCTGTTTATCTCTCTCTCTGTCCTCACCCCTTCTGTCCGCTTGCCTATCCATCTTTCTGTCTATCTAGATATGAAATAATAGACAAAACATTTTGTAAACTTTGAAGTTATATGTAAATGCCAATATGAAGAGTTAAGCATTCATTCAGCAAATGTTTATTGACAGTCCACTTCCACCATATATAAACTACTATATATCAGAGATTTTTTTTAAGTTCTAAGTGAAGACATTTTAAAATTAAATTTTATGTTTATTTTCAGTTTACATCATTCAGTTTCACAAGATTTTGAGTTATAAATTTTCTTCCCATCTTTCCGCAATCCACCACCCCCAAACAGTGATCACACTGAATAACCCTCCCCCAATCAGCTCTCTCCTATATCCTCCCCCATCCACCCTCTGACTTTCCAGTAGGGCAAGATGGATCTCTATGCCCCAGTGCCCATATATCTTATTTCCGAGTTGCATGTAAAAAAATTATATATATATATATATATATATATATATATATATATATGTGTGTGTGTGTGTGTGTGTGTGTGTGTGTGTGTGTGTGTGTATTAAACATTTTACTTTAAAACTTTGAATTCCACATTCTTTCTTTCCTCCCTCCTCACCCACCCTTACTGGAAAGATAAGCAATTCAATATAGGTTGTACATGTGTAGCTATGTAAAACATTTCCATAGTGGACATAATGTGAAAGGCTGACTATATTTCCCTCTCCATCCTATCTTGCCCCCCACTTGTTCTATTCTTTACCTTGATCCTGTCCCTTTTCAAAAGTGTGTGCTTCCAACTTCCCTCTCCCCCAACTTGCACTCCCTTCCATCATCCCCCCTCTCATAGCCTATCCCCCCTACTCTCTTGTAGGGTGAGATACCCTATTTAGTATGTATGTCATTCCCTCCCTAAGCCAAATTCAATGAGAGTAAGGTTGACTCATTCCCTTTTGCCTTCCTGTTCTTCTCCTCCATTGTAACAGTTTTCCCTTGCCTCTTTTATATGAGATAATTTGCCCCATTCTCTCTCTTCCCATCTCCTCTCATTATATTCCTCTCTCACCTCTCAATTTCACCTTTTAAGCATCTTCCCATCCTATTCAATTGGTCATGTGCCGTCTGTCTATGTATACCTGTACACATATATAAACACACTCACATATGTATTCATATGCCCATATACTGTCTTTTTAGACATATGTATGTATGTATATATATATGTATATATATATATATATATATATATACACACACACACACACATTTATATTCCCTTCAACTATTCTCATGCTGAGAAAAGTTTCATACATTACAATTATCATTTTTCCATGTAGGAGTGAAAATATTTCAACTTTCATAAGTTCCTTATGATTTCTTTTCCCTGTTTACCTTCTCATGCTTCTCTTGCTTCTTGTATCTGAATGTCAAATTTTCTGTTCAATTCTGGTTTTTTCATCAAGAATGCCTGAAAGTCCTCTATTCCATTGAATGACCATATTTTGCCCTGAAACATGATACTCAGTTTTGCTGGGTAGGTGTTTTTTGGTTTTAGTCCCAGCTCCTTTGACCTCTGGAATATCATACCCCAAACCATTCAATCCCTTAGTGTAGAAGCTGCCAGAACCTGTGTTCTTCTGGTTGTGTTTTCACAATATTCAAATTGTTTCTTCCTGACTGCTTGTAATAATTTCTTCTTGATCTGGGAACTCTGGAACCTGGCTATGATATTCCTAGGAGTTTTCTTTTGGGGATTTTTTTCAGGAGGTGATCAGTGGATTCTTTCAACCTCTATTTTCCCATCAGGTTCTAAAACATCAGGGCAATTTTCCTTTAGAATTTGTTGAAGAATGACTTCTAGGTTCTTTTTTTGACTATGGCTTTCAGGTAGTCCAATAATTTTAAAATTATCTCTTCTGGATCTATTTTCCAGGTCAGTGGCTTTTCCACTGAGATATTTCACATTGCCTTCTCTTTTTTCATTTGTTTGGATCGGTTTAATAGTATCTTGATTTCTCATAATGTCACTAGCTTCCATTTGCTCCAGTCTATCTGAAGGAATTATTCTCTTCAGTGAGTTGTTGAGATTATTTTCCATCTGGCAATTTTGACACTTTAACACATTCTTCTCCTCATTGGCTTTTTAAACCTCTTTTGCCATCTGAGTTAGTCTATTTTTAAGGTGTTATTTTCTTCAGTCAGGTTGTTGACTCTCTTTTCATGATTTTCTTGCATCATTCTCATTTCTCTTCCCATTTTTTCCTTCACTTCTCTTTTTTGGTTTTCAAAATCCTTCTTAATTTCCTCTATGGTCTGTAACCAATTCATATTCTTCTTGGAAGCTTTTGGTGCAGGAGTTCTGACTTCATTATCTTCCTCCTGCTCCATGCCTTGATCCTTTTTGTCCCCAAAAAAGGAACCATAGTCAGACCACTGTGATTGCTCCACTTCCCCTGTTTGTTCATTTTTCCACTCAACCACTTGACTCTTGAGCTTTTTGCCACACTAGAACTCTGTTTTCAAAGAGGAGATCTTTGTCCCAAATCACTGGGCTTTTCTCAGCTGCCAGAGCTATTAGTTGGGTACCCTCTGAGAAGTCTCCACTGGCTCTGGCACACTGGTCACACACCCCAGGACCTCCGCCCAGGACAGGGATACAGAATCAAGCAGGTTAAAGCAAGAGCTATTACCCCACAGATTGGTCTCTTTGTCCCCCTACAATCTACAGGAAGAAACTCTGAAGCAGCCATGCGGTGGCAGCCACCTTACCTCAGTTGTTTCTCCCTCCTAGGCATACGCACTCCTGGACCCCCTGTTTCCAAAGTCCACTGACCTCTCACTTTGTCTTTGGCATTTATGGGTTGATAATTCTGGAAACCGCCACAGCTGCTGGTGATCCAGTCTTACATCATAGATTAAAGAAACATTTGGCTGTTGATTTTGCAGTCCTAGCAATTCACAATTCATTTTCTCCAAATTAATTACTTTATTATCTTTTTTAAACAGCAACATCATTTGTAATTCATTTTAAAAATTGACAATGATAAAAAAAATTGGTTGTGTGAATGTTCTCTTATATAGTATGCATTTAACACACACAAACAAATACAAACCTCAAAGAATCTGCACTGAACAAAGTACAAGACATATTATAAAGAATAATACTGCAGTTTCATGACAGACAGGGCTTTTCATGATATTTTTTTTTATTTTACTTCCAAATGTGTTGATGTCTAGGATCCTGTAACTTTCCAAGGGAATTCCAAGGTCATTTATAAGAAAGTATTGATTATTCTCCTAGACCTTAAGTAGCTTAAAAAAAAAAAAAGCCTACACATCTATGCCTGATGGGCTAAGCACCACTTTTGAAGGAGAAAGGAAATGCAATTGTCTAGACTTTAAAACCTAAGTTTAGATAAAGGAACCTTCAATGAAGCTGAAAGGCTGATGGGATAAAAAGAACACTGGTATTATTAATGCTTATCACTCCTTAGGTCCATACAGTTCAATGACAGTCTCAAAAGGATGTGCTGATAAAGGATTTGCTGGTAGTTTGACACAGTATGTGGTGGTTCCAGTAAGCCTCTTGCTGAACAAAGAATGCCAACTTCTGAAGCTTGAATAGATGAATGACAGTTCTGAGCCCAAGAGGCAGGCCTTTCCTCTAGGCTTTTGTTATTTTTTTTCAACTAAGTGTGTTAATACCAGAGCTGCCATCTAAGCATCTGCCTTGTTAGTGGGAGCACATGGTAAACTCCTAAAGGCTTAGAAAGCAGCGATATTTCTATTTCTTTGAGGGTCTTTAATTTTGTAGGTCTATGGTCATCCACACCCCAGAAAAAAAAGTGCATTTTAGAAGCAAAGCTGCCATGTATAGTAGGTAATAAGAACTATCTACATTTCCCCTAACCCTATGCTTTCCAAAGTGCTACTAAGTTTGAAAAAAATTCAGACCTCTTTCTGCATTTTAGGGTAGGGCATAGTTGACACAGAGCTGTCCTCAATGCCAGGAAAATCTGGTTTCAGATCTTATCACTAAAGTATGTGATCCTGGGCAAGTCAGCCTCCAAGTGTTTGAGGTAACTTAATGATACGTTGTGGAAAAGCTGCCAACCAGAATTGGGAGCTACCTCACTGGAATTTACCGAAGCCAATGAAATCACAGGTCTAGTATATATTCCTACAGAACAATACAAGGAAAATAGCAAGTAAAAATGAATCCATTCCTTTCCTATCTATCTAGCACATTTTGTGACTGATTAATTTATATTCTGAACCCTTCATTTCAGACTTTTGGCCTCTCAGACCACTGTTGGCTTGGGGCTAAGCTAGTATTTGTCAGAAACAAAGCCTCTGATCATATGCCAGGTAAACATGCTCTCACTTCAGTGTTTTTTCTTTATCTTTGTTCCCTACCTTTAATGCTCTATTGATGTTTGTATGTTACACAAATTCACATAGAATATATATACACACATGAGTGTACATATATGTATATTTAATATCACATTGCCTCTTAAAGAAAAAAAATTCTTCTTTTGCACTTCTTCAAAGTTCCATTTCTATTTTATTCTTCACTACTTTCCTTTTAGCCCCAAGAATCAAACACTATTTCTTATGCAGTTTAGAGAGGTATCTATGAGGCTCAAGTGAGTGGCAAAAACTTTTTTGCTATTTACATTTAACTCAAAACAGTGATTATTTGTGAAGCAACTTGGAAGAAACAATTTTGCTGTTAGAAAGACTTTGCTTTGCTTCCTCTGATATGTATTAGTTTCATGACCATGGAAGAGTCACTTATCCTCAGCTTTCCAAGGCAATGATCTATAATCCAATTGCTGCTATGCATTCTTTGAAAGGACTTTCCATAATGGAAGGTTTCTACATTAATAAAGTAACAACCCTCTCCAAACTACTCCAAAAGAAGGATTGGGGGGAGAACAATTATTTTGGTTTTAATGTACCAGTTCACATTGAAGAAATCATCTCTATCTTATGTTTTCTTAACTATTTTTAAAGCAATATTATCACGCTTAAAGTAAATGGAACTTGATCCTCATAAGATTAAAATATGTGATTTTGAATTCCTGAATCTGTTTCCTCATGTATAAAATGTGAAGTCTGAACCAGATAAGTTCTAAATTCTACCCTACCTCCCCTAGTGTAATTTATTATTTAAATTTGGTTTGCAACTAAAAAAAATTGAGAGCTTGATATTACACGATAACTTTATTATATATTTAAAAGGAACAGCAAGTTATACATCACAGATTTGCAGTTTCATGTACAATCATCTTTATTTTTCTGTTCTACTATATTATGGATATGTCTTTTATTTCTTACTTTCAGAGTAAAATAAATAAAAGTGACACAAAAGAATACTTGAGAATTCTTGAGTAGTAACAGAAGGTGAGAAAGTGGAGGTGATTTGGAACAGCAAAAGAGATACTACATGGTGTAAAGCACTGGCAGGAAGCTTTGGCTCATGTCTGTGAGACAGATTTATAAAGTAGGGCTTGAATTCATGGTTATTCTGGTCTTAGAAGGATACTCATGAAATGACATGTACTTATGCCTGCAGTAAAGAGCACTAGTCTGTTATAATGAGCTACGGCTCTAGTTCCCAGCCCAACCTAGAAAAGATCCCTCTCTCCTATGTAGTGCCATATTTATACCACAAACAAAGGGACCCCAAATGACAAAAGAATAGGATGAATCACAGGTATTCATATGAAGTAATATTAAATCTGGCAAGAATATTCTTAAAATATTCTTTAACAGAATGTGTTTGAGAAAAACACAACAGAAACCAAGGGAAACATTTAAATATGAACAACAAACCGGTATATAAGGGATTCACAGGGTCCAGGGAGAAAGAGGAATAGGCTTTTGTAGCTCAGAGAAAGGCAAGGTATTCTCCAGCCTTTAGGTAAGGCTAAAGTGGAATACAGCCCACCCTTTCCTCTCAGCTGGCTTGTGTCTCTTAGCACTCATGCTACCAGGGCCATAAAACACATACCCTCCCACTCATTTCCTACTTCACCCATTTATCTCTCCTGGTCTTAAAGAATGGCACTACAGATGTGGCAGATACCAGCTGCTACTGTGGCTGCCCTGTTGCAAGGGGTCTATTGCTATCTCTCCTTCTCTTCTTTTCTTCATAAGAGATCCCAAACTCCCTATATCATCTTGTGGGAAAATTTCTGCCCCCTCCCTGGTCAAGAACTGATGTACATCGTTGTTCTATTTCCAAATTGTTCAGAACTACAGATCCCAAGAGGTTTGTGCTCAGCAAACCCCTTGCCTGGGTTATGACAAGCAGTACTCACAAAAGGTAACAAATGGATTTAGTGAGATTTAAGAGTTACTGTATTTAGGAGGTTGGAAATCTGGGTGCTAGTTCTAACTAGGCAAATTTGAAAAAAAGACATTTATTCTCAGAAAAATTCTGCCCTTTATCTATAAGACAATAGGGTCTATCTATGTCAGGGATTCTTAGCCTGGGGAAATCTGAAAGAGTGGGTAGAGGGAAGGACTCTAGGCTGAAGTTCTATTGCTGTGTGACCCTTGGCAAGTCATTTCATGTCTCAGGGTCCTACAGAATTCTCAGTGACTATAAATTGTTGAATAACCCCAGATCTACATTGGTTGAGTGAGCTTGTTCACTGGGAGTTCCCTATAAAGGTTCCAGAGCAACCTTTACTACTACCACTGTCTCAAAAAAGACATAAAAATCAGCATAAATCAATCAAGATCTGAAAAAGGCTAAAGTGGAAATGGATGCATTAAAAAAATAGGTAGCAATTCAGAGTGATCTTATAGCATTTCTCTACTAATCTTCAGATTAAAAAACACTTGAAAAAAAACCTAAATGAAACTTCTTCAGATTTAACAGCAAAGATTTTCATCAGAAAGAGGGAGAAAAGTTTTTAAATAATATGACCTAATGCCTTATCAAATCTTCTAAGCATGGTTATGAATAATTAAAGTTATATAATCAAAAGCACTTATCAAAATGAATGCATGCAGAACATGAGAAAGTCAACTTTTTCTTGTAAAAATGAATCCAAAATTTCTTAAAATTCTAGTAGGTATTTCCTCTCTAGGCAAATGTAAACTTTAAGATTGTAGTTATTTATTCCTTCTTTCCTTCATTTATGTTTCTTTATTTAAATCAGGTCACATTGTTCTCAAAAAGAATATAGACTTCTCCTGAAAAGGACAATGGATTGTCAGTTTTTATTTTATTTATTCCCCACGTTGTAACCCATTTTCTCTTTCTGATTTTGCTCATTCGAACACTGGATAATTGTAACAGAGGTAAGAAGGAAAAAAAGTCTTCTTTTGAGTTCTTGTCTAATCATTTCAAGCTTTTTTCCCTTCTAAAAAGTGATGCTTTAGACTGTGTCAGATGTGGTCTCTGTTGGTTTGACTTAATGTCTTTTCTTTGTTATAGTGAAAGAAGATTCCTTGTGTTGGGGTGAGGTATATCTTCCAATGGATAAAACACAAAAACTCAGCAATTTAACTTTGAAAATCAATAATTTGAAAATCAATTGTTTTCATATAAATAGTTTTAATAACTAAATAATAAAATAGTCTTACAGTACCTCTAGTCTGCTTAGCAGGAAAGAATGAAACTTCAAAAGCAAATGACAAATAATTATCAAAATGACTGCTTTAAAAATAATAAATATCTTTATAGCCAAAATGTACATAAAAATAAGATACTTTCCTGGTTCATCCAAGATGAATGTAAAACCTTTGCAGCCAAGAAATATGCCCTGTATGTAGCAATGCCTGGCTTGGAGCAGGTGCTTAACAAATGACTATTGAGTAATTGATTGATTGATTCTTCATCTCTCTTCAGAAAAGGTTTAAGGCAAAGCTTATACCTATTTGACAATTTTAACTAGATTTGTCAGTAGAGCATTTTTCAAGTAGCAAATAGAAATGATATACAAAAATTTTAAGCCAAGAACACACTTTTAATTATACATACAAAAAATTCTGATGAATAGCACCATTAATTGAAGGAGTTTATGGGTTAGAGAAAGAGTTTACAAGTCAAGAATCTATAGTTCACATATTGCTTTTTATGACTCAGAGACTTTATTACTTGCCCAAGGTATAAATCAATCAATAAATTAAGCAATAATAATTTATTAAGTGCTTTCTTTATGCCAGGCACTGGACTGAGCACTGGAGATACAAAGTATAAAAATAAAAGTCCTTTATATCAAAAAGCTTACACTCTAATGGAAGACAATTATGTACATATTAGGTATATACAAAATAGAGTTGAAATAATCTATTGTTATTCAGTGTCACTGAATTATATAGAGTATGTGGAAAAAAGTAAGGTCTAAGAAACTGTAAAGGAAGGAAGAGGTAAGGGGATGAAGGGATTTAAAATCCAAACAGAGCATTTTATATTTAATCCCAGTGGCAATAGGAAGCCAATGTAGTTTATTGAATCAGAGGTATCGGGAATGACATAGTCAGCCCTGTGCTTTAGAAAGATTAATTTGACAGCTTAGTAAATGAGGGATTGGAATGGCAAGAGACTTCTGGCAGATCAACCAACCAGCAGGCTCTTGCAATAGTTCAGGTATGAGGTGATGAGGGACCACATCAAGGTGGTAATAGTTTCAGAGGAGAGAATAGGGAGTATAGGGGAGATGTTATGAAAAAAACATTGACTTCCAGAATCCAAGAAGGAGGGAGGGGTAAGCTGTAAATCACTGTAAATCTCCCACATTCACCCCCAAACCCATAAAATTGTGCCCCAAAACAAATCCTGGAACAGCAGAACCAGGAAAAAAAATGAGGTGAAACAATCTTCTAGTCTAAGAAACTTGGAAGATCATCAAGAAAGGTGTGTCTTATTTAGATAAGCACAGTCTGGGACAGGAAGCATTCCAGCAAAGGAGGAGCAAGACCCACTTCAGCAAACCAGTGGGAGATGCTGAGCCCCAGTCTGATGGAGCATGCAAACACCCACACCAGGAGTCCCATGTGCCTCAGCATAGCCAAGGAAACAGGGAGACTCCAGCTCTGAGAATATCCACATGTTTCAGCATAACCCTGGGCAAACAGGCAACCTGCAGTGACCAGACCACCATGTACTTCAGTGTTTCCCTTGGGAAATACAGAAACCCCCAGAAGCCTTAGCACATGCCAAACACCACCACTAGGATCCTGGCTTGCATGAGGTAAGCTGCCAGACCTCTAAGGTCTCTAGGAGCACCAACTACCCACCATAACACCCCTTCAACACAGCACCAGATTCTATGGTCTCCCAGGTGCCTCAGGCAAAATCAGTATCCCACCACGTAAATTACCAGAACCTGCATCCCCTGGTATAAGAAATCCAAGAAAGTGCCCCTTCCATCCTGAAAGCATATATCAAATTTAAAAGAAAGTTAAAAATCAGGGGGTGAGGGTAGGTGGGGAAATAGGAGCAAAAAACAACAAGAAAGAAATGATAATTGTTTCAAGAAAGATCAAGATACAAACCCAGAAGAAGCCAACAATATCAAAATACTTGTGGGCAAAACCCCAAAGAAAAATAGGCGGTGGTCTCAAGACCAGAAGGAACTCATGGAAGAGCTTAGAAGCAGTTTAAAAAAACATATGAGGAGGCAGAGTCAAGATGGTGGAGTAGAAACAGGACTTCCATGTGGCTCCTGCTCCCACCTCCTCCAATTCGTGTAAAAATGACTCTAAACAAACACTGGAGCTATAGAACCCACAAAATGACAGAGAGAAGCTAACTTCCCACTGAAGACAATCTGGCAGGCCAGCAAGAAGGGGCCAGTACAGCACTCTGGGAGCCAAGCCCAGCCCCACATGAGCCTGAGGTTTTAGCATCAGGGTAGCTACAACCACCCTATGGCTGGAGGGACTTCAGATCACCAGCAGCTGTGGTGGTTTCCAGAATTATCAACCCATAGATTCTAAAGACAAAGTGAGAGTTCAGTGCAGTGTGGACTTTGTGAAGTGGGAGTTCAGGCCTGCAGTCTGGCCATTACCCTGTGGAGGGAGAAGCAGCTGAGGCTATGCGGCTGTGGAGTAGCCACCACATGGCTGCTTCAGAGCTCCTGGCCTGCAGATTGTAGGGTGACCAAACAACCATTCTTAGAGATAAACTGTGTTGCTTTAACCTGCTTGGATCTGGATTGCAATCTAGGGTGGAGGTCCTGGGTGTGTGACCAGTTTGCCAGAGCATGTGGAGGCTTCAGAGAGGGCACCCAAATAATAGCTCCAGCAGCTACGAAAACCCCAGCAATTGGGACAGAGCTCCCCTTTCTGGTAGCAGAGTTCTACTGTGTCTAAAAGCTCAAAAGTCAAGTAATTGAGTGGCAACATGAGTAAACGGGGAAAGCAGGGCAAGCACAGTGGTCTGAATTTGGATTCATTTTTTTGGGGAAAAAAAGGATCAATGCATGAAACAGGAGGAAGACAATGAATTCAGAAATCCTGCACCAAAAACTTCCAAGAAAAATATGCTGGTTACAGGCTAAAGAGGAGCTTAAAAACGATTTTGAAAAACAAATAAGAGGAGTGGAGGAAAAATTGGAAGAGAATTGAGAACAATGCAAGAAAATTATGAAATGAGAGTCAACAACCCAACAGAAGAAAATAACATCTTAAAAATAGACTAACTCAAATGGCAAAAGAAGCTCAACAAGCCAATGAGGAGAAGAATGACTTAAAAAGCCGAATTTGTCAGATGGAAAAAGAATTTCAAAAGCTCACTGAAGAGAATAAGTCCTTCAGAATTGGATTGGAGCATATGGAAGCTAGTGACTTTATGAGAAATCAAGATACTATTAAACAGATTCAGACAAATGAAAAAATAAGAGGCAATGTGAAATATCTCATTGGAAAAACCACTTACCTGGAAAAGAGATACAGAAGACATAATTTAAAAATAATTGGACTTCCTGAAAGCCATGATAAAAAAATGAACCTAGAAATCATCTTTAAAAAATATTCTCAAGGAAAATTGCCCTGGTGTTTTAGAATCAGAGGGCAAAATAGAGGTTGAAAGAATCCACTGATCACCTCCTGAAAAAAGATCCCAAAAAGAAAACTTCTAGAAAGATTATAGCAAGGCTACAGAGTTCTCAGATGAAGGAGAAAATATTACAAGCATCCAGGAAAAAAAAAAACAATTTGAATATTGTGGAAACACAATCAGGACAACACGGGATCTGGCAGCTTTTACACCGAGGGATTGAAGGGCTTGGAATATGATGTACTGGGGGTCAAAGGAGAAGAGATTAAAACCAAGAATCACCTACCCAGCAAAACTGAGTATCATGTTTCAGGGGGAAAATATGGTAATTCAATGGAATAGAGGACTTCAAGCATTCTTAAAGAAAAAAACAGAGCTGAATAGAAAATTTGACACTCAGATACAAGAAGCATGAGAAGGTAAACAGAGAAAAGAAATCATAAGGAATTTATTAAATTTGAATTATTTACATTCCTACATGGAAAAATGATCAATGTAACTTATGAAACTTTTCTCAGTGAGAATAGTTGATGGGAATAGAAATGTGTGTGCATGTATGTATATATGTATACATACATATGTCTATATAGGAGGGCATATGGGTATATGAACACATATGTGAGTGTGTGTATATATGTATACAAGCATACATAGACAGAGGGCACAGGATCAATTGAATAGGAACGGATGATACTTAAAAGGTGAAATTAAGAGGTGAGAGAGGAATATAATGAGATAAAATGGGGAGAGACAGAATGGGGTAAATTATCTAATATAGAAGAAGCACGGAAAAACTGTTACAATGGAGGAGAAGAACAGGAAGGCAAAAGGGAACGAGTAAACCTTATTCTCATTGAATTTGACTTAGGGAGTGAATGACACACACACTAAATAGGGTATCTCACCCTACAAGAAAGTAGGGGGGAAGGGGATGAGGGGGGGTGATGGAAGAGAGGGCAGGCTTGGAGAGAGGGAAGTTGGAAGCACCCACTTTTGAAAATGGACAGGATCAAAGTAGAGAATAGAATAAGTGGGGGGGGTAGATATGATGGAGGGAAATATAGTCAGTCTTTCACAATATATCCACTATGGAAATATTTTGCATAGCTACACATGTACAACCTATATTGAATTACTTATCTTCCCAGTAATGATGGGTGATGGGGGAGGAAGGGAAAGAATCTGGAATTCAAAGTTTTAAAATCAAATGTTTAAAAATATATCATCATCATCATCATCATTATCATTATCTTACATTTAACTGGAAAATAAGATATACAAGCACTGGGGCATAAAGATCCACCATGCCCTACTGGAAAGTTGGAGGGAGAACGGGGGAATATATGGGAAAGAGCAGATTGGAGGAGGGTATATTCAGTGGAATCGCTGTTTTGGAGTGGTGGGTTGGGGAAAAAAACTTTTAACTCAAAATCTTGAATAAATGAATTATGTAAGCTAAAAAAATAAAAGAGAAAAAACATATGTAGAATAAAAATTGGGAAAATACATGATAATTATTAAAGTGAATGATGAAAAATAGTTCATGCCTTGGAAAAGGAAAACAATTGCTTACAAAGTACATTTGGCCAAATTAAAAAAAAAAAGTAAAAAAGCTAATTGAGGAAGATAATTACTTAAAAGTTAGAATTGGATGAGTGGAAACTGATGACTCTATAAGTCATCAAGAATCAGTCAAACAAATTCAAAACAATCCAAAAAGTGGAAGAAATGTAAAATACTTCATGGGAAAACAACTGGCCTGGAAAACTGATCAAGGAGAGACAATGACAAAATAATTGGACTACCTGAAAGCCATACTCAAAAGAAGAAGCTGGATAGCACCTTTCAATAAATTATGAAGGAAAACTGCCCTGGTGTCTTGGATATAGAGGGCAAGACAGTCATTGAAAGAATCCACGGATCATCTCAGGAAAGAGATACCAAAATAAAAACTCCAAGGAATATTGTAGATTTCTCAGAATTTTCAGGTCCAGAAAAATATACTACAAGTGTCCAGAAAGAAACAATTCAAATATCAGGGAGCCAGAATCAGGATTACAGAGGTTTTAGTAGCAACAACAATAAAGCATCAGAAGTAATGAAATATGATATTCTAGAAGGCAAAGGAGCTGGGACTACAACCAAGAATCACATACTCAGCTAAACTAAGCATAATATATCAAGGTGGGAAATGATCACTCAATGAAATAGAAAGATTTCAAACTTCCATAAGGAAAAAACCAGAATTAAACCAAAATTTGCAAATATGAAGTCACAAGAGAAATATAAATAGGTAAAAAGAAAAAAGAATATATAAAGGTTTCAGTAGAGTTTTATCATTTAAATTCTTATATGGGAAGATGCTATTTGCAATTCTTAAAAACGGATCCACTAAGTACAGCTAGAAGGAATATATATATATATATATATATATATATATATATATATATATATATATATATATATATATATAAACAGAGGGTATGGGTACAAGGTAAATTTGAGGTGATGACAAAGAATAATTAAGAGATAAGGAAGAAGAGTACACTGGATACCGGAGGAAGGGAGATGCAGAATGGGGTAAATTATGTCACATGAAGAGACATGAAAGACCTATTATAGTGAAGGGAAAAATGGGAGGATGTAAAATGAGCATCAGTCTAACCTTACTCTCCTCAGTGTTGGCTCAAATTAGAATAATATACACAGTTGAATATGGAAATCTGTCTTACCAGACAGGGAAGAGGAGGAGAGAAGATTAAGAAAATGGGGAAGAGAGTGACGGAAGGAAGGGTGGATCGAGGGAGGTGGTAGACAGAAGCAAAACACTGGTCAGGAGGGAAAGGGTGAAAGAAGAGAGAGGAAAAACAGGAGGAAGAATAGGATAGAAGAAAATATCCAGGTAGTAACCATAGCTGTGAACGGGAATGGGATGAACTCTCCATAAATTGGAAGTGAAAACCAGAACACATCAAAAACCAGAATTCTACAATATGCTGTTTATAAGAAACACACTTGAAGCAGAGAGACACATATAGAGCAAAGGTAAGGGCCTGTCTGGAGCAGAATCTATTCTGCTTCAGCTGAAGTTAAAAAATGAACAGAGTTAGTGTAATGGGAATGTAAATTTTAAAGATCTTCCCTGCCCCTAGGCTAAAGTGCACCTGGAGCCTGGGGTAGGAGGCTTGTTTTTCAGTAGATACTTCTTGATTGGCCAGTGAGTCAATAAGGTTGTTACATTCTCTGAGCCAGGAGAAGCCTATATAAGCTCTGATGTGTAGCTTTGTTTTGGAGTTCACTTTGAGAAGTGTTCTTTGATTTGATCAGATGCAACTCTGGGAAGCCGTTTTCCAGGGCCCCCCAGCTTTGAAACCTAGATGTTGTTTGGTATGGATGTAATGGTTGGACAGTTTGGAAATATGTCTACTTGATCTGTTTCTGTCTTGATAATTCTGTCTGTATATTCTGAAGTTCGGGGTGCTGACCTTTTTTCCCTGAACTAGGTAAACGATACATATTTGACTGATTAAAGTGAGAGTGTTAACCCATTCTGAGTTGCTTTCCTTTAACAAAGCAGATCTAAGAACCTGTGGTGGCAGCGACCCTGGGGATGCTGGGGTGCTTGCTGCTACCAGTAGCAATCCTGATCTCAGACAAAAAGCAAACATCTTATTAAAAGAGATAAGGAAGGAAAATCCATCTTGCTAAAAGACACCATAGACAATGAAGCAATATTAATACTAAACATATATGCACCAAATAATATACCGTCCACATTCTTGAAGAAGTTAAGTGAATTACAGGAAGAAACATATAGCAAAACTATAGCAGTGCAGGACCTCAACTTTCCCTTCTCAGAACTCAATAAATTCAACAACAAAAAATAAACAAGAAAAAAAGTTAAAGAGGTGAATAGAATATTAGAAATGTTAGATATGACAGAGTTTGTAGAGAACCAAATGGAAACAGAAAGGAATATACTTTTTTTCTCAGCAGCATATGGCACCTACTCAGCAAATTGACCATGTATTAGGTCCTAAGAGCATCAAAATTTAATGTAAAAAGGCAGAAATATTAAATGTAATCTTTTAAGATCATAATGCAATAAAACTTACATTCCACAAAGTGAATGGAAAGATAGAATAAAAATTAATTGGAAGCTACATAATTCTAAAGAACAAGTGGGTCAAAGAATAAATCATAAAAAGAATAAACAGTTAAAGAGAATGATAACAATGAGACAACATATCAAAATTTAAGGTATATAGCCAAAGCAATACTTAGGGGAAAAGTTATTTCTCTAACTTCTTACATCAACAAAATAGAAAAAGAACAGATAAATGAATTGGGAATGCAACTTAAAAATAAACCTAGAAAAAAATTTAAGATGCCCAATTGAACACCAAACTGAATATCCTGATAATCAAAGATGTGATTAATAAGGTTGAAAAAAAAACTATTGTAGTCATATATAAATAAAGGAGCTGGATTTATGAAAGAATAGATAAGTAATTGTTTAATTTGATTTAAAAAAAACAAAGAAGAAAAACAAATTACCAGTATCAAAAATGAAAAGGGTGAAATCCCCACCAATGAAGAAGAAATTAAAGCATTCATTAGGAAATATTTTACCCAAATACATGCTGATAAATCTGACAATTTATTAAAATAAAAACTACCCAGATTAACAGATCAGGAAATAAAATGCCTAAATAATCCCATTTTAGAAAAAAAAATTGAACAAGCCATTAATAAACTCCCTAAGAAAAAATCCTCAGGGCTAGATGGGCTCATGAGAGAATATTACCAAATATTTAAAGAACAATTAATTCCAATAATATATAAACTATTTGAAATGGTAGGCAGAGAAGGAGTCCTACCAAACTCCTTTTATGACACAAATATGATGCTGATACCCAAACAAGGAAGAGGTAAAACAGAAAGAAAATTATAGAACAGTTTCCCTATTGAATATCAATGCAAAATATTCAGCAATGTATCACAAAGGATTATACACTGTGACCAATTGGGATTTATACTAGGAATGTAGGGTTGGTTCAATATTGGGAAAACTATCAAATGACCATCTCAATAACAAAACCAACAGAAATCATATTATTATCTCAATAGATATTGAAAAAGCTTTTGACAAAATACAGCACCGATTCTTATTAAAAACAAAACAGAGCATAGGAATAAAGGGAGTATTCCTTAAAATAACAAGCAATATCTATCTAAAACCATCAGCAAGCATTATCTGCAATGGCTATAACATAGAAGCTTTCCCAATAAGACTGGGGTGAATCAAGAATGCCCATTATCACCACTATTATTCAATATAGTGCTAGAGACATTAGTTACAGCAATGAGAAGAAAAAGAAATAGAAGGAATTAGAACAGGCAACGAGGAAACAAAACTATGACTCTTTACAGATGATATAATTAGAGAAATCTAGAAAATCAACTAAAAACTACTTGAAAAAATTAATAACTTTAGTAAAGTTGTGGGATATAAGATAAACCCATATAAATTTTCAACTTTTTTATATGACCAACAAAATACAGCATCAAGACATAGAAACAGAAAATCCATTTTAAATAATTGTAAACCATGTAAAATACTTGGGATTCTACCTGTGAAAACAAACTCAGGAACTACATGAACACAATTACAAAACACTTTTCAAACAAATAAAGTCAGATCTAAATAATTAGACAAATATCAGTTGCTCATAGTAGACCAAACCAATATAATAGAAATGACAACTCTGCTCCAATAACTCTATCACATTATCAAAAAATATATATATTTAATGAAGTTAGACAAAATAACAACAAAATTATCGAGAAGAACAAAAGGTTGAGAGTATCAAAGGAACTAGTAAAAATATCAAGGAAGGTAGACTAGCAATACAAGATCTCAAACTATATTATAAAACAGTAATCATCAAACTATCTGGTACACAAGAAACACTAGTCAATGACCATAGTAACCCAGTGTTTGATAAACCCAAAGACCAAGATATTTTGGGATAAGAACTCAGTATTTGACAAAAACTGCTGGAAAAATCAGGAAACAATAGTACACAAAATAAGTGTAGACTAACATCTCACACCACGTATCAAAATATGGTGAAGATGGGTGCATGATTTAGACATAAAGAGTAACACCATAAGCAAATTAGAAGAGCAAGGAATACTTTACCTGTCAGAACTATGGGGAAGGGAGGAATTCATGATCAAATAAGAGATAAAGAGCATTATGAAGTATAAAAAATTTTTGTTGTATCAAAAGGTTTTTGTACAATCAAAACCAATGCAACCAAGATTAAAAGAAAAGCAGAAAGCTGGGTGATAATCTTTATAACAATATCCCCGATAAAGTCCTAATTTCTCAAATATAGAGATAATTTATTCAAATTTATGAGAATATTGACCATTCCCAAAATAATAAATGGTCAAAGGGTAGGAAGAGTCAGTTTTCAGAAGGAAAAAAGCAAAGCTACCTACAGACATATGAAGAAGTGCTCTAAATCACTTTTTATTATTGAAATGCAAGAAAAACAACTCTAAGTTACCACTTCAAAAGTATCACATTGGCAAAGATGACAAAAAAGGAAAATGGTAAATCTTGGGATATGGGAACATTGGGAAACTAATGAATTGTTAGTGGGGTTGTGAACTGATTCAACCATTCTGGAAAGAAATTTGGAAGTATACTCAAAGAGCAAACAAACTGTGTTTACCCTTTGACCCAGCAATAACAGTACTCTGTGTGTGTGTATGTGTACATATATATGAGAGAGAGACAGAGAGACATAGAGAGAGAGAGAGAGAGAGAGAGAGAGAGAGAGAGAGAGAGAGAGAGTGAGAGTAGCCCTTTTTGTGGTGGCAAACTATTGGAAATTGGGTGGATGCCCATCAACTGGGGAATGGCTGAAGAAGTTGTGGTATATGAATGTAATGGAATACTGTTTTCAATAAGAAATGATGAACAGACAGATTTTATAAAAACCTGGAAAGACTTGTTACAAACTCATGAAAAGTGAAATGAGCAGAACCAGGAAAACATTTTACACAGTAACAGCAGCATTGTGTGGTGATTGACTAAGAATGACTCAGCTTTTCTCCACAATATGATCCAATACAAGTATAAAGCATTCATGAAGGAAAATGCTATCCACAACTAGATAAAGAACTGGTAGACTCTGAACACAGATCAATGCATTTTTTTTTTTACTTTATTTGTTTTCATGGATGTTTTACCCCTTTTGATCTGTTCCTTCTTCTGCAACTGAAACTAATAAGGAAATATGTTTTACATGGTAGCACACTGAAAAATTATATCAAACTGCCTCCATTTTTGGAAGAAGAAGAAAAGAGAGTGAGAAAAATTTGAAACTCAAAATCTTGTAAAAAATGAATGTAAAAATTGTCTTGGTATACAATTGGGGAAAAATAAAATACTATTTAAAAGAATAAAGGAATTGGGGGGTGGCCAGGTGGCGCAGTGAGTAGGAGCACTGGCTCCAGAGTCGGGATGACCTGGGATCAAATCTGGGCTCAGATACTTAGCACCACAGCCAGATATAACTGGCCATGTAACCTTGAGCAAGTTACTTAACCCCAATTGCTTAAAAAAAAAGAATAAAGGAATTTCATAAGGTGTATATAAAGGGTGAGAGAATGTTTAGAATTGAGGATGATATCTAAATTGAGAGTTTGGGTGACCAAAGTCGGGTGATACACTCCACAGCGATAGGGAAAATTATAAAGGAGGAAACATGTCTCAGAAAAGATAATGGGCTCAGTTTTGGACATGTTGAGTTTTAAATGTCTGCAGGTTATCCAGTTTGAGATGTCAAATATATAATTGAAGATATGCTACTAGGGTTCAGCAAAATAGAGCAACATAAGTAGATTTGAAAACTCAGCACAGGAATGATAATAGAATTCATAGGAGCTAATGAGATCACCAAATAAAATAAAATAGATGGTAAAGAGAAAAAGACCCAAGACACAGCCTTAGTGTACACTCACCATTAGCAGGCATGACATGGATGAAAATCCAGCACAGGACACTGAGATGGAGTGATTAGATAGATAACAGAACCAAGACAGAATATTATTACAGAAATCTAGACAAAGGATATTATCAAGAAGAGGTTTATTTGTGTCAAAGTTTGCAGAAAGGTCACAAAAGTTGAGAATTGAAAAAAAGGCCATTTGATTTGACAATTAAAAATTATTGGTAAATTTGGAGATAGCAATTTTACTTAAAAGATGAAGTCTGAAGTCAGATTTTAGAAGGTAAATAAGTGTGAGAAGCATTGATTGAAGATAACTTTGTCAAAGAGCTTAGTGACAAAAGAAAGAAGAGATATATGATAATAGGTTTTAGAGCAGGCTTGTTCATGTCAAGGCTTTTTGAGAATGAGGGAAGAAATGGATATGTTTATGGCCAATAGGGAAGCACCTACACACCAGAAATTGAAAATAAGTGAAAAATTAATGGAATGGTATCACATGGGCAGGTAAAGGGTAAATGGCCTTGGCAAGGAGAAGGGCTACTTCTTCATGAAAGATGGGGCAAAAGAGGAAACAGTAGGAGAAAACTTCTGGGAGATAGGAGATGAGGAGAAAGAGAAAAGAGGGAACTTTTGGCAAAAGGTCAATATTTTCAGGGTAATAAGAGGAAAAATTCTTAGATGTGTTTATTTTTTTTTAAAGACCTAGAAAATAAATTTACTATCAGGCAGATCCAAATAAAATAAAATAAATAAAAGCAGCTGTTGGAATCATACTATCAGACAAAACAAAAACAAACATTCAAGATCTAAGAAGGGACAAATAAGGAAACCATCTTACACTAATAAGAACCAGAGACATCAAAACTATTTCAATACCAAGCCCATATATTCTAAATGTCCCAATATCCAAATTCATAAGGAAAAAATAACTGGACCACAAAAAAAAACCAAGAAGCCATAAAGATCTCAATGTCCCTCTTTTACTTTGGGGTGTCAAACAGAAAAAAACAATGAAAAGGAAAAGTAGAGAATTAAACAAATTGCTGGAGAAATGAGGACTAAAAACTTATGGCCCCCTCTGAAGGAGACTGCTAAGGAAAATACATCTTTCTCAGCAGCTAATGTAATTTTTGCAAAAATAAAATCACTACACACTAATGAATGTGTAATTTTTAGATACATTAAAAAAATCTGAGTTCCAAATTCTTCCCTTCCTCCAGTTTTTTCCCCAGTCATTAAAAAGTCAAGCAATGTGATACGCATTATACATGTGAAACCACTAAAATATATTTCCATATTAGCCATGTTGAAAAATAAAGTGAAAAATATGCTTTAATCTTCACTCAGAGCTCATCTGTTCTCTTTCTGGAGGTGGATAATATTTTTCATCATAAGTCCTTTGGAATTATCATAGATAATTGTATTGATCAAAGTCTTTCACAGGTGATTATAGTTACAATACTGCTGTTACCATTACAATGTTCTGGGTCTACTCATTTCCCTTTGCATCAGTTCCTATAAGTCTACATAAGATGTTGTTGGTTTTGTTTTGTTTTTTCCTAAAACCATTGTGCATCAGTAATTACACAGAAAGGTACACATAACAGATATCAGAAACATAAAAATGACAATATTTGACAACTGATTGGTATATGTGAGGGAAAATGATGAGTTGAAAACAACACCAACATTTCAAACCTGTATGACTGCAAGGATTGTAAAGCTCACAGCAATAGGGAAGTTTAATAGAGGAGTGTGGTTTCAGGATAAAAAATAATGAACTGTCTTGTACATGCTGCCTTTGAGATGTCTATGTAACATATAGTTTGAAATGTCCAACAGGCGATTATTAATGTGACATTGGAGGTCACATGAAAGGTTGAAGCACAAGGGAGAAAAGTTCAGCTAATACGTGGCAAAAGCCAAATCTGAACCAATGTCTTATTAATTCTAAGTTCAGACTCCAAAGCCTTAGACCACAGTGCTCTCTTTGTCTCTATCTCTATCTCTGTCTCTCTGTCTGTCTCTGTCTCTATATGTCTCTTTCTCTTAAAATGACTACATGTAATTGGGGAATATTTAATGAATTAAAAAATTGAAGTTTAAAATTTAAAAAAATCAAGTTCATAGATTCCAGGTCAAGAACCCCTCACATTGACAGATCTGGTTCTGGCCCTGATTTTTCTAAATGACAAACACGATTTCTTAAAATTTTCATGCTTTAGGTGCTTAAATAGGGAAAAGTGATTTTTGTTGCCTACTTTACTGAGAGGTTGGGAGGATTGCTGTAGTAATGAATAATAAGGCTTTGAGAGAGTGTTTATGAATATGTGGTTTTTATCTAACAAATAAGAACATACTCACTAGAAAAAAGCATATGCATAGACAGACATACACACGTATGTAAGCATACATACCTATTTTGCCAATATATCTCATTTCTTCCCATAACCTCACATTACTTCTTCTATAGTAAAACCTACCAGACTCCTTTCACAAAAGTAAAAATATAATCTACATTTAATTCAACAAAGACCTGAGAGGGGCAGCCAGGTAGCACAGTGAGTAAGAGTACCAGCTCCAGTTTCAGGATGACCTGGGGATCGAATCCAGGCTCAGACACTTAACACCCACCCAGAAACACCTGGCCATGTAACCTTGAGCAAGTTACTTAACCCCAATTGCTTAGGGGCAGCCAGGTGGCTCAGTGAGTAAGAGCACCGACTTCAGTGTCAGGATGACCTGGGGATCAAATCCAAGCTCAGATACTTAGCACCACACCCAGAAATAACTGGGCATGTAACCTTGAGCAAGTTACTTAACCCTGATTGCTTTAAAAAAAAGAAGGACCTGTAAAGGACCATTTCACATGGAAAAGTGAAGTAACTTTACTCAGGTCATATGAGAGAAGCAAAGTAGGGAATAAAAAGTCAGCTTTCTTTCTCCAGAGTCAGGAACAGACAATGATTGACCTTCCACATTCAGTGGACTAAGAAACTCAGGAGATGATCCTGTGCTGTTTAAGCTGCAGCTGCAGCGGTAGTGAAATTTACATAAGATCCTAAGTTATGCATAGAGATCTGCATCCATAGACACTATTACAATTAAATGAAATATGTGGCCCAGATAAAGAAAGCTTATGCTAGCCATTTGCTTCAAGAGAAAAAGAAGAAGAAAAAAACCCTCCACATCACATAATGTCTCAGAAAAGAAAAAAAAATAAGAGAAAGTAATTAAAAGTTTCTTTATGGACTCATTGAATCATGACAAGTTTGCACCCAACTCACCAGGGAAAGAAACAGGAGATTTTATAGATCCAAGCTGTGCATAAACTGAAGAAGCAAATGGAGACTAGAATTCACTGGGAAAGTAGAACTTTTTAATACTGACTCAGATAAAGAACATACAAATTGCCTTATGAATCAATTTAGAAAGCAGCACTAATGAAGAAATGGAAAATAATAATTTAGCTGTTTTTATAACTTGACTTTCAAGGAGATTTGAAAGACGGTAGCTGAATGTTTTTAAGTCAATGGGATCAATTCCCCTGACAAATTTCTCCCTGTCAGAGATCCAAGTATGGCAATGGAGATAAGCCCAATTTTATTAGTTCCTGCAGGTATGCCAGCAATAATTATTTGAATAGGAAGAACTCTTTTCTTGGAAGAACCTCTGAACATTTCAGAGTACAGAATTTGCTCTTCCCAAGTTCTGAAGGATGTTTAAAGGCAACACGATAGAATTCTGGCAGGCAATCATGTTGCAAATGAGCATCAATAACTACAAGAATGTGATCTAGGGTACAATTCCTCTGCCCCACTAGCCACCATTACCTGAAATGATCTCTCCCTTTTCTGAACTCCTCCAAGCAATTACTGTTTGTTCAATTCTTTGGGTAATAAATCACATGCTATACTGTGACATCTCTTCAATTGCTCCCTTGTTCTCTTATCTGTCTTTCATGTTACTGGACTTTTCATGTATTTGTCTTGTCTTTCCAATTAGATTATAAGCTTGAAGACAGGAGACAAAAATTATGCTTCCCTCTATTTCCCATAGTGCCGTAGGATCATAGATTTAGAGTTGGGAGGGAATTTAGAAGCCCAAACCTATCATTATACAGATAAGGAAAGAGAGGCACAGATTAATCAAGTGACTTTTTCAGTTACACAAAGCTAGCATCTGCCTTATTTGGATACAGGGCTTCCTGTCTCTAGGTTCTATACCCTATCTATTATGTCATACTGCTTTTAGACATGGCAGGTGCTCAATAAATATTTGCTAATTGGTTCTATGCTATACCTAAAATTTCAATTTCAAGTAATTAAAAATAAAAACAAGCCCACAAGAGGGGCGAGGCCAGGGAAATGAGGAGGCCTCTTTATGATCTGCTACTCACTCACGGGGCAGCTGCGCAAGTGACTGAAGAGGCCAGTTATTTGAACAGCTGTTATGTGGAAGAATGATTGGATTTGTTCTGTTTTGTTTTTTGTTCTCTCAAAGAGCAAAACTAGAAGCAGTTGATTTGACAAATTGGATATCTAAAAATGTATCATTATTGCTCTTAAGAATAAGACTTGGAGGGAGCAAGAATACTGCCTGAGGCTCCTCACCGCAGCTCAATGTCTGATCCCTGTGTAAAGCAGAAGTGAACCTGAGTAAAAGGGGGGAGGTTCCCCTTAGTAGCACAGACAGAATGACCAAGATGAGACTCTTGAGACTTTGGATTGTCCTGGGATCTGTCTTTATGATCCTTTTGATCATTGTTTACCGGGACAATGTGGGTACAGCACACTTCTACTTGCACACATCGTTTTCCAGACCTCATCTTCCAGGGGCTCTCCCCACCACTGGAAAGGATGAAGAGAGAGAATCTGTATCAGATGTAGATGAATTTCTAGATAAACTGCTTAGTCCTAGTGGGAGACAGAATGACCCTTTGAGAAAAAAGACTGAGCAGCCTCCTCTTCATGGCTCTAGTAAACCTATTTTGGGCAATATGGATGAGAGTGGGAGAGGTTATGACTGGTCTACTCATGATGCTAAGCAGAACCCAGATCAGGAAAAACTCCAGGCAGAGAGGAGAAATATGTTGAAGGAATTTTGTGCCAATTCCAGCTTCGTCTTCCCTACTAAGAATCGTTCATTTGATGACATTCCTAATTATGAATTGAATCACCTAATTGTGGATGACCGCCATGGAATAATTTATTGCTATGTGCCAAAGGTGGCCTGCACCAATTGGAAACGAGTGATGATTGTGTTGAGTAAAAGCCTCCTGCATCAGGGAATCCCATATAAAGACCCTTTAGACATTCCCCAGGAACACGTTCACAACACTAGCACTCATCTCACTTTCAATAAATTCTAGAGGCAATATGGGAAGTTTTCACGCCACCTCATGAAGATTAAGCTGAAGAAGTATACCAAATTTTTGTTTGTTCGTGACCCCTTTGTGTGTCTCATCTCAGCCTTTCGGAGCAAGTTTGAGCTGGAGAATGATGAGTTCTACAGGAGATTTGCAGTTCCCATGCTGAAACTGTATTCTAACCTCACTAGCCTCCCCACCTCTGTCAGTGAGGCCTTCAGTGCTGGACTGAAGGTCTCATTTCCTGACTTCATCCAGTACTTAACTGACCCATAGACAGAAAAACTGGCTCCCTTTAATGAGCACTGGTGACAGGTGTACCGTCTGTGCCACCCTTGCCAGATTGACTATGACCTTGTGGGGAAGTAGAGACTTTGGATGAAGATGCAGCTCAACTGCTGCAGCTTTTCAAAGTGGACAAACTCCTTCATTTCCTCCCCAGTTATCGATCAGGACTGCTAGTAGCTGGGAGGAAGACTGGTTTGCCAAAATCCCTCTGGCCTGGAGACAACAGCTTTATAAGCTTTATGAGGCTGGCTTTGTTCTCTTTGGGTACCCCAAACCTGAGAACCTACTTAAAGCCTAAGCAACAGGGGAAAAACTCTCCAAAACCAAAAAAACTTGTATTTTTATTTTAAAATAAAATTAAGGATCTGTAAAAAAAAAACAATCCCACAAAACCCTTTTCCTTTGTAATAACCTTATAAAATGACTAAGTGGCAGGTATTCCAATATACTTGAATATTTGAAACTGCTATGAGTTTCTCAGTTTGAGCACTCTCTTTACTGACACAGATCATAGCCTGTTTATACCTATCTAAAAGGTCATCTTGAATTATGAGCTGATTACCTGGTGGGCAAACTTTCAGTAGTGAACTGCTTTGAAACCATTCAGACTGGTCTTCGGATAAAAGATGCAAAATTCATTGCTGAGACATTACTCAAGACTTTCCAACTTTGACTACTATAAAGTCAAGCTTGAGCCTCTTTCCAGAGGACTGCTGCTGTGACTGTGATAACTCTTCTGATTACACAGTATAGTGAACTCTATTTATTAAATAACAAACTAAGACAAAACATTCATAATAAACAAAGTACAGCATTCATAATGTTTTAACTTCACAACTTGTGACTAAAATGGCCACATAGTTTTCACCAAAGTGGTCACATAATTTTAAGCAAAAGAAAACATTCATTTAGTAAGTTCTTCACTTAGTAAATCCTTAATTCAATCACCCTTAAGGACGTAGGCTGCCTTAATTGACACAAATTACAAAGGTCTAAGTCCTCCACCTATTGGGTGCAATTAAGTTACAATATCATTCACTACTAAGGACCCCTCTTAATGGGTAGTGGAAAGTACAAAAGCCATCTACCCCTAAGTAACAATATTATCAATCACTACTAAATGCCCTCTTCAGGGTAGTGGCAAGTACAAAGGCCATCCACCCCTAGGTCACAAGTAAGTTACAATCTCATCTGTCAGCATTAAATACCCAAGGAGAGGTTTCATCTTGACTCCAGGCAGGCTCTCAGCTTCCATGGTTCCTCTTCCATGGTCCCAGCTCCTGGGCTTGAATCTAACCAACTGCCACCTGAGTTCAAAGGCAGACAGTCCCAGTTCCTTGTCCAGCTCTCTGTGCAGTTCCTGTTCCATATTGAATCTCACAGTGTCTAACTCACCTCAAGTCCTTCACAGTTTCTGTTCTGGGGAAGAGAAAACCTAACAGAGCCACAGCAATATCTACACACATCAAGCTTAGCAGAAATACAACAATATTCATACACATGGTTGGCACTCTCATCTCAATTCACTTTCTGCCTGTGAAATCAACACAGACCCAAAACAGACAAAGTATCCACAGTATAGTCATGCTTCTTCTGGCAGCTCTGGCTGGCCCTTGGAAGTCCTCAGCAGTTCGGCTGTCCCTTGGAATTCTGCAGCAGCTCCAGTTGGTTCTTGGAAGCTCTCAATAGAAGTTTTAGCTGGCTCTCAGAAGAAGTTATTCCACCATAAGCTCCGTTCTCAACATCACTTATTCCTCAAAGTTCTGGCTGGTTCTGGAAGAAGCTCTGCCACAATCAGAATCACTTTCTCCAGCCTGGGCCTCTCCTCCTCAGCCTCCACATGGCTTGCTTCAAGAAGTTCTGAGTCTCCAGCCTGTGCTTTTCCTTATATAAGATATTAGCTTCTCCTTGTTCCATTCCCTTCCTGTTACATCAGCAACAGGGGTTCATACCTTCTGTTTCTTAACAAAGGTTTGATATAATCAACTTGAGACTAAGTGTTAAGTGCCTGTTAGCTTGCCTATACAAGAGGGTCTTCAGATTTCATTACTATTGCAGGTACCTTTCCATTCATTACACTGTATACTCTTAGACTTTGAGATATCAGGGTCACTTCCACATTACAATGCAAAAGGAAGACATTTCAGTGGACATTTATCTTTATCTATAGATGTTAAAATAATTAAAAAATAAAAAGTTAAGAATTTTTAAATGGAAAATAAATGATCACATTAATACAAAATTAAATCTGATCCAACATCTTCTCACATTTCCTCTCAACAATTACTAAAGTCATTTGTTTCAAATATTCTGTTTGCTTAGTACTATATGTCAAATAGAAATCTATACTCATTGCTTCAAAGTAGTTCTTGTCTAAGAAGTGGTGAAATAGTTACAACACCAAGCATACAAATAAAAGTAACTGTGCCAAACACTCCAATGGGGAATATCAAGAAAAGGCTGAGTGAATTATATTCTCAAGAAGTCCTTTTTTTGTGATTGAGAATTTCTCTTACCCATGAAACCATACACTGTGGACATTTGGACTCTCTATTTCAAATTTAGATGTAAGGTCTACCAGATAATAAATTAAATATAGTTCAATTCTAGCCACAGAAAATCATCAGTAGCTTCCACAGAAGTCAATGAGAGTTTGGGGGATGTGGCATAAACCAGTTTTTCAATTTTCTCTGTTTCCTATCTCTGGAATTGTTTAATGTATGAGATTATTTTGAGTCCAATAGAACTACTATAGACAGACATTGTCTAGAGGGACATAACAAAGAATCATAAAGCCTATATGGCAGATATGATTTAGAGTTATTTTGCTTGAAATAAGGCTACAAGGAACTAGAAACAAACTGAGTGTCGATCTCTTTGTAAACTCTCTGAATAAACTGTGACAGAGAAACATAGTGGAATACTGTTATTCCAAAAGAAATTATGAAAATACTAACTCCAGAGAAGCATGGAAAGACTTCTATGAACCCGAAACAGAGCAAAGTAAAAGGAGCAAGGGAAAACAATTTATACAGTGACTCAAAGGAGGCAAGTGAAATGAGTGCTGATTAATGTTCATGATTATTCTTGGGTCCAGGGAACAGATGATGGACCACTGGCTCCCTCCTTTCACTAGAGATGTGTGTAGGGAGGAAGAAGGAAAGGAAGTGGGATATAAAAGGGGAGGATGTTTTCTTTACTATAGGATGCAGTAATTCTGAAACTTTAATTTTTTTTAGATATTTAATTGTTTTAGGAGTTAATATTGGGGGAAAAAGGTCAGTTTTAGAGGGAAGCTAGGTGGCACAGTGAATAGACCACAATCCCTGGAGTCAGGAAGACCTGAGTTCAAATCCAGCCTCAGACACTTAACAGTTACTAGCTATGTGACCTTGGGCAAGCCACTTAACCCTAATTGCCCTCCAAAAAAGCAAAAAAAAAATCTAATATTGGGATTTCTGGGCTATACTTGGAAATTATCCATATGAAAAAGAATTGGCATCAATCAACAAAGGAAGAAATATTAAACAAATACCAAAGTTTAATGTAAATTTCAACTTCAGTAATAATAATAATAAAATCCATAGAAACAAAAGGAACAGAAACTTTTTTCCCTTAAAAAAAAGCTACAAAATTCTAGGAAGGTGCTAAAGTTTATAGAGCTGATCATCTCTGTAAATAAGATCTTATCATTACAAATGCAACTGCTATTCTCCTTTCTGATATGTATTTGTAAAAATAAATTTTCTTGGCAAAGTACATAGTAGATGTTCAATGAATATTTTTTAAGGAAGACTGCTGTTTGAATGACTTGATATGCATTATCACATTTATTTACACTGATGTGTAAAATAATACAATGCCACTTAAAACTGGGGTGGGAGTATCCTGGATATATATTTTACTTTCCTTTCTAAATAATTCTGTACTTTATAATAAATTTTTGTGCTTTGCATATAAATGCTTGATAAACCCTTAATGATTGAGAGGTAGTCTAAGAAATTTTTCATTCAGTTTCTAAAACCTGTGTAAGATATATAAGAAAGTCATGTATTAAACCCTAGGAAATCCCTTCAGAACAAAAAAATGGGATATCTGAGAAAAATGTATTGGTAGGAGAAAGGTGGGGAATATGGGGAAATTCAAATGTAAAGGCTTAGAAGGGGAAGGAAAAAGCATAAGCATTTAGAGACTGGCTACTATGTGACAGGCTCTCTGCTAAGTGCTTTTACAAATATTATCTCATTTGATCTGCACAAGAACCCTTCAAGGTAGGTGCTTAGGAAGAAGAATTGTTTCGTAAGCTTAGAAAGGTGGTCTATTAATACCTCAGAAGGGTATTTCAAAACAATATTCTCTCCCTCTATTTTACTTCAAATATACTACAGGGAGCCTACCTCAGGAAGAACAATCTAGGGTCCCAAAGCCATAATATGGCTCTTGACAAGTCTCCCACATACTCACTGAAGTTATGTGGAGGTGTGGAGGGCAGGGTGGGGAAGAGAATCTTTTTCATTTTATTATTAATGCTTTGATTAAAACTAACATTAATATATTTCTTTGTGTTAAACTGTCTTCTTTCTTAAAACATCATCAATGTTCTGCCCCTAATAATTCTATATTATTTCCATCTTTCTCCTTCATTCTACTCAACCAATACCCTGGCTCAAGCTCTCCTCAACTTTTGCCTGGAGTATTGAAATATCTTTTTAATTGGTCTTTCACAAAACTTACGAACTGACATTCCAAATCAGAAGATATGACCTTGTCATTCCCCTGCTAAGGAAGATCCAAGGACTCTCTGCTGCTTCTGGAATTAAGTATAAACTATTCTGATTGTCATTTATAAGGCCTTCATGATCTGACTCTAACTTTATTTTCCAGATTTATTGTGGATATTATGCTTGGCCAAATTGGTGGACTTGGCTTCCATTCCACTTTTATCTCCATATCCTCTGCCTGGAATGTACTTCTTACTTCTGTCTCCTAAAATCTCAAACCTTCAAAATTCAGTTCAAAGCTTACTTCCACTCTGAATCCCTCTCCGATCCCCCTAGCTACTGTCTCTCCTTATTTTCTTGTATTTATCATGCATATGTACACATATACACACATACTTAACATGCACATAGTTACCCCTGATAGAATGTAAGCTGGAAGGGATCTTAGAGGTCATAAATGTCTAGCCCTCTGGTTTTCCAGATGAGAAAACAGCTACAGAGAGATTAATGACTGACCCAGGGTCACATAGCTACTTTCTGGGGCAAGAATTGAACCCAGATATTCCTGACTTCAATTCCACTAACCTATCCACAATGTCATATTCTTAATATGTTGAGGTAAGTAATGATATCCCTCTTTTGCTTTTTCCGACCCTGGCATCCAACACAGTGCCTGCCATACAGTAGATACTATATTAAATGTTCATTGATTGATGTATAGATGGGTAGTTTTTACATATAATTTATGCACATCTAATTATTTGCATGCTGTCTTTCCCATTAGAATGTGAGTTTCTTAAGGGCAGGGACTATTTATTTTTCCTTCTTTGTATCCCCAGTATTTAGCACAATAACTGGGCACCATAAACATTTGAGAAATGCTTCTTCAATTATCTAAACTATATAAAATCTTGAGACACGTGTATATATTAGCCAATAATCAACACAGAAAATCCTTTAACTTTTAGGTAATAAATTTTTAAATTACATATATATATATATATATATATATATATATTATTCATTTACACACAAACATACATCACATAAACACATACACACTGTTCATTTGATAGTAACTACTGAATTCTAGCTCTCAATATTGATCTTTCTGGTTGCCCTTATCTTTGTTCATATCCTATGCTTTTTAGGTCACAAACAGATTTAGATATGATTTGATCATATACATTTCTGTATTTGGTTCCAGTTTTCATACAAAGAAAAAAACAATAGGAGTTTCAGTGAATTATTCAAGCCTACTTTTATAACAAAATCAAATACTAACCTGGCTCCAGACTTAATGCAGCTTTCTAGACCACCCTAAATTTATTTTCTTCCTTCTATTCATGCAAGGATGTGCAGAGAGGTGTGGGGTCGAGGTGGGGGGGGGTAAAACAGGGAGAAGTACAGAAATCAAAATAATGGTTGAGAGTTAATTTTCTTTGACCTCAATTTGGATCTTGGCACAAGGGAACTCTTTAATCAAATGCACCTCTCCCTAAGGGCAGTTTTCATTGCTTTTTGGCAAAACATTAACTATTTATCCCATGCTGGCCTCTGGAAAGTTATTCTAATTCAATGCACTTTGACGGAGCTTAAAATCATTTTCCAATTTTCTTGGTGAATGCCTCCACATGATTCACCACTATTTAGTAAGGAGATAAAGGTTGTATGAGGCTGCTCCAGGACCAGGTTACACAGTACCAGGAAGCTCAGGCTCCCCTTCTCGGTCGGTTCAGTTTGTGGGCCAACATGGCACAAAGTCTACAACAGAGTGTTTAGTTTGGGCTGTATCAGTATAGTGGCATGGTAAATGATTACAATAGATGCACTGCATCCTCCCCCAAATCACCTTCCCTTTACCCTTTGCAGTTTCTGGAAGAAATTGCATTGTGGGTACAGAGACAAATCACCAGCTCCAAGTGGAGCGATTTTAGCTCCAAACCAAAGTGAAGTTCTAAGAGGGAACCTCAAAGTTGGTATAGAGAAAATTTTCATCCCTCTGTGTCAACTTTATTTTTAACTAGTTTCCTCTATTATTTAAAGTTTCTAAAGGTGAGAACTAATATATATATATAATATTCATTTCCATTGAAATAATTTATAATATTATATGGATATGCATGGTTCACATACCAAACTCTACTCAAATTGTCCCTCAACTTGGGATTTTTGATGCAATTTTCAAGAAGAATTGTGTCATAGAAACATGACCACCACCATTTAAGAAAACTTTCTCTTCCAGCAAACAATGTCACCCTCTACTTAAAATCAACTGTCTCCTCAAATGAGCAATAAAATGTTACAGATAGATAATGAATCCAAATAGCTTTGTGCACATTTCTTCATGGAATGATGGTTTAAAGCTGGAAGGGATCTTAAAGGTCATAATGTCCAGCCCTCTGGTTTTCCAGATGAGAAAAATAAAAGCTACAGAGAGATAAATGATTGGCCCAGAGTCACATAGCTACTTTCTGGGGCAAGATTTGAACCCAGATATTCCTGACTTCAATTCCACTATGCTATCCACAATGCCATATTCTTAATATGTTAAGGTAAGTAATGATATCCCTCTTTTGTCATTCAAGTAACTAAAACATAGATTAGAGAAACAGAATGGTAAAGCAAAAAAAGATTACTCAATGAAGATGTAGAAAACCTACATTCTGATCCTCACCCTGCCACTAAAAATCTTTATGACTTTGGGCAACTTAACTAATCAATCCCTATTATGTCTTTAGCTAAATTGTGTATTATACATGAAGGTGAGGGTAACTTGTTTCAGAAAACAAGGCGGCACATTTGAGGAAAAATTCCCCATGACTCCCAAATATCTCAAGATATTTACTTAACCACAACATCAGAGAAAGCTTACCTTGTTGTCAAGGGTGAGGTAGAATGGATATTAGTTTTGGTAGCACTATCACTCAGGTATTTTTATTTCTGAGCATCTGTTTCACTTTGGTTTCTTCACATTAAAGCCTTTGTTTGAAATAAACCCACAGCGCTTCCTGATGTACTTAAACTATATTCATTACTACATAGTATGAGGTCACTATTACCCACTGATGGGAATTTCTGAATTCTGGGTACTGCTATGCCCATACTATACAAACCTTAAATTTAATCTATATGAATGCTAGGGGTTATTATAGAATGCACCAAATAAAATACTTCTTAATTGCTTTGTGTTAGAAACATTTTTCAAAGAGTTGAAATACTTTAAAAAAACATATTTTTTCCAGAAAAACAAAAACTTTGGTTTTTTTCTTCCATGTTTTTGATGGTTATAAACAGGGTAAGGAAGTGGAGAATAAAATTTAAATATTCTTAGAATAGGGGTTCTTAGGGGAAAAATAACTCTCAATCATTACTGTCCCTTCTTTTATCAAATTTCAGTTGATGGGACAAAGTATCTGTGGGGATACCTACTACTTCACATGAAAAGAAATTGAACCACTCCACCCCTGAAACAATGTGCCAGTTATCACTTAACAAAAATAAAGGATTCCCAGATAGCACTTAGTCTTTTAAATGTGGATAAGGTATTTGTGTCTGGAAGGCTTATTACTGGATACTAAGCCCCTTTAAGGAAGTTCTCCCAGCATCTTTAATTCATGACTGAAAAGCATATTATTGCAGTCCTCTGGAGTCAGCTACCCTGAACCATAGGCTACTGGAAGTAACAGACTTTGGCCTGTTGCTTCCCCACTAGTTCTTCTTAAGGCTTAGTGGGAAATGGTTCCAATATCTCCAGGGAGGTATCCATCTACACATAAAGCTGTCAGTCAAAAAGCATTTATTAAGCTCCTACTATGCATATGGGATGCAAAAAAAAAAGAAAGAAAAAGACTTTGCTCTCAAGAAGCTCACAGTTTAAGGGGGGAAATAATATGCAAACAACCATGTGCCAACAAGATATATACAGGATAAATTGAAGATAATCGGTAGAGTTAAAGCACTAGCACTGAAGGAAATAAGGAAATTCTTCTTCTAGAAAGTGGGATTTATCTGGTACTTAAAAGAAGCCAAGGAAACCAGGAGGCAGAGGTGAAGAGGGAGAGCATTCCAGGTATGGTATGTGGCCAATGAAAATGCCTAGAGTTGGGAAATGGAGTATCTTGTGTGAGGAACAGAATGAAGGCTAGTGCCCCTGGATCACATTGTGGCAGGGCATAAGTACTCATCCAAATGCCTTTGGCATGGCAAAGCACAGTGAAGATTTTCTCCATGGCTCTTTCCTTCAGAAGCAGGGTCAACAACTCTGTGAGTCAGGGCTTAACAGTAGTGGTCACAAATACCCCTTTGAAGCCTGAGAAGAACTTTACATACACCTTCTCATTTGAGAAGGTTTCACAAAACTCTTCAGCATACTGTAGGTATTATTATTGCTCTTTTCCCGAAAAAGAAACTGAGGCTCAAGGAAGTTAAGTTACACATTCCTAGGCACCTGAGTCTCTTTTGCAGCTGCATAGAGGTTGTTAGGAGATGTATGGACTCTGCCTTGCAATTATCTTAGCCTCACTGTCTCCATCTGCAAAATAAATGGTTTTTGCTAAATGGTCCCTCTCATCCCATCCAACCTTAAAATCATCAGTAATTGTACCTGAATTCCAAAATTTAATGAAGTTTTACAGTCATTAGTATTTGAAGTGCACAGCACTGGATAAGCCATTGGCCAAATCTATTACAGGTTTTCTATTACTGTCATTACCTTATCTGTCATTACTGATTACCATTCCTCAAGAAAATCCTGACCGTATTTAGAAAGGAAAACCTAAGGAGTTTTGAGTAGAAAGACTATACTACAGTAGTGGTCAAGAGACCTGGATTGAAGTCCCAGGGCTATCACTGCTTGCCACACGGCCTTATCATTTAACCTCTCTGGTTTTAAGCTTTTTCATCTGTAAAATCAAGGTGCTGGACTAGATAATCACTAAGGTCCCTTCTAGGTTCCATGTTATATAATTTTTAATCAGGGGTTGAGGCATAGACCTAGGAGAAGCTAGGTGGCACAGTGGCAAGAGCATCAGGACTGAAACAACTAACAAAAGAAACAGGAGCAGCATTTACAAACTTTAGATGCCGCCATGCATTTTAGGCACATTTTCCCTCTGATTCACAGGCAGCATGAGGAATTAAGGATTTGTATAACAGATGAAGATGGAAAGCTCTACTTTTAGCTGACATTATAAGGTACTCTTCCTACATTAATTTCCTGGAAACTTGAGCTTATCTATTTAAGCATCAAAACTTAATTTAAACTATTTTGAATAGAAATCTTCTAAAACATGTTTACAAGCAACCTGCCCTCTTAAATGTAGTATACTGAATGCAATTTAGCCTTTTCATAACTTAGGGTAATTACTAAGAACATTATTATACTTACTTGAAACCTTTAGGGGATATTTATTGGGAGGGGAGCTATATGTTTGCATATAAACATCCCAGATTGTTGTGTTACAAGTTCCTGTTTCTGCCTTTTATAGTCATTCTGCCTCTTGTTTCATAGTCAGTATAAATTTGTCATTCAGTGTATCATTTTCTTTCCCTTTTACCTCTTCCCTTTTCCAATATTGTGACTCTAAATTGATATTAGCTAAGGAAACAGACGATCAAGATTGCTTACAAAATGAATAACAAAAGGGTAAATCAGTTCTAAATAGGGACTTTCAGTGGATCACAGTGCTTGAAAATTAATGTAATTATTTAACCTTCTCTTGGATTTTCCTTATTTTTTTTCTCATTTCATCATCCTGGGATGGGAACAAGATTAGGTATTCTTAAGATTTTCTGTGTTGTGGACCTTTTTGGCAGTCTGGTGAGCATTATGGACCCCTTCTGAAAATAACATTTTTAAATGGAAATAATAAAATATATAGGATTATACAGGAAAACAATTATGTCAAAATACTTATGAAAATACTTTAAAGACTGTTATGAACTCCTGGTTAATAGTTCCTTTTCTATATGGTTGATATTACTGGAGTCTAGTCTCTAGAAAAGTACTATTAATTGTTTTTATATATAGTAAGCATTTAGGACTTCCTGGTGATGTGGCAAACATATTGGTGACATGACAAATTCTTTTCTAATCCAAAATGCAAATCAAAACAACTCTGAGGTACCATATCTCACTGGTCAAATTGCCTAAGATGACAACAGGGAAATAATAAATGCTAGAGAGGATGTGGGAAAATTGGAACACTAATGCATTGTAGGTGGAGCTGTGAACGGATTAAATCATTCTGGAGAGCAATCTGGAACTATGCCTAAAAGGCTATAAATAAGTACATACCCTTTGACCCAGAAATATCACTTCTAGAGTTGTATCTCAAAGAGATCATAGAAGTGGGGAAAAGACCCATATGTACAAAAATATGTGTAACAGCTCTTTTTTTGTGGTGGCAAAGAATTGGAAATCAAGGGGATGCCCATCAATTGGAGAATGGCTAAACAAGTTGTGGTATATGAATATAATGGAATACTATTGTGCTATAAGAAATGAGGAGCAGAAAGACTTCATATTAACCTGGAGAGACTTATATAAACTAATGTTGAATGAGGAGAGCAGAACCAGGAGAAGATTGTACACAATTACAGACACAATTTATGTGTGATGATAGACTTGATAGACTGGGCTCCTCTCAGCAATGCAATGTTATAAGACAACTCCAAAAGACTCATAATGGAAAGAGATAACCACATCCAGAGAAAGAACTACAGAGTCTGAATGCAGAGTGAAGCAAACTACTTGCTCTCTTTTTTGTTTTGTTTTGTTTTCTCTCATTGTTCACGCCATTGGTTATAACCCTTCTTTATAACCTGAGTAATGTTTAACATGAAGGTATTTGTAGATCCTATATTTGATTGCATGCTGCCATGTGGGGGGGGGAAGAGGAGAAGGAGTGGGAGAAAATTTGAAACAAGGGATTGTGGAACTGAATGTTGTAAACTAAAAGCAAATAAATAAATTTTTAAAAAAAACCTCTTCTTTCATCCTCATGACCACTCAAGACATCTCCAAAATAGTAACAATATGCAAAAGATAAAATAATCTCAACTATTTCTATCATTTAAGACACCAAGAACCCTAACAAGGTAAGAACCCAATGAAATAAAAGCAAAAAGGGCTACTTTTTCTTTTTTAAAGAAAATTATATTTTTATCATATTTAATTTTTCCCAATTACATGTTAAGACAATTTTAACACATTTTTATAAGATTTAGTGTTCCAAATTTTTCTCCCTCCACCTCCTCCATTCTTATTATATAGGTTGATATAGGTTATACATGTACTATCATGTAAAACATATTTTCATATTAGTCACACTTGTGAAAGAAATGGATCAAAAGTTAAAAAAAAAGAAAGAAAAGGAAATTAAATGAAAAATTATGCTTTGGCCTGCATTGAAGGTCCCTCAGTTCCTTTTCTGAATGTGGATAGTATTTTCCTTCATGAGTCCATTGTACTTGTCTTGGATCATTATATTGCTGAGAAGAACTGAGAGCTAAGTTATTCATAGTTGATCATAACACAATGTTGCTGATACAAATTGGATACAATATTTTCCTAGTTCTCATTTCATTTTGGATCAGTTCTTAAAAGTCTTTCCAGGTTTTTCTGAAATCTACCTGTTTATCATTTCTTATTGCATGATATTGTTGCATTACATACCACAGCTTATTCAGCCATTCTCCAATTGATGGGTATCCCCTCAATTTTCAATATTTTGCCGATACAAAGAGGACTACTATAAATATGTTTTTTTCCCCCACACACAGGTCCTTTTCCCTTTTTAGGATCTCATTGGGATACAGATTTCATAGGAGTAGCACAGGTTCATAGGATATGCACAGTTTGCTTGGTCATTATGTATAATTCCAAATTGTTCTTTAGAATAATTGCATTAGTTCACAACTCCACCAATAATGCATCAGTGTTCCAATTTTCCCACATTCTTTCTAGCATTTATAATTTTCTTTTTTTGTCATCTTGAACAACTTGAAAGGTGTGAGGTAGTACCTCAGAGATGTTTTAATTTTCATTTCTCTATTCTTAAGAGATTTCGAGGATGTCTTTATGCTTGTAGATAGTATTGATTTCTTCATCTGAAAACTGCCTCTTCACATCTGTTAACCATTTATCAATTGGGGAATGACTTGTATTCTTATAAATTTGAAAAATTAGTCTTTTATTAGAGACACATACTGTAAAGAATGATCCCCAGATTTCTGCTTTCCTGCTAATCTTGGTTTTATTGGATTAGTTTTCATAAAAGCTTTTTAATTTAATATAATCAAAATTATCTATTTTACATTTTATTATGTTCTCAATCTCTTATTTGGTCATTAATTCTTTATTTTCCATAAATCTGACCAGTAGACTAGTCCTTGCTCTTCTAATTTGCTTATGCTGTCACTATTTATATCTAAATCATGTACCCATGTTGACCTTATCTTGGTACAAGGCATGAAATGTTGATCTATACCTAGTTTGTATTCTATGGTTTTCCAGTTTTCCCAGCAATTCTTGGTGAACAGTGAGTTCTTATCCCAAAATCTAGAGTCTTTGGGTATATCAAATACTACGTTCCTAAAGTTGCTGACTACGGACTATGGATTCTGGTTTTTGATCCACTCTGCTATGCACTTCCATTTTATGGGAGAGTTCATCCCATCCACATTCAGTTATAATTACTACCTGTATATTTCCCTCCATCCTATTCTTCCTCTTTTTGTTCTCTCTCCTTTCACCCTTTCCCTCCTCACCAGTTTTTTGCTTCTCTTTGCCACTTCTCCTGATCTGCCCTCCATTCTGTTAGTCCCCACACCCCCTATTATTTAACTTCCTTTGTTACGACAGATTTTTATAATCAACTGATTATGTAGATCATTCCCTCTTTGATCCAATACTGATGAAAGTTAAGATTCAAGCAATACTGATAGACCACCCTCCCATCTTCCCCTCCACTCTAACAGGTCTTTAATGCCTCTTCATGGGAAATAACTTACCCCCATTCTACCTCTCCCTCCCTTCTTCACCTAGTGTGCTCCTCTTTCTCATCTTTTAATTATATTTATGTCATTCCCTCAAATTCATCTCATATTTATACCTTCTGTGTATGTATAATCCTTCTAGCTATGCTATTAGTGATACAATTACTTGTAATTTTTAAGAACTACTAGTATTATCTTCCTGTGTAGGGATGTAAACCTTTTAGCTCTATTAAATCCCTTATGCTTTCTTTTCCCTTTTTACCTGCTTATGCTTCTCTTGAGTCTTGATCTTGGGGATCAAATTTTTGGTTTAGTTTTTGTCTTATCCTTTTTAATTATAGAAATTCTTTGATTTCGTTTAATGACCATTTTCCCTTGAGGTATTATGCTTAATTTGGCTTGATTCTTGTTTGTAATCCTAGCTCCTCTGCATTCCAGAATATCACTTTCCATCACCTCTGATCTTGTAGGGTTGTAATTACCAAGTCTTGTATAATGTTAATTATGCCCACTGCCCCCTCCACCAACCCCCTTATTTGAATTGTTTCTTTTTGGCCACTTGTAATATTATTATTTATCTTGACCTGATAATTCCGAAATTTGGCTATAATGTTCCTTTATTTTGCGATCTCTTTCCTGAGTAATGAGTGACTTCTTTTAGTGCCTGTTTTGCCCTCTGTTTCTAGCATATCAGGGAAGATTTCCTTCATAATTTCTTGAAAAATGCTGTATGGTTTTCCGGTAGTCCAATGATTCTGATACTGTCTTTCCTGGATCTATTTTCCAGGTCAGTTGTTCTTCCCATAAGGTATTTTACATTTTCTTCTACTTTTTCATTCTTTTGGATTTGCCTGATTTTTGATGTCTCATAGAGTCATTAGCTTCCACTTTCACAATTCCAACTTTTAAGTAGAATTGAGTAATTCTTACTCAATTAGTTTTTGTACTTTCTTTTCCATTTGGTCAATTTCACTCTTTAAGGAGTTACTTTCTTCAGCAGACTTTTGTTTCTCCTTTTCCATTGTGCCAAATGTTCTTTTTAAGCAGTTGTTTTCTTTTTCTAAGCTGTTGATTCCTTTTTCATAATTCTCTTGTATCACTCTCTTTTGTTTTCCCAATTCTTCTTTTACCTCACTTATATAACTTTTAACTCCTTTTTTGAGCTCTGCCATGACTTCTTTCTGGACTTGAGACCCCTATCCATTTTTATTTGGGTTTTTGTTCAGGTATTTTGACACTGTTGCCTTCTTCTGAGTTTTTGTCTTAATCTTTCCTGTGATCATATTAACTTTTTATGATCAGATTACTTTTGTTGGTTTTTGTTTATCTTATTTGTCCTTCCTTTCTTTTAAATTTGAGTTCTGCTCCTGAGGTGGAAGGGGCACTGTCTAGGTTTCTTGTGCCAAGGGCTACAGGTGCTGACTGTTTACTTCATGCTGCACTGATGTTGCCCTGAGGTCTTTGGGAACTCTCATGTCTGGTGCTGTGCTGAGGGAATAAGGTGGTGACTGATTTGTACTGCTGGAGGCCTTGTGGGTCTGGTAGCTTACCTGGTGCTGAGCTGGAGTTTGAGTATTGGTGTCTGCATGTTCTAAGACCTGATGGATGTTTCTGTATTTCCCCAGGGCTACATTGAAGCACTTGCAATCTATCTGCTGGAGGTTACCTCTTTTCCTGGGGTTATGCAGAAGTATGTGACAATTCTCAGAGATGAAGTCCACTTTTCCCTGGCTATGCTAAGGTACAGGGGGTGTCCTGGTGTTGACATTTGCCTGCTCCACCATACTGAGGCTTAGAATCTAACACTGGTTTGCTGAGGTGGGGTTTGCTACTGGCTTCCTGGGATGCTTCCTGTTCTTGACTGTACTCACCTTTTACCTGAATGAGATAGACCTTTTTTCTGTCAATATTCCAAATTTTGGTGGCTCAAGGATTGTTTCACCCCTTCTTTTTCCTAGTTCTGCTATTCCAGGATTTGTCTGGGAGCATTATTTTATGGTTGTTTTTATTTAAATATGGGAGAGTTGTGGAAATTACTGCTTAATCTGCTGTTTTGGCTCCTGGGAGTCCAAAAGCAAGAAGACTAATTCTTAACCCCTAATTTAATCATTTAGTACCTCATCCCATACAAGTCATCACCTTCTGGAAGGACTTCCCAAGACCACCTACAGACATGTAACAGAATTCCCCTCTCTCTGTCTCTATTTTTCTCTCTTTTTTTCTGTCTCTTTCTATGTCTGTCTGTTTGTCTGTGTCTCTTTCTCTCTCTTTCACAGACACACACACACACACACACACACACACACACACATACACATCAATCCAATCACTATAAGAAATAAAACATCAGGGGCGGCCAGGTAGCACAGCGAGTAAGAGCACCGGCTCCAGTGTCAGGATGACCTGGGGATCAAATCCGGGTGCAGATACTTAGCACCACACCCAGAAATAACTGGTCATGTAACCTTGAGCAAGTTACTTAACCCTGATTGCTTAAAAAAAAAAAGAAAGAAAACATCAGAAGCCTATTTCTGCTGAGACTGCTGTGACAGCTCCCTGTGCTACAAAAGAATTCAGCTAGAGAACTGAGGAACAGAGCAAACAGGGGAAGGATTTTAGCATGTGTGGTACTCCATTTAGCCTAAGGGAAAGGGCTCAACATCAAGTTCAGGCTAGTTTTGTTTCCCCAGAAATCACTTGGGACCAAGGCTGAGGTTGGTAAATGATGAATTACCCAATGTGGGAGGAAGCAAGATAGCTTTGAGGTCTAGCCCCTAGGGGATGTACATCAAAGAGGAAAGAATCAGAAAGTGACTATAAGAGGAAAATAAGGGGGAGAAAGAGTGAAATTACCAAAGGTCTCATGAGGAATAAAATGCATGAAAATCTCTTAAGAATAAATGGATAAACCAACAGTAAAGACATAGAAAGAAAAAGAAAATAGAGCTTCTAAATCTACTAAGTTACTTCTAACTTCTAAGAATAAATATTACAAGACAAAGAAAAAGAAATCAACACTTGATGAGGTAAAGAAAGCTGTGAATGATTTCTCAAGAGAGCACAATAGTATGATACTAAATGGTTTAAAAGAGAAATACAAATTTTGAAAACAGAATTTATGGCCCATAAAGCATAAACAAATAATTGACAGATGAGAAAAATTTGAATGCTTTAAGGCAAAACATATCAAAGAAACAAAAGGAAAAAAAAACATTGGGAGTACAAATATACACAGAAGTGAAGGATAGTCTGGGAAGCTAAGTGGTACAGTGGATAGAATACAGGGCCTGGGAGGTGGGGAAACTAATCTTCCTTAGTTCAAATCTTACCTCAAATATTTACTAGGTCTGTCACCTGAGCAAATGACCTAACCCTCTTTGCCTCAGTTTACTCATCTGCAAAATGAGCTGGAGAAGGAAATTGCAAAAGACTCCAGTATTTTTGCCAAGAAAACCCCAAATGGAGTCACAAAGAATGAGACATAACTGAAAAACAGCTGAACAACAAAGGATAATCTGAAAGAAGAAAAGCAATAACATTAGAATAAAACATGATCTCTGTATAACATATCAATCCTATAATAGAAAAAAATGCCCAGATCTTCTGAACACAGAAAACAAAATATCATTTGAATGAATCCATAGATTTCCTCAAGAAAAAGAAAAACCCCATGCTACAAAATCTAAGACACTTGACAGTAAAATTAAAGAATCCAATGATGAATAGAAAATTCTGCAAGCAACCAAGAGAAAACTATTGAAATATGAAAGAAAGGAAATGTAAATAATACAAGACTACTCTGTACCCACAAGGAAAACTACAACATAATATAATAACATATTATATAGAGAAAAAGAGATCTAGATATGCCCCAAGGAAAACTTACATGAATTCATGTAAAGTAAAATGACAAAAACCAGGAAAACATTGTAAAACAGTAACAGCAACATTGTAAGAATAATCAACTGTGGAAGACTTTGATTTTTCATTAAGATGATGATCTAAGACAGACATTTCTAAAGGACCCATGATGGAAAATGTTATTCACCTCCAGAGAAAGAATTGATGAACTCTGAATGCAGATTGAATCATACTTTTAAAATTTTCTTTATTTTTATTGTTTTATTTTGTTTATGCTTTCTTTTCTTTTTTTTCTAAAGTAATTGGGGTTAAGTAACTTGCCCAAGTTTACATGGCCAGTTTTTTTTTGTGTGGGTGTTAAGTATCTGAGGCCGGAATTGATCCTGGGTCCTCCTGACTCCAGGGCCCGTGCTCTTACTCACTGCACCACCTAGCCACCCCTATGTGCTTTCTTTTCTAACATGACTAATATGGAAATATATTTTTCATGGTTTTGCATGCATAATAGATATTAAGCTGTTTACCTTCTCAAGGAGGGAGTAAGGGTGAGAGGGAAGGAAATACTTTGGAACTCAAAAAATATTTAAATGATTGTTAAAAGTTTTACATTTAATTAAGAAATATTTAACAAAATTAATGATAATAATAATAAATTAAGATACACCCCAAGATGTCATGTCTTGCAGACCTAAGCCTAATCATCAATGGAAAAAAGATGGTAATTCAATAAAAAAGTGGATTATGATGCATTCGTTCAAGTAAATCAGATTTGAACAAACTGCTTTGCAAACATTCCAGACAATAGTAATAAAAGAAAAGTTTAAAAAATACAGCAAGAGAGGTCATGGATAAAGAAATTAATCACATCAGGAATGAAAAAGAATACAAAAACTAAAAAGAAAAATCCATTTATGGTGTTAACTACTACAAAATTACAACAGAGTAACCATTGAGATTTCTTTCTAAAAGTAAATGAAGAGATAACAGTGAAAGCAAAATTCAAACAGAAATGACAGTAGAGAGACACATCCAAAATATCATGGACTAAACTACACAACATCATACCTGTAGGTGAGTCAGTATTTTTCAGGACTGAATTGCACAACACAAAGGCAAGGGAAGGACCAGAGAAAGATGAGAGAATGCAATATTTGATGTACCCTAAGCAAGTCAATGAATAACAAAGAAGGGAAGATGATATGTGAAATAATAGCCTCTCAGGAAGAAGGCCTATAGGAAGATGAGTGGCTAAACAAAAGGAGATACCAGAAGAGGTGTGTGATAAAAGGAGTGTTCTTGTTTCATTAGTGAGAGGAAAATACCACTCATGAACATTCCCATGGAGGAAAAGAAATATTCTCTAATAGATGTTTGGATCATGCAATGGGTATAATTGGCACGACATTTTGTGCTTAAAGGGATCATTTGTCCCGCTTTAGGAGAAAGAGAATTGGAGGTCTCTGAAGCAACTGACATTCAGAAGAGTAAGAGAGCATGATCTCACAGATATTTCACAGAAAATGGGGAAGAAATTACCTGGAGGGAGGCAAAAGCTATTAATGAACTGTACAATCAGAAATATTCCTACCACAGGTCACAACTTCTCTCTTTCCTATCACCAGGAAGAATTGATATTTCTAAGATTGAGACACAACAGGAAAAAGGATGCCAAGGGCAAGATCGACAAGGTAATAACAAAGAAAGTATTTAGAAGAGAGAACTCAAAATAGGTACCTTAGAATCTTTAATCTCAAGAAGAATACAGAAACTAAAGAAAGGATAAATAACTATGAGCAATGAGTCAAAAAATGAAACTAGGGAATAGAGAGCAGGGGAAGAGAAATGATGAAGAGAAAAACAGAAATGTTATCTTTAGAGAAATATGAAAATAAAATTTTAACACTAAAAAACAAAATAATTTTCAGAGGAGGAGAAAAATGGCAGTTTTACCTGAATACTTAATTGAGAGCAAAAAAAGAGGTGAAAACTTAGATAACTAGGAATATTACTAAAAAGGAAGAAATAGAAAGAAACTAATAAGTTAAATGAAAGTCTAAAACTAGGGGAAAGATAAACACATGGGGGAAGATGGAGTATGAAGAGAGAAAGTTTCAATAGAGTAGCCTTATAGTAAATTAATCTAAAAGAACTGGAGACAAAGTAGTGTTTTTAGAAGGGAAGAAAGTAAAAGCTGTAATTTGAAAAAAATACAATATTAGAAATAAAATAGATAAAAATGTAGACCTAACTTTCATAACTTTAAGTGCAAATACATGAAAAAAAAGTGACAGACTGGATAAGAAAGCAAACCTTCACAATTTATTACTTAAAAGAAAAACAACTAAAAAGTCATGAACAGAATAAAAATGAAGGTCTGGAACAAAATTTACTATGTATCAGGTGAATCCAAAAAAACAGGAGTGGCAAACATTGCTATCAGACAAAGCAATACATTGAAAACATAAAAAGAGATAAACGAGGAAACTACATCTGAAAGTAACCATAGACAAGCCAATTCCTGTATTAAAATTATATGCTCAAAATGTTTGAATATCTAAATTTGCAAAGGAAAAATTTAACTATCTCCCTTGAATACATAAATATTGATTGAAATTACACTGCCACTTCTTTTCTTTCTCATGGGGAGGAAAGCAAAGGAAGTAACAGTGTCTTTATCCTCTGGTTTGGCAGCTTTTCCATGCAACCTCTTTCATTTTCCTAAAGAAGTTTCATCATTAATAGCCCTGAACAATATAAATAAAGATTAAAAAGAAATATTACAAGGGAAAATTTAATTTAATACTTCAATAAAATTTATGCTTGATTTTAATACTTTGGAAAAGTTATTCTGTCTTTTGACTAGTGATATGAGGATATAAAGAAAGTTATTTTATTAGCCAAAGTCTAAAATTGTCTAATAACATTGGAAGCAACTAGGAGTCATACATGCTTTTGAAAGTCCTTTCTTTTGTTACACAATGGTCTGACATCTTACCTCTAAAATGATGAGAGTTATTCTTCATAACTAATGGAATGATGGGATCCAACTGGATGACTGATCATGGGACAAGGTTTCGGTTGAGGTGCTACAAAACAGACAATAGGACAACAGGTCTCCACCATCTGAGAAAGAAAAATCTTTGTGAAACTAAGTGAAAATCTTACCATCTTGAAGGATATAATGATAGTAATGATTTCCACTCTTTCAAAATACTTTCAGTTCTATGATTTCAATTGATTTACCCAGCAACTATGTGAGTTTTGTACGGCAATCTTTATCATACCCATTAAACTGACTGGGAAACCCAGGCTAAGGGAGTATAAATTACTTGCCATATCTCAGTGCAATGAATTAAGGGGTGGGGTAGGCAGCTGCTTACTTCCTATGGTTTAAAGGTTTCTAGAACACTCAGAAACAAACAAAGAAAAATCTGTCTATTGGATTGTCAGTGTTCCTTGCATTCCAGTCATTAGAAATTCCCCAGAGTGAATTTTTGGGAAATACATGCTCTTTATAACTGGTTCAAGTTTAGATAAGGCAGCATGGGGGCGGGTAGGTGGCACAGTGAGTAAAGCACCGGCCCCAGAGTCAGGAGGTCCTGAGTTTGGTTCCAGCCTCAGATACTTAACACACACACACACACACACACACACACACACACACACACACACACATACACCTACCTAGTCATGTTTTCAGTAACTTGGGCAAGTTACTTAACCCCAATGGCCCTCAAAAGGAAAAAATAAAAAAGATAAGGCAGCATGAATAGTGGATAAATGACCAGCCTTAGTATCAAGATTTCAAGTACCTTTGATATATACTAGTTTGTGACTATAGGCAAAAAAAATTACATTTTTTTTATTACCACCAGGCACTAAAGATAGAAGACTATAAATTATAGACTGAGTTACTGATATGCTTTGGTGGAAAGGATTGTCACATTGAGAGTTCCTACACAGATAAAATCACACTTGTAGGAACCTCAATAAACCATGCTTCATGCTATCTAGAAGTGAATGATATAAGTGATTTCTTTATTAGTATGGATTAATTCATTGATTAATTCATTGACATCTACTCTCAGCTCACTGAGGCAAAGGATTTGTTTTTTAAATTATTTATTTATTTTTAGTTTTCAACATTAACTTCCATAAGATTTTGAGTTCTAAAATTCCCTCTACCCTCTCCTCCCCCTTTCCCAAGAAAGCATGCAATCTGATATAGCCTATACATGTACAATCATATTAAATGTATTTCCACATTATTCACATTGTAAAGAGGAATCAGAGCCAAAGGGGAAAACCACTTAAAAGAAAAAAAACAGAACAAACAAAAAATAGAGAGAGAAACTAGTATGCTTCAATCTGCATTCAGACTCCATAGTTCTTTCTCTGGATATGGATATCATTTTCCAATATGAATCTTCTGGAATTGTCATAGATCATGGCGTTGCTGAGAAGAGCTAAGTCTATCAAAGTTGGTCATCACACAATGTTGCTGTTACTGTATACAATGTTCTCCTAGTACTGCTTACTTCACTCAGCATCAGTTCATATAAGTCTTTCCAGGTTTCTCTGAAATCTTCCTGCTCATCATTTCTTAAAGAACAATAGTATTCCATTGCATTTATATACTATAATTTCCAATTCTTTGCGACCACAAAACGAGCTGCTATAAAAACTCTTATACATGTGGGTCCTTTTCCCATTTTATGATGTCTTTGGGATATAGACCTCGAAGTGGTATTGAGGTGAAGGACTGTAGTGCAAAGATCAATCAACCAATTAATAAATATTAAGTGGCTACTATGTGTCATGCACTGTGTCAAGAACTGGTGATATTTTTTTTAAAAGGAAAAAGATAGTACCTGCTATCAAAGAGCTAACAACTTAAGAGCTAACAATCTAATGGAGGAGACAACATGGAAACAAATACACAAAAGCAAGCTAGATATAGGATAAATAGAAAATATTTAAGAGGAGAAAGGCACTACAATTAAAAGGGATTGGGGAAGACTTCCTGACAAAGATAGGATTTTAGTTGAGACTTAAATTCTTTTAAACTAAGGGAGTCAGGAGGTACTGTGGAGAAAGAAAATTCTAGGGATAGGGGAGAGCTAGATAAAATGTCCAATGCCAAGAGTATTTCATCCATGGAACAACCATTAGGCCAGTGTTAAAGATTATGAATTAAAGAATGTATCCAGGATCCAAGAGTAAGACTAGGAAAGTAGGAAGGAACTACATTATGAGAGGCTTTTAATGCCAAATAGAGCAATTGACATGTGATCCTGGAGACAATAGGGAGGCACTGGAATTTGTTGAATAGTGGGGTAACATGTTCAGTCTTGAATTTTAGGAAAAATCATTTTTTTGTCAGAATGGAGAATAAACTGGAGTGGGAAGAGATGACGTAGGCAGAGCCACCAACAGTTATAATTAGAGTCTAAGCACCTGAGTTTTAAGCTCTGTCACTACCTATGTAACCTTGGCTAAGTCCCTCCATTTCTTTGGGTCTCATTTCCTCATCTGTAAAATGAGGGGATTAAAGTATATGGAGTGAGTATGGTAGAGTGGAAAGAACCCTGATCCCAGCTGGGGTCATAGAGCTTGAGTTCAAGTATTCTTCCTGACATCTACTATCAATGTAATATTGAACAAGGCATCAATTCCATGGGTGTCAGGTCCATCACTGAGCTAGAAGACCACAGAGGTCCCTTCAAGCTTTAGATCTATGACCCTATGACTTTTAAGATACCATGCAATTCCAAGTCTCTGATGTTATGAGAACTGCTACCTTAAAGGACAGGTAAATTCTGCAAAGACTGAAAAAACAGGAAATATCAAGAATATAGGCCAATACCAAGAAAGACGAGTACTGGTGGTGATTATAGACAGTTAGGAATCAAGGGGAGTAAGAAGGAGGAAATGAGAGAGATGGTTACTGAATGGAAGAAAAAGAATAGTGCCTTTCCAAAGACAATATTATCATATTTTAGCAGAACTCACCCTTATCATAGGATAACTAGCTGAAAACAGGCTAAAATATTCTAAGGCAGAATTTTGGGAGGTGAAACAAGATTGCTGGGAGACTATGATATTACTTTTGAAAACTGTGTTTTAGAACAAAATATATTATTAGCTTGTGAGTTCGTTGTAGAGAACTACAGATAAGAATGTGCCACAAGCAATATATTAAAACTTCTAAATCTAAAGAGATCTATGTTCAAGGCGAAAGATGATTTTCCCCAGTTAACCTCTTTTTGGAAGCCAAAATATCCCTTCTAATATTCAAGGATCAAAAACTTTACTTTTCAGGGAGGCCAAGTAGCACAGAGTAAGAGCATCAGCTGGCCCCAGTGTCGGGATGACCTGGGGATCGAATCTGGGCTCAGATACTTAGCACCACACCCAGAAATAACTGCCATGTAACCTTGAGCAAGTTACTTAACCCCAATTGCTTTAAAAAAAAAAAACCTCTGCTTTTCAAGTCATCAAATCAGTTCGATAAGTCAACAAGTGTTTGTTAAAGGTCTATTATTTGTCAGGCACTGAGCTAAACAAAGGGAATACAAAAAAAAAAAGACAAAAAATATTCCTGCCCTCAAAAAGCTCATAATCTAATGGGGATAAAACATGTAAACAAATATGAACAAATAAAATATATGTGGAATGAAGTGTAAATGATCTAAGAGGGACAGCACTGGTAGTATAGGATAATAGGAAAGAATCCTTGCAAAAGGTGAGATTTTAACTGATAACTTGAAGGAAGCCAAGAGGTGGATGGAAAGGGAAAGAGAATTCCAAATATTAGGGAAAGCTTATGAAAATGCAGAGTTGGGAGATGGGGTGTTTTGTTGAGGAAGAGCAAGGAGGCCAATGTAACTGGATCATAGAGTACATCACAGAACACAGGGTGCAAGGAGAATGGAGAAAGGTAGGAGAGGGAAAGGCCAAGATGAACTTTAGATGCCAAATATAAAATATTATTTGTTCATAGAGGTGATAGGGATCCACTGGAGTTTTACCGAATGGGGGGTTGCGGGGTAGGTGGTAAATCATCAGACTGGTACTTTAGAAGGCTCACTTTGATAGATGAATGGAGGATAGACTGGAGTGAAGAGAGACCTTTGGAAGAGAGATGAAGCAGCAGATTATAGCAATAGTCCAGTTGTGCAGTGATAAGAACGCACACCAAGGTGACAACAATGACAGAGGAGAAAGGAGGTTGTGTATGAGAAATGTTGGGAAAGTAGAATTGACAGGATTCAACAACAGAGTGAATTTTAGAACAAATTGCAATCTGAGGGTCCAGTGTGGGGTGAGAGGGAGTAAGAAGTTACGGATAACAAAGAGATTGAGAATCTGGGGATGGGAGTATGGTAGTGCCCTTAACAGTAGTAAGAAAGTTAAAAATAAGTCAGGGTTGGGGAGAGGAGTTCAATTTTGAATATGATAAGTTTAATATGCCTGCAGGACATTGTGATGCCTAATGAGCAATTGGAGATGCCACGCTGAAGGTCTAGAAAAAGATTGGAGCTGGATAAATAAATCTAAGAATCATCTGTGCAGAGATGACCTTTCTTAGGTTTACTGTCTTATTAGGGTGTATAGAAAATATAATTTCATAAATATACATATATGTTATGCATATATATGTTCATATAGTCATTTATAAGCAAAGAATAAGAAAAGGAGGGGATGATGCTGAACACAAGGTGATACTTAGGAGGCAATGTGAATCAATGGAACAATCATTAGATTAGGAAAAATTACCTACATACCACTGGTTCTAACCCTAATCTGTTGAAATTATGCAAGTCACTTGACTACTCCAAAACTAAGTTTACTTTCCAAAAAATGAGGCTTCAATGTGCTCTGCCCACCACCTGAGCTGTTTTAAAACTCAAAGATCACGTGAATACAATTATACTGCTTGAGACCGGGCTGTTTGCAATTTTTTTCTTTGCACTTTCCTCCTCTAGGATTTTGCCTTCAATATAGTAGGCATTTCATAAATGTTTGTTGAAGCAGACTGGATATGCATGTAAAAGCTTTGCAAACTCTGAAACATTAAACAAACATAGAGTAGTACTATAATTCACATTTTGCTCACCAGAATAATATAATTGGAACTTCTCCCTCCTCATCTGAACTCATATCTGAATTTATCTCATAATATATTTCTAATTCTCCATTCCTCTCTGTCCAAACTCTGTTTATGGACTAACCTCATGTTCTGTGTCCTTTAATTCAATATGAAGGAATGAACTAAAAAATTAATGGGAAAAATTTTTGTTAAGCTCTTATTATACACTAAACCCTAGGTTAATGAAGATAAAAATACAAAAGAAGATACAGCCCCTTCCCTCATAGCATTTTCCTTCTAGAGGAAAGATAATCCATATAGGTGAGTTGGGTCCAGGTAGAGATGCTTTGGTTTAGAATCTTAGAGGAATGGTAAGTAGATTATTGGAGAGTAGATTGATAAACACTTTCCAGTAGTTGTGACAGTATTGATTTAACCATGTTTGTGGGGGAGGGAGGGGAAGTCATTGCATTTCAGCAAGACAGCTGGTGAAAAGATAACTGACCATAAGATGTAATAGTAAATGACATTTATATAACATTTGACAGTTGAAAAAGTGCTTTACTCACAACCCCATGAGACAAGATAAATCACTATTATTATCATCATTGGAAAAACAGTATCAGAAGGGTTCAATGGCTAGCTCAAGGTCACACACTTAAAAAATGATAGAGCCAGGTTTTAAATCCAGGTCTTGAGACTACAAAACTAGTTTTTATTCCCCTACAGCAGACATCGAGTGCCTTAAGAGTAATGAACTATATCGTATACATCTTTCATTCATATATTGCATCAAGGAGAACACCTTGCACATAGAAGAAATTCAATAATATTTTAGTTCAACACAATAAATATTTATGTACCAGCTGTGTACAAATACACTAGCAAGTAAAAATGTACTGACACAAGAAATGCAATTTCTGGTTTATTAATAACCACTAGTCCAGCCTGGCTAGAAACTAGCACATAGAGTAGATTAATATTAATCAATAAATCAACAAGCTTCTATTAAATGTTTCTATGTTCCAGAACTTGTGCTAGATTATTAGCTTACCTTCTATTTGCAGGGATGCTCCAGTTTCAGAGATGAATGAATAAAGATGAATATATACAAAATAAGCAGACAGTGACTAGAGGAAGGGTCCCTGACAACTGGAAGCATCAAGAAAGGTTTTTGGAAGGAAGTGGAACTTGAACTGAGTCTAAAAAGGAGATAGAGGTTCCAAGGGACAGCATTCAGAAAGGAAGGCATTACATGCATGGGGAACAGCCTGTGTCAAGGGATGGAGACAGGAAATGGAAAGAATCTGCTGGAAACAGTACATAAGCCTGGTCAACTGGGGAATATTGTGAGGTAGGAATAGTCATGAGTAATCATGCTAAAAAGATAGACTTGAATGACATTATAAAGAAGAAGGTTTTACATTTTTATTTTAAAGACAATGGGGAAAAACTAAGGATTCTGAAAAAGAGAAGCAAGTGAGACCTGAACTTTGGGAATGCCAACTTAGAAGCTGTGTGGGAGATGGATAAAGAAGGGGAATATTTGATTCATGGTGACCATTTGGAGGCTACTGAAATTGAGCAAATGAGAAGTGATGAGGGCCTAAAACAAGATAATTGTGGTATGAACAGAAAGCAGGGACAGATACAGGAGATACTGAGGAAAAGGTATAAACAAAACTCAATAATTGGTCAGATGTGGGGACCAAATGGCAATGAAGAGTTAAAGATGCCAATTAGTTTTTGAAAATAAGTGACTTAGAAGAATGATAGTAACTTTAAGAGAAATGCTAAGTTTGAAGAGATTGGTGGGGAAAGATAATAACTATTATTTTGGACATGTTGAGTTTGAAATGCTGACAAGACTTCTGAGAGATGTCTACTAGGCAGTTATTGGGAGCTCAGGAGACAGAATAAGGCAGTATAGATTTTTTTGAGTCCTGTGCATAGATAGATATGATACCTAGATTGATGAAATAATCAAGGAAAAATAGAAGAGGAAAAAGAGAAGAGATCCTAGAAATAGCCTTCTTACCCACTATTTTAAGGGACTGTGAGATGAATGATGATCAAAAGAAAGAAAGAAAAAGGATTCAGATAAGTAATACAAGATATAGGAAGAAGAAAGTTATGGAAACCAAAGTAAAGCATACAGAAGAAGGTAAAGGTCAAATAGCATAAGGCCAAGGAAAAGGCCATTTGATCTAAAAAGTAAGATGTACTTGGGAACCTCAGATATAGTAGTTTTAGTAGAGTGAGTGGTGAGGAAAGGAAGTAAAATAGTGACTGCAGGTGATTCTAGTTCAGAAGTGGAAAAGAATTTTTATAAAAGACTTCAAATTGAAGAAATGCCAGGTTCAAGTGAAAATATTGTTTTTGTTGTTCCTGTTATCATTATTTTAAATATAGGAGACCTGAATAAATGGGGAAGAAACAAGCAAATAGGAAGAATCGGAAATAAGAAAAGAATGAATTTATTAACAACCAGAGGAGCTTGGAGGGGATAAGATAAAAGGCAGAAATAGATACAAGACTTAGCAGCCCTTTCCTTAGAGACTAGAGAAACAAAGAAGAGGATGGGTGAAGGTGTAGAGGGATTTGGAGGTCCAGAATGTCACATGATCTTAGTGTTTTCAGAAGAGTAAAAGGGGGGGGGTTATCTTCTAAGAGTGGGGAGTGTGATGTCATAGGATGTTTGTGAAAAAAGGAAAAGGTTCAGAATAGCCACTGATCAGATACAATGAAAGAAGAATAAAAGAATTCTCATGTGTTTGTGACAGACCACTTGACCCAGCGTAACATAAATCTAGAAGAATCCATTTAGCACATGACTACTCCCATCAGTGTTCAACAACATGAAAAAAGGAGTAGAAACAGCAGAAGTAGGGGTGGCTTGGTGCTAAAAATAGGCAGGGAACTAGCAGTGGTAGGATACAATGGCATTATAAGTTTGTCTGAAAAAAAAGTTCAATTATAAATAAGTCAGTTTTAATTTTTATTTGCCATGGAAGAATAATGTAACCCTTTTCAGAATTTATCTTTCTCCTTAAAATAATAGGTAGCATGTATTTAAAGCCATCAGCAAGTATTATATGTAATGGGGAGAAGCTAGAAGCATTTCCCAAAAGATCAGGGGTGAAGCAAGGGTGTCCACTATCACCCCTCTTATTCAATCTGGTACTAGAAATGTTAGCAGTAGCAATTAGAGAAGAAAAAGAAATCAAAGGAATCAAATTAGGCAAAGAAGAGACCAAGCTATCACTCTTTGCAGATGATATGATGATATACTTAGAGAATCCTAGAGAATCAAGTAAAAAACTACTTGAGACAAGAAATCAATTTGGCAAAGTTGCAGGATATAAAATAAACCCACATAAATCCTCGGCATTCCTATATATTTCCAATGAAATTCAACAGCAAGAGATAGGAAGAGAAATCCCATTTAAAGTTACTGTAGACATTATAAAATATTTGGGAATCTACCTGCTAAAACAAACCCAGGACCTCTATGACCACAACTACAAAACACTTTTCACACAAATAAAGTCAGATATAACTAATTGGAAAAATATCAATTGCTCGTGGCTGGGTAATATAATAAAAATGACAATTTTACCTAAATTAAATAATATATTTAGTGCCATACCAAATAATTTACCAAAAAACTACTTTATAGAGCTAGAAAAAAATAGCAACAAAATTCATTTGGAAGAATAAATAGTCTAGAATATCAAGGGAATTAATGAAAAGAAATGCTAGGGAAGGTAGACTAGCTATAGCAGATTTCAATCTGTATTATAAAGCAGCAGTCATCAAAACTACTTGATACTGGCTGAGGAATAGAGGAGTGGATCAATGGAACAGATTAGGCATACAAGATTCAGAAGTCAACAACTATAGTAATCTATTGTTTGATAAACCCCAAGATCCTAGTTTTTAGGATAAGAACTCACTATTTGACAAAAACTGCTGGGAAAACTGGAATATAGTATGGCAGAAACTGGGCATAGACCATTATCTAACACCATATACCAAAATCAAGTCTAAACGGGTACATGATCTAGGTATAAATGTTGATACTGTAAGCAGTCTCAGAAAACAAGGAATAGTTTACCTATCAGACTTGTGGAGAGGGAAAGATTTTATGACTGAACAAGAATTAGAGAACATTATAAAATGTAACATGGATAATTTTGACTACATGAAATTGAAAAGCTTCTGTACAAACCAAGCCAATGTAATCAAGATTAAGATGGAGGTGGGAAATTGGGAAAGAATCTTTACAACCTATGTCTCTGACAAAGGACTCATTTCTAAAATATACAGAGAATTGAGTCAAATTTATAAGAATACAAGTCATTTCCCAGTTCATAAATGGTCAAAGGATATGAACAGGAAATTTTCAGAGAAAGAAATTAAAGATATATATAAGCACATGAAGAAATGCTCTAAATCACGATTGATTAGAGAATTGCAAATCAAAACAACTCTGAGGTACCACATCTCACCAGTCAGATTGGCTAAGATGACAAAACAGGAAAATGACAAATCCTGGAGAGGATGTGGGCAAATTGGAACACTAATGCATTGCTGGTGGAGTTGTGAATTCATCCAGCCTTCTTGGAGAGCAATCTGGAATTATGCCCAAAGGGCTATAAATAATTTCATGCCCTTTGACCCAGCAATACACTCCTAGGGTTATATCCCAAAGAGATCATAGAAGTGGGAGGAAGACCCATATGTACAAAAATGTTTATAGCAGCACTTTTTGTGGTGGCAAAGGATTGGAAATTAAGGGACTGCCCATCAATTGGGGAATGGCTGAACAAGTTGTGGTATATGCATGTTATAGAATACTATTGTGCTATAAGAAATGAGGAGCAGACGGACTTCACATTTACCTGGAGAGGCTTATACTGATGCTGAGTGAGAACAATAGAACCAAGAGAAATTTGTACAAGATTACAGACACAACGTATGTGTGATGACCAACTTTGATAGACTGGATTCTTCTTAGCAATGCAGAGATATAAGTCAACCCCAAAAGACTCATGATGGAGAGAAATGTGTGCATCCAGAGAAAGAACTAGAAAGAACTGAGTTTACATCCAGATGGAAGCAAAATACCTGATCTTAGTCCTTTTCTTGTTTGGTTTTGTGTCCTCTTTACCATTTTTCATTGCATCTGATACAATCCATGTTTATAACCTGAAAAAAAATTACCCTGGTAGCAAATATATTTAGTAAAAAAAAAAAAAAAGTAAATTCAACATAGCATAAAAAAAGAATTTATCTTTCAACAATACCATTTCATAGTCAATCTCTTCAGAAAATAGAGAGGGTGAAACTTCCCAGACTTTGGAGGTAAGGAGCTATATAAGCACTCTTTTATTAACATTTAAAGGATAGGTGAACATTACAATAAGAAAAGGGCAAAAGATGCATGAAAAATAGGAGAAAAACACAAGTGTGAGCTGGTAGGTCAAACGGAAAACAATCCTTTGGCAATATAATCCTACTGGATAAGCCTTTTTTTCTCAAGAGATGCTGACACACCACAAGGGTCACATAGGGCTTCACATGGTGAGAAGTATAAAGAGCTAAATGAAATCTGCAAGGACAACCTTCCTAGAAAATGGCTACATATGTTGATCCAGGGTCAATGCATTCCTCTCACATCCACATGTAAAGATTTCACCCTAATCTCATTTTTTTTTATCCTCCCTCTGCTGAAAGATTACAGTTTCCCAGTTGTTTTGGAGTCTAAGTCCATTAGGCAGTGATCCCATCTCCCTTTACTTTGTGCTCTGTTATACATGTATTATCTGTCCTAGAGCAAAAATGTCCAGAGGCCAACTGGCACTACTTTGCTATTAAAACTGTACTGAATACAAATCGCTTCATATTGCTTCCATAATTTGAAAATCTTTTTGCCAAAAAGTATTTCCCAACAGGACTCCTCTAATTTTAGAATATGAGTCTGGGGAGAGGAAATGAAATTGTTTCTCAACACCCAAAACAACCTCAACACAACCCTAGTCCTGGCCACCCTCTGTTACCCATCTGCCACTTGACTTTGTGGGAATAATTGAGGTAATAATATTTGCACTGACTATTTCATTGGATTAACATTTGAAAAGTGCTTAGTAAACAGCAAAGCTCTATGTGTGTATGTGTGTGTGTGTGTGATATTCTTGTCATTTTTATTATAAAAGGGAACAAAAACATGAAAACCTGGGAAAGGTTTGAGCTGATTAGAACTATTCCAAAATAGAGGGATTAATTTAAGCCATCAAGAAATAAGTAATTAAACATAACCATAAACAACAGGATATTCTTTTTTTGTGGCACGTTTTAAAAATATTTGAGGTGTGACAATAAAGTAACAAGATTATTTTCTTAAACAAATACATTGGAACTCAAAGATCCAAGTAAGTGCTATGCTCTATAGGTGACATATTTAGAGTAGAGAGGTGAGGTAGAGATCATTTAATCCAACTCTTTCCTTAAATGGATGAGGATGTTAAAGGCTAGCAAAGTTAAATGTCTTGCCCAAGGTCATAAAGGAAATAAATGACAGAGGTAGAGTTTGAATCCAGGTCCTCTGTTTTCAAAGCCTTTGTTTCTACTGTACTGCATTATCTCTCTGAAGTCATTATTTTGGAAGAGTTCAATTATGTGGTAATAACTTAACACATTAAAAAAATCTTCCTTTGGAATTGCTTTCAGAATCAGAATGTAAAATATACTTTAAACTAGTTTCACCTATCACTCTCACCTATCACCTAATCAGTCATATCTCATTTGCAACCTGAAAAAAAATTGTTACCCAGAATAAATATGCACCTATAACCAAATTTAGTTTTAAATAGCATTTGAATGTTTCCAAAAAAATCTAATTCACCTTCAAAAGATGAAGATTTACTGTCCTGGAAAATATTGAAAGAAATGTATCATACACTTTGAAAGTAATCCAAAGGACTGTCTTGAAGTCCAGGCATGTTTTGAGCATTGCAGACAATATAGTGGAGTGGAAATAGGGTTCAGAGTCAGAAGACACCTGTGTTCAAATATTATCTCTGATACTCTTCAAGGACAGACAAGTCATGTAACTTCTCTGAACCTTAGCTGCCTCATCAATAGAATGAGGACAATGGTACCTGCTGTATCTACGTCAGATTGCTGTATAAATGTTAGCTGTTAGAAACCATATGCTTAGTGAGCAAAAGATTAATATACTTAACACTGTTTCTGTCTTATTGTCATTTATATTTTCTTATACACTCAGTGGAAGTATAGTGGCTAGATAAGAAAACTTGGAGTTGGCATAAAATAATTTCCTGTTCTGCCTTTTACTATTAGCTGTGTGATAATGGGCAGGTTGCTAAACACATCTGGCCCTTAGTGTACTCATTAATCAAATGGGGAAATGATACCTGTAATATCTCCTTATAAGGTAGCAAACTTAAAAATTAAATGAGAGAATAGACAGGATATCCCAGGAAACTCTTTAATACTACACTGCTGACAAGTTCCTGACCCGTATCAGTAGAAAGAATTTCTACATTGGAAATTCCTTAAATCAATGAATTCACAGGTTTAGACTATCACCCTCCCCTGCCATATCTATATCAATATCAACATCCATGTTAGTGTTACTTTGAGGACAACTTTCATTTGAATTAAAAAAAATCCTATTTGTTAATACAAGAAGGACTTGGAGCATCAATTTATGGAAAAAGTTTTATTAAAATTTTACTTCTAAAATTTTGGAAAAATATTTTATTGTCTATGTTTTCTTTGTCTTATGGGCTAAAAATGCATTATATTGGTGTACCTTGGACTTTTGATTTATTCTTAAATTCTAGTGCTTCAAAAAATACCTCATAGTAGTACTTGGACTGAATTCTCAGAGATTGTCTATGAAAAATGATTATTTTACTAAGAGACAGAGCAGGTTGGCCAAGGTCTTAAGAATTAAGACCAGGATCCAAAGATTTCAATGTTCACTTCCCTCTATAATCACCCAAAAACATTCCCTTCCTTTATGAGAAGAAACAAAAGCCTCACAGTATCATGTAGCAAACCTCTTCCAGACTGCTGAAAACATAAAACAAAAGAAAACTTCTTGAATATCATAAAGCTGGCAGCAAATTAGCAAGACAATGAAAGCACTGCTATTACAATAATTAACTGAAAACTCAGGATGACCTGGGCATCATAAATGAGAACATTGCAGACAACAGGATGAATCATGGAAATTGTTTCTTTCAAAATGCAATTTAAATGAAAGACCTGTTTGGAAATAATTGGATGACTGTTGGACTTCAGGACATCTAATATTACATTTGAATCTGTCACAGACAACTGAAATGTAACAAGATGCAAGATTTAAAAAAAAATCTTTTCTATTCCCAAATGGATCCAAAAAAAAGACTATCTAGCAATCTTTCTTTTTTCAGAAATATATTTGCACCTAAATTTGGAATTGGGAATGGGCAAACTAGTAGCCTTGAGAAAGAGGGAATTATATAAAAGCCCTATCTGTATCATGTGACTTCTAAAATGTCTATCTCAAGATTACAAAGTGGTAAGTAGATTTGGCTCATTAAATTTCCATTTCTAAGCATCAGTTCAGGAAGCAAAGGTGACAGAAAATTGCTCTAATCTTATCTCTATTATATTTATTTATGAGAAGGAAAGAAATGAATGCCTGTGTTATTTGCAAAGTGCAATTTTGATTACTTTTTTAAAAATAAAAATGTCAGAGGGCATCCAAAGTTAAGCCCCTTCCATCCATCTCCAAAAGTACTCAAATCTTGGATCATTAAAATAGTAAAACAATACAGAATAACCACAAGGAAACCTTCCATCTTAATTTTTTTTCTAGTTACCTTTTTTCCCCTATGGAAATAATCCAAAAGAGATAAGCCCTCTGTGTAATAATAAAAATTGGAACGTAATAATAAAAAAAATTGGAAAATATATTCTATGAGGAAAGGAGGAGAGACAATATGCAGCAGTGGAAAAAAAAACCTGGCCTCAGAGTCAGGAAGATATGGCTTATAGTTCTACTTCTGGTACATAGTAACTATGTGACCTTGGGAAATTCTCAATTAACCTCTTGACAATCTCAGTAAAACTCTAAGTTGCAGAGAAGGTGTCAACCTGTGCTGTTAGATGGAATTCTCTATACTAGTGAGATCATAGGTCTGGTCTCTAGATCTAAAGAAAAACTAAAGAAATTGTACTTCTATTACTCAGTGACGAAGAAGTAAGATTTATATAAAAACAATCTTCATTTACATACAGGAATATTGTGTATGTGACAGTGAGATACTCCTCTGTATCTAGAATAGCATTGTGAGAAGAGAGACTGAACATAGTCATTAGGAAAAAAATTTCTTATTAAAAGGTTGAGAGATGCTGGAACAAGGTTAGTGCCTCAAGAGATTATATGCAAAGCAATGAAAAACTTCTTTCTGGGATAATGTATACCTAGTCTTATCTAGAACTAAGAAAATTGACTATATACTTTTCCGAGGGCCTTTCCAGTCCTGTCCTACACCATGCTGGGGAACAGGCCATGGCCAGGCACAAAAATTTCCTGAGCCAGTTGATGGAATACATGTTCTAGGCAAAAAAAAAAAAAATGAGTCAGTTTTGCTGAGATTTCCACTTCAATCTTACTGATCTAAGTGGTTTGCACGAGCATATAAACCTTTGGATACTGATTTGAAATTACACTCTAGGGTTTCTGAGGTTGTCTGTTGCTTAATTAGGCCTTCCATAGTACGAAAGAGCAATGGTTTCGTGCCCCATCTCCAACAGATGCTGGTGCCAGATGCTCTGAGAAACACACACTCCATTTCCTATAATATTCCCATTGTTCATTTTTATACTGTGTTGAGGAGGTCTTCTTGACTTCTCCCATTCAAAGTGAAGATGAATGGCATGAAGGTACTAAAATAGCTGTCCTTCACTTTAGCATTGTTGCTGCTCTATGACTTTCTGAAAATATTTCTTCTTTCCTGTTCATGCTGGGTATTTCAGGTCCTCCACTTCCCCTGACCCCTTTCTTTGTGACACCAAAGCAAAGATATATTCCACATTCCAACCTTAAGAATAAACAGGTGGAATGATTTTAGGGGAACAGGAAAACATCAGTGTCAAAATTTCATTTGTTTAGCAAAGGGTAGATTTTAGTAGGAAGATGGAACAAAGGGGTAGGGATAGAGAGTAGCATGAGAAGAACTTCTACGAGAGATACAAAGGGCACAGAACTAAGAGACTGGGGAATGAAGGATCTACCTTCCTAACAAAGGTGCATAGGGCTGGGCTGTCCAAGCCCAACCATGATTCTCTAATAGCAGGAAAGGAAGCATTGCACAAAAGTGAGAAGGGCATCCCCACACACGACAAGCCTTATAGGGTCATGTAATCATAGATGTCAAATTGGAAAAGGTCCTTAGTGTTCATATAACCCAACATCTTCTTTCTAAAGATGGGAAAACTAGCACCCACAAAGGATAAGAGGTTCAGCATAAACAGCAGAAACAGGATTTGAAACCAGGTCCTTTGACTCCAAAAACATCCATCTCACACTGCCATTTACTAAGGATCCTAACCTATCAGGAAAGAATTTGTTATATAATATTTCTAGATGAGTGGATTCAGTTTAATCTATTAGTAGTGCCCTAATCACATAATTGGATCATCCTATTTCACAAAAGAATTTGATCTTCAGAGGAAGAAAGAAGGTGAAAGGCCATTACCTGTCCCTAATTTGTCTCAGACATGAATGTGATATGATAAGGTAGGAGAAAGAGATGCTCTCTCATACCAGCTGTTGATTACTCTAGCAGTAATTTGATTGCCTAGCAGTAATCTTTTGTTTTTGTTGGTTTTTGGAGGGCAGTTGGGGTTAAGTCACTTGCTCAAGGTCACACAGCTAGTAAGTGTTAAGTGCCTGAGACCAGATTTGAACTCAAGTCTTCCTGACTTCAGGGCCAGTGTTCTACTCACTGTGTCACCTGCCTGCCCCATAATATACATTTATATGAATATAATGAAATTTTACTACACCATAAGAGATGATGAACATGAAGAATTTAAGGAAACATGGAATGATTTATATTAACTGATGCAGAGTGAAGTAACCTAACCCAAGACAGCAATAGACAAAATGATAATAAAAATACAAATGGGAAAAAAACAATACAAAGGAATTGAATGCTGTGTAATTTTAATAACTAAGCTTGTCAGGATTGAGAAATTGAGTAAATACCTCTGCTACCCTTCATTTAAAAGGTAGAGAATTGCATAAAAATTATTATTATCTGCTGTTAGATGTGGTCGGTATGTTGATTGGTTTTGCTAATCTGTTATTTTTTTTAATTTTTCTTATAATTGAAGGCTTAATGGGTAAGAGAGGCAAGTATATTCAGAAATGAATGTGATATAAAAACAAAAAGCACCTTTGAAATTATCTCATTATACCTTTTCTAGTACATACCCATTTATGTGTGCATATGTATACTGCTCTCTTTGTTAAAAAGTGGAATTATTAAGAAAAAGCAGACAGAAATTAATGAATAAAGAAAGTTGGCAGAGACTCATAGGGAGTAACTGACATGTAGCCAATTGTGTTGTTACTGGGTATTCATTGGTATACATGTGAATCATAATGTAGATGTGTGAATAATGTAAAACATACTTCATTTGTTTAACTGATGTTTGATATTAAGTTTATAATAAAATAATAAAACCTTTATTTTAGGTAAAAAAAAATTAGTGCCCAGCAATTTGAACTATCCTACATTGTTTTTTTTTGATCAAGAAGACTCAGCCTATTCCTCATTGCTGTTGGCCAGAGTGTTGCCCTGATCCACAACTAGGCTGGAATTATTCCAGGTTGTTCCTCAACCTTTAAGTTTTTTGATTATTCTGTGTGTGTTAACTTCACTTTAGCCCATCATATGGCTGGTGCTTAGAGGGCCCTCCTGTCCTCCAGCCTGCTAGAGTTATATGCATTATCACTAAATATTCCATTCTTGTAGTAGGTGGGATTGCATAAGGCATGTGGTAGAACCTGGCATTGTGAATGTTTCTGCTCTATTTTAGGCATTAGCTGATGTCAGTATAGAGCCACTTAAAAAACACATTAAACATTTTGTACTTGTTTCCAGGCAGTAAAGACTGCTATTATGAGGCCCTTTTTCTACCTAAGCACAAAGACCACCTGTGTATATTTTTCTATTAATTTTCACCATCTCCAATGAAAAGTAAGAGAATTCAGATTTTAGTTTGAAATATTCAAGAATAGTAGAGTGTTAGGGATATAGGTCTGATGGTCTAGCTGATCCAGTAAAATCCTAAATCCAAATAATTAAGAGTAGATTTTTCTTCTCCCTAGGTGACTACTCCTTATCTATATACTTGACAGAAGTCTTCTTCCTTTTCTTTCCCCAAAAACCTACAAATGTTCTGGTCTGGGCCATTTGCATTTTTTAATATTATCTCCTTATGAGGACTCATAAATTATCATAAATATAATTATTATTTACTTGGCTATGACCCCAGATCTGTATTTATAGACTTGATTTCTCTTCTAAGTTCTAGTCCAATGTATCAAGTTGTTTACTTAACATTCCCACTTGAACATTCCACAGGACAGCTAGGTCATTCAGTGGATAGAGCACAGCCCTATGAGAACCTGAATTCAAATGTGACCTCAGATACTAACCGTGTGACCTTGGATAAGTCACTTAAACTTGATTGCATATGTATCTATGTATGTGTATATATGTTATATATAATATATATTATTGAGATGTATCTATGTAGATCTGTCTATATGTATATACATATCTATATATATGTTCTTAAACTCAACATGTCTAAAAAAAAACTAATTTCCCTCAATTCTAACCAACTCCCCTTCCTAGTGCTCTTACTTCAGTCAATGTTATCAACATTTTCTAATCACCAAGGCTTGAAATCTTCCCTTTTTGTACCTATAGCTTTCTACTGTTCATTTCATATTGCTACCGTATTTGTTCAATCCCTTATTACAGCATAGCTCATCTACTACAATAGCCTTCTAGCCAAATCCAGACTAGCTTTTTGTACCCCCAGCTATTGACTATACTTGACACTTCAGGACCCTGTTTGACCAAGAGCACTGGGTCTGGAATCAGGAGGACCTGAGTTTAAGTCTGGTCTCAGGCACTTACTAGTTGTGGGAATCTGGGCAAGTCACTTAATCCAGTTTGCCCCAATTCCCTCATCTATAAAACAAGCTGGAAAAAGAAACAGCACTTTAGTATCTTTGTCAAGAAAACCCAAATGGGGTCATGAAGAACTGGACATGATTAAAATGACTGAACAGCTTCTTTTCTGTTCAAATAAATCCTTCATCCTTCCTTAGGCAGGGAGGAATAGGATACTCTACCCCTGACCCATAGAAGATCACATGGTCCAGTACCACATTGGGAGAAACAATATATTCACCATCCATGATCTCTATCTTCCTCTATGTTGGCCCCCAACAGATTCTCTTCCTCCAAGAGTATTAATTACATAGAAAAGGAACATTTGGTACCTTAAGAATAAAATAAGCCTCCATTTGAAATGAAGCAAAAATGTAGCTTTTGTCCTTGAGACTGCCACAATCTAACATCCATCAAGGCAGTCCAAGAAGACCAGCCTGTAGTGAAAGAATATTGCTTCTCTGATTCACTTAGAATTTAGTATTTGTTTTGCTACCATTTGTTTCACCTAAGCCCCAAAGAGTTGTAAATGCCCTTTCCAAGTTTCCTTTGGAAACAAACCTTATTCCCCTGGCCAAAAACCTTCACAAAATTAGAAAAATAGTTTATAAGATCATATGTTCAAAGAAAAAAATTGTAGCCAGCTTTTAACCTTGATTTCTGGGCTCAAATTTCATCTACTTAAAAATATGAACTGCCATAATCATTTATTGGATGTGAATATGAATGGATAGGTGGCAAAAGATAGCTACTTAGAAGGGTTGGTAAGGTCTAACTTTCATCCAAGTAGATATTTACTCCAAAATTCAACCCCGAATTCCTTTCATAGGTTTACATTGGGTAGTTGGAAGGAATGTCCTTCATGTTCCTAAAACCTGGGTTTAAGTCTTACCTTTGAAACATATTGGCTATATAAACCTGGGCAGGTCATTTGACTACTCAGTTCTCTAAGGAGTTCTCTAAGATTATATTTGCAGAAAAGTTACTGACCTGCATTGAGGAAGGGAGTTTCTTTATCTGGAAGCTCCATGTACCCATAGAATCATAGGTCTAGTCCTTGGCCCTATCCTGGACTAAAGTACTAAATTAAGATTTTTTTCCCCATAATCTACAGGAATTGTTCATTAGTTGCTTATTTTCCAAGCCACCATGCCAAATGGCATTGAAAGGAAATGCATTTAACAAAAGCAATTCAAGTCAGTGAAACTATATAGGGGACCATTGTATACAGAGCATTGTACTCCATACCAGGTAAGACTTAAAGTTTAGATAAGATGGGTACCCTGACACCATAGAGTTTGCAACAATTAGCTGCCCAGAAATCATCACATTTCTTAGACTATTTTATTTTTATAAAGACTATTTATGCCTTTTATTGTCTCATCACATCTTCAAAATCTTTTTTAAGTGGGTCCTGAAGGTCTATAAAAAAAAAATTGGTTAATCTTCTCTCTGACCTGAAATAGTCTGCTAAATTCATACTCTCAAAGCTGTGGAAGTAACTTGCCATTTGGTACACTACATTTCCAAAAACAACCAGAGTCCTTCCCTTTCTCTGTTTGTCATTCTGTCAGGAACCCAATATGTCCTGAAAAATGTTTTGGCTAGATTAGTCTTAACTTCCATTCCCCTGTGGATTTGCTTATGAGGGAAGGCCTTATTAGAGTCTATCTTCAAGTAAATCTCTATTCTTGGGCCCATGCTTGTTACAGAGCATTGTCTTCTGAAAGAGCAAAGCTTGCATTTGAAATTTCCCAAGTGTGTGCCTATCACAGTGAGAAAGGACTCATTGGTGGATGAGATTCCAAGGAGAATCTGAACTTGCATTCAAAATTAAAAACTAAATTATAAGCCAAGACAGGCCAGGCTTTTTTGTCTCTCTCTCTTTCTCCATCCCTTTTGGGGAATCATGGGGAAAGGAAAAGGAGTGGAACTCATGATACCCGCCAAGAATATAGTTGTGCAAATAGGAATTGCAAGCCAATATCTTAGATTCATCTTTTTTGCCTTTACCCTCACATCATGGAAATTTCGAAAAGTGTCATTTTCTCTTTAGATAAGGCCTATATAAGTCTTACTTCTGAGGGTTCTTGCTCTCACCTGAATTCTCATAATAGTTTAATGTACATTCACATCCTATTTTATGTCATATGTATTTATGTATGTATGTATCTGATTAATCTCCCTCTAATCCTGCTTCCTCTACATAATCATAAACTCCTTTCAAACATCAAAGATAGAAAGGTCTTACATATAACAAAGAGCAGCACTCTTTTAGGAGCAAAACAAAAGAAGACAAAACTTGAAAATGAAGTAAATGATCATTGATTGGGGAATAATTACATAAATGGTAGTGTATAACTATAATGGAATATTGCTTTACCATATGAATTGATAACTATGAAAACTGCAGAGAAGAAAAGGAAGCCATATAAACTAAAAGAAATGGAGGAAGAGTCAAGAAAACAATACATAAAATCACCACCATGTTGTAAATGGAAAGGACAACAATTGAAACTGAGGATTATGCAATCATAATGCCAAAACAGAATGATCCCAAAGAAAAAAGTACAAGAATGCACCTCCCTTCATTCTTGTCAGTTGCAAGATGGATGTGGGGGATGGAAGCAAAGTGGGAAATGGCATATACTGTTGAATTTAGCTGGTATGTTATATAGTTTTGTTGTATTGTAATTTTGTCATTTTAAATTCTTTGTTATAAGTAGGTGGTCAAAGACTAGTAGAAAGAGGGGGCTATCTTAAGAACCAAAAATAACATAGGAGCAAAAATAGTGATAAAAACATAAAATTCCTTTAGGGTCAAGAACAATATCTTCAGTTATCTAAGTGTATCCCTCAGCACCTCAGATATACCTACGTGCTTAATAAAAGCTTATAAAACTTAATTGCCCAAAAGTTTCTTTAGGACTTTCAATGTAAATCCATATTATTAGGCCATTAGTTAGGAAATGATGGATATTATGTAAAATCAATTCCTGTGCTATGAGAAAAAAAAAATTCTGGAAGAGTTGCCCAGCCCCTTGAGTATTTCGGGATTATATTTAAAATTAGAGTATGAAGAATTTCTCCCTCCACAGTTAAAGTACTCAAAGTTTGAGCCCCCAAACAACCCAGACTTAGTAGTTAAAATCTTTCTAGTGGAAGATGCGAACTTTCCTTTTCATGTCTAATAATGAGGGTACATTATCTGAGTAACAATATCCAGCATTATCTGCAGAGTAATTTTTAATGTGATATAGAACTTTCTTGAGAGTCTCTATCTTTTCTTGTAAAAACTCCCTCAACCTTGTCTTAACTGAAATATCTTGATTAGCTCATTGTCTGAGTTTCACAGAAGGCATCACGGATGGGTCTGCTCATTCAATGTTGGGTTAATGTGAGGACATATGAATGAATGGAAGAATGCAAATTTAATAAAAGCAAGTTCATGCTGAGAGAAGGAAAGAAGGAAGGCTGGTGTTTTATCACTGTATGTTTTGTAAGAAGATCAAAATTAGAAGATAAGCAGAGTTTAATTCCTTGAAGTATAAATCCCTTGCTTTGGGAATCTACAAAGAAAAATACAATTTGGCAGAGGGCCCCAAATCTCTTTATTGATCTATCAGAAGTAAAGGATAATCAATGGGAAATAGCTCATTTAGGAAGAATAACTGTCTTCACTCAAGCGGCATATGGAGAAATAAATTAGAGAAAGGAGGAGGGCAGAGAATGACAGCAATAAAAACAGAAATTAGTTATTTTAAGAACATTGTCAATGAGCAACTTCCCTGGCACAGGTTCATGGTATGAATTGCTGAAAGCCATCAGTCCAGGAGTGTGGAATGCTTGAATTCAGCTAGCTCCTTTGTGGGCAGGTTTGTCCATGATTTGCATCAGGAATTTTCTTTAGACAATAGTAGTCTGATGATATGTGATAAAGAGTTACTCTTTCACATTTTAAGGTATATTTAGTGTTTATTTTTAATAGGCAGGAAGAGTTCTGATTTCATGAGGGAAAATAAAAGAACTCCCTGTACAGAAGGTTCATACATACATACATATCCTCAACACTCTTTAACTTAAAAGTCTTGTAGAGTTGCCTTATCCATCAAGAGATTAAAAGATTTGAGCAGGGTTACCCAGAATATATGTATCAAAAGCAGGACCTGAACCTAGGTATTCCTAACTTCAAGGACTGAATTTTTTCTACTATGCAGCACTGACTATATTTAGGGCACCAGAAGGTTGAAATGAACATTTCTGGAAGTTCATTGCTCAACAGGATAGAATGCAGGTTAATTATTGGATGTTTCTGCCCTCTAAGGATAGAAGATCCATCAGTTCTAATTAACCATGTTTGCTAACATTCAACCCACACAACAAAGGCAAAGTAATGAGAATAATTCATATAATAGCTTCCCTTAAAGTCTTGGCCATCCAAGAAATTGTGTTTGGGATGATTAAAGTCCTTGAAGATTAGATAAATATAGATAGATTGATAGATAGATAGATAGATAGATACATACATACATACATACATACATACATACAAAGACAGACAGAGACAGAGATAGATAGATAGATGATAGATAGATAGATAGATAGATAGATAGATAGATAGATAGATAGATGATACAGAGATAGATACAGAGATAGACAACAGGAGTTCTCATATATAATGAATTTGGGTGTCATCAAATGGATCAAACCAGTCAGTAGTAAAGACTAATAACCAAAGATATAAAAGAGTAGAATAATTATCCAATAAATATGAACAATAAAAATACAAAAGTTTAATTTGGGGCAAAAAAGTCATATAAACTTCTATTTTTTTTCTGATAAGTCCTCCCCAACTTTACTTCAACAAGCAATTCATTTAAAAGTTTTTAGTTTTCTTTTTATTGTTCATTACCAATTATGTGCAAGGCATTTGGAAAGACCTGATGTACATTTACTGACCAGTGTTTGTAGTTCCCAAATAATCCATTTATCTCCTTGGTTGAGAAATCATTAAAATTATCCAGCGGTTGAGAATATTCTCTTCCCCAAGTATAAGTCTTTAAAAGCGATCCTTAGGGAAATCTCATCATCATCAATAGTGGTGTTTATAATTTCTTTCAATACTTCTTCCCCTTTTATATGATTTGGACTTTCAAGCCATCCCTTAAAGATCTCTCATTGCCCACAAACAAACAATGCCTTCTGGAAATTAACCAGAAGAATTCTGTCCTAACAGAAACAGACACATCGTCCCTAACAATACAATCAGCTGTAAGGCCAGGGCGAGCAGCATAGACCACAGAGAGCTGTGGATACAAGGATTAACTCATCTTTAGCTCTAAATAACTTTCAAGTTGGACTGAGCCTTGTAAAGTGGTTCCTGTAGCATACCACAGGGAGGGGCGGGGGACACCTAAGCCAAATGATCACCAGCCTAGAGTCCCTGCTTGGGTAAGTCCTTTAATGACCTGACATGTAATTGGCAGCTTAGAGGCAAGTAGTGAGAAAAGTGATTACAGCTGTTATGAAGAGCCACAGCCTGTGGCATCTCTACCTTCCTTTGTAACGTCTACCCTGTGTGAATAAATAGTGGAACAGTGACCTCCTGCTGTGTTTATGGTTTCTTTCCTTCTCATATGCCTTGCTGTAGGGTTTCTGGGTTGGCCTCTCACCCTATCAATAAGTCTGCTGTCCATGGTCATATGATAGGCAAGGGGGGCTATAGCTTTGGCTATACCACTCCTCCCACTATGGAAGATTGGATCTCATTTATATGGGTAAAAATTGAAGTTTGAACCTAAATTATTAGTGCAGTTTGTCTATATAAAGATAATAACTAAAGGGGTGGCTAGGCAGCACAGTGAAGAGAGCACCAGCCCTGGAGTCAGGAGTACCTGAGTTCAAATCTGGCCTTAGACACTTAACACAAAAAACTAGCCATGTAACCTTGGGCAAATCACTTAACCCCAATTGCCCTCCCCCCCAAAAAAAAAAACCGATAATAACCAAAGCTTTTTCACAGAAGCATGTTAAAAATCTCTGAAAACTCACACCTCTATATTTATTAGGTTTTGTTCAATCTCATGATTTCATTGTGATATATAGTTAGCTAGCTAGCTAAACAGATATGACAGCTATACAAATGATCGATTTGATTGAGAGATGATCGAGATGACAGAGGAGGAAAGCATTTATTAAATATTTTCTAGCACTGAGAAAATGCATGTGTATATATATATATATATGTTTGTGTCTATACACATATACATACATGCACCTGCACACATACACACATATATTCATGTATGTATATATTTAAAGTCCCTGCTCTCAAGGAACTTACATGCTTTTTGGAGAAGATAATATATAGAAAGAGGGCTGGAAAGCCTGAGATGGGGTTGGGCAAAAGCCTGGAGAATCACAAGCAGCACCAGCAAGGAAATGGGCATGAACAACCTGAACACTTTCTTAAATGGTGGTTGGGGTCAGGAGCTCACAAATCAGAGGAAAGGGCTGCAGGAGTGATGGCTCCTCCAGGGTGAGAAGGCTACTGAGACAGGAGGAGGAGGAGCATGAAGGTTCAAGATCAACACCAGAATATAGCAAATTCCCAGTGAGGGAATTTCTCTACTGATGGAGGTCTTATACCTTTAAAAAACTCTAACAGATTTGCTCTGAGATATTAGGTGAGTTGGTCAGAATCACAACTTTATGTGATCCAGGCTGACTTGAAGCCAAATCTTCCTGATTCCAAAGCTAGCTCATGAAAATCATTAAGAACATATTTCATCCACAGAACTATTACCAAATGACTGAACCGAAATTTCCTTCCCCTGGTATGGCTCTCCTTTACCTGAGCTTCGAGAATTGAGCCTGGGGGTGTTTGTTTCTGCCCTATTTTGTTTGTTCTCAGGTCCAGGTGCTAGACCAGTAGCTTGTGTGATGGTCCCCATGGAACCCAGACTCCAGGCAGGACAGTACAGCAGGGCAGCCCCAGAATGAACCCTGGAACCCATCTCTGAGCTGGGGTTAAGAGGGGGAAGAGCAAGGAAAGGACAGCATTCTTCCCCTCTCACAAATTCAGTTCATGGTGCCAGCACTGCGGACGAAATGTGATCTTCATCCTTTGGACACAGCAGGAAGTACCATGCTGGAAAGAATATGAGACAGAATGAGCAAACCAGGAAAAAAAATGTGACTATTTTAAAGACACAGCCTGTTCTGGATACATAGCCAATAAAAGGAGGCTGCACCCACCCAAGTTGAGACAAAGAAAGTCTCTATGGTAGGCAATCTGGACATCCCCAGCAAGACTCCAACACTACCAGGATGCCTTCATGGTAGGCAACCTGGTTGTGTACATACAGCCTCATTACACATGCAAAGAGAAAGTCCCCCCAACCCCTAACATGCCCCACATTCAAAGTAGGAGCTTTTAAGATGAAGACAGGTGGCACAATGGATAGAGTGCTGTGCTTGGAATCAGGAAAACTCATATTTCTGAGTTCAAATCCAGCTTCAGACACTTAGCAGCTATGTGGCCCTAGGTAAACTCACTTATTTGCAAACCCTGTTTGCCTCAGTTTCCTCATCCTTAAAACGAGCTAGAGAAGGAAATGGCAAATCATTATAGTAACTATTCAAAGGAAATTCCAAATTAGGTCACAAAAGGTAGACATGACTGTAATAATGGAACCACAAGATGTAGAAATAATAGTTGTAAAATTAAAAGATACTAAAGTAAAAATTCAGGAGATTTTTCTTTTATCATTGAATAAGCATATCACCTCAATTCCAAATTAATAATATCATACAGAAAACTGAGGATTCTACACATAAAATCGCAAAAAACTCTATAGAGCATCCAAAATATATTATTCAAAATTAATTATGGGAGAGGGGAGCTTGTATTGTCAGCATGATATGCTAGTGAGGATTGAAATTCAAAGTTTTTATTGCCACTCGATAGTTTTAAGATTTTACAAGTGGGAATCTGAAGAAGAGCTCTGGGAATGTGAAGAAAAAAAAACTTTAAGATGAATAAATAAATTCTAACAGGATGGAATAGTCTTTCACAAAAGGAGATCTAAAAATGAAGACTGCAGTTTGAATAAGAAGCTTCCATGTGCTACATGGAACATAAAAATATAATGGTGACATGCTAAGAAATAGATCTGTTCAAGTCAACTTATTACAATAACTGTTCTAGCTTGTTATTTTCTGTCTCCACAAATTAGGACTTTTATGTTGCTGAAATTAAAATGTTCCTTTTAGTGTAATCCAATCAGTGGACCTATTCTTCCAAATGCATACAGAAGAATGAGTTAGTGACATAGAGACATGAGCATATGTAACCCCAATGACAGCTCTTTCTTTCTAATAGATGGTAAAAGTGCAATTCCTTTGCATGAATTTAAAACATAGCATCTCCTCTAGATGATGCCTGCTCTTTAGATTACTGTCTCTAGTGCAATGACAAGACAGAGGGTCAAGTCAGTATCTAGTTCATTCAGTCATTTTTGAAGAACACAATCAGTAGAATGCTAAATTTTTGAAATTCTTGAAAGCACATAGAATTGTCCCTTCTCGCCAATGAAGGTCAGGAATTTCCAACAGTAAAGGTGATTTATAAATGAATAATCACCTGCATAGATAATATCAAAGAATAAAATTTGGCTTATGGCACTGGAATCACATCTTAATAAGAAGAAATGAACCACAGTTATATGGAATAGATAGAAAATAGACTACAAATATTCAATATTGAAATGAATTTAGAGATGATATACTATTCCTTTGAATAAGGACTGTTCCATTCTTTACACATGTATCCTCAACACCTAGCACAATGAGTGACATATATTAGACACTTAATAAATACTTGGTGGTTGATTGATATATTGATAGTAGGAGACCTAACAATTTAAGATTTTAAATTGAAACATGAGGGGAATAGAGACAAATCATGTCTTATGAAGGACAATAGGTATAATAGGGAAAGAAGAGACAATGTGTGAAGTGTGAAATAATTAATTAAAAAAATAATAGAAAGGAGGTCCAGAATAATATTCATAGTCCAATACACTGAAGATGAGTGATACTGTAAAAGAGAAATTTAAAAGAAAAAGTGGATAAACACCATAGACTTCACTAAAATTTTATGGGACAGGACTCATGACTAAGAGTAGAGAATTTTAGTCAGTGTGAACACAAATAAGTCAATGAAAAAGATACAAATAGTGGGTAGAAAAGCACTTCAGCCAACATAGAACGTAATTAAGAAAGTAAGATACCTGTAAGATATGCTGTAAAGAAAAGTTTTTTGTTTGTTTGTTGGTGTGATAGTAATGGAATATAAAGATCCCCCTGTATTGGCTTGGTTTTTGGTTTGATTGTGTTAAAACCCAGAGCTTGTTAATCCCACCTGTGGGATGGACTGGTTGACTTGAAAAGAGAGTCCTGAACTGGGAGGAGCTGGTGATGTAGACTTGGAGAGACACAAGAGAGAGGCAGAAGAACTTTTTGGAAGCAGCACTTTTGGAGGCAGAGAGAGACTGAGAGGATTGCTGAGGGCCACTTTGAATTGCCCTG
>NW_027186540.1:8698909-8724368 GCF_028583685.1 Petaurus breviceps papuanus | reverse complement strand
CTGGGAGAGCATTTTGCTAATGTTTTCAGGGGTTCTAGGACTGTTCTGCAGACCGAGGATGAATTAATGAAGAGACTGGCAATGTATCTTGTGGCCTTGCTAAGCCTTGTCTCCCCAGGAACAAAGATTGCTGAGAACTTGCCTCTTGTCAAGATGAAGAAAAGACCTCCATTTGGCTATTAAGTGCTGTGCTTAAACTTGATGTAACTCTGGGGTAGATTCAATTGTGATCCAGGGGTGGGGAACTTTTGACCTTTTTGTGTTCTATGGTTGAACAAATGAATGTACTTTACTTATGTTTGGAAACTAATCTCCATTTGAGAAGAGGGGTTTTGTGATGGACTAAATGAAGGTACAGCCTAGGGGTGGAGTAGTATTTAGAACAGGGACTTTGTAATTGATTGAATGAATGGAAGGTCCTGGGGTGGGGTAGTACTTGGAGATTATTTAATCACACTTAGTAAATGTTGTATTTTGAATGATGTCATATTTTGATCTTCTCTGTCCTTACTTTGTCACTGAATAAAATGGAGAGCACCTATGCTGGTATTTTGAACCTTGGGAAGTTGCCTTTCCTTGGCATTACTTTACAGTTGGTTGGTTGGTTTTGAGGGGAAGGGGTTTAGGTTTACATTGGACTAATCAAGGCTTCTTAAACTTTCTACTCTCAACTTGGTGTTTTGTGACCTGAAGGCATATTCAGTGCAAAGCACACATGCTTTGTCTTCAGAACCATTGCTTCAGTGAAGTTGTGGGATGCAACATGGGCAAATGCTGCTAGAAACAGTCAGATTCATTAGGCATTTGAATTTAAATCAATTTTTGGTCATTGTATGTTCAGAAGTCTTTTGCTATTGCCAAAATTTTCACTACCCTATATGGGGTTGTGGCCTGCATTTTAAGAAGTAGCGGAAATGACCATAAAGGTCCATCTTCAATTGATATTCTATAATTCTATTGAATATATTTCTATAACTTCCAATTTGTTCCAGATGGAAATTTGTGATACTTGGGACTGTGTGGGCTATAACTCAAAAACCAAATTTAGAGAGATGGAGTTTTCATTTTTATAGTGTTCAAAGCTAAAAGGGACCTCAAATATTTAGTCTAAATTTTTCATGGACAAATGAATAAACTGATGTCCACAGAGATAATGTGATTTGCCTCAGTAGTAAGAGTTGAAATCTGAAACCAAGGCTTTGGCTATTTATCCAGTGTAGTTTCTAATACACCATACAGTCTATATTTTCCTCTTTGGTCAGAACCACACTGGAAAAATAAAGTATAAAGCTAGGGCAACAATCCAGTTAAATTTACAATACCTTAACTATTTCAATAGAATATAAAAATACAGCAAGTGCTCCATAGGAGTAGGGGATAGAAGGCCAGCCTTGGAATAAAGAAGACCTCAACACAAGCCTAAGCACTGCTATATATTTTATCCGTGAAATAATTCATTAAAAATGGATATATATCTTCACCTTTCTGTGCCCTTGAATAAATCTCCAAGACTACACATTATAGATAAATGGTTGATTTTTTATTAATGAAGAGTATTTTCTTCCATACCAAGAGTTTACCACATAATGGAATCACAGATCTGAGCGAACAATAAAAATAGTTAAAAATCGGACCTGAATTATTCAGATAATTCTAATAATTACCATGATAATCACTTTCCTATATTTGACATTCAATATCACAAAAAATATTAAGCATTTACTATGTGCCAGATACTCTGCCCTAACTTGATAAAATAAAGAGAAGAAATACATTGCATTGGGGAGAAGTGATAGTATCTACTATCCATTAATTTATTGATATTACCATTAGATATAGTCATTTTGTTTATGGAAATCTGTTTGAGATGTTTATTTATTGAAATAAATATGCAATCTTATGATCCAAGTTCAAAAAATTAAAAAATAAATAAAAAAGAACCAGATAATGTAGCTTTTACTATAGCTAGAAGTTAGGGGTGGGATTCTTAATGAAAAAAAGGAATAAAAGCAATCACAAAAGATAAAATAGGTCATTTCAATTACCCCAAATTGAAAAAAAATTTGCATGAACAATCAGGGCAACTGGGATGAGAAGGGCAGCTATTAACTGAGAAAAAAGTCTTTGCATAAAATATCTTTGATTAGGACTATATCTGAGATACAAAGGGAAATAACTTAAATAAAAAATAGAACTAGATTGGTCTTGGAGTCAGTAAGACATGCAGCTAGCTTCTGACACTTAGGGTGTTGTGTTCATATGACTCCAGGCAAATCTCTCACTTGGTGCTCTCAGGAATCTCTGTAACATGTTAAGTTATAAAGAAAATGCTATGTATTAGAAAAGAAAGTTCCTCACTGGGAGATCCCTAAGGGATAAAACATACACACTCCACATAAACATACATGATAGATAATATACATAAATATTATATACATACATAGACACATACACAAATATACAAATGCACATTCTTGTAAATTATTCCCCAATGTATAAGTGGTCAAATGATATGAACAAACAATAATCAAAAGCAGAACTGAAAATTATAAACAGTCATCTAGATGATCCCTACAAATCACTCATTACAAAAGAAATGCAAATTAAACAACTCTTAATTTTCACCTTATACTCAGCAAATTCCCAAAGATGGGAATAGCCAATATTGAAAGGGTTATAGGATAAGAATCATGTCTCTCTCTTCTTATCCAAAGTAGGCGAGTACTGATGAAGAATATTTCATATACTAGAAGATGTGACTGAAGTACTGATTTGTTTTCCTGAAATGCTTTTTCTCTTTCTGTATCTTTTTCTGTCTATCTCTTTCTGTCTCTGTCTCTCATCTTTTGTTAAAAGGGTTGGTTCTCTGTTGAAGGGATTTGGGAGGAATGTATTTGGAAAATAAAATTATACAAGAACAGTATCAATACAATTTAGGTTTTCTAAACATATATGAAAATCATTATATATATGTGTGTGTGTACATATACATGCATATACATATACACATGTGTATATATGTTAAAGTCAACATCCTGTTTGTGCCATGATTTCTTTGACCAAAAAAGAGAGTTAGCATGCATATAGAACCAGTTATGGAGTCTGAAAACCTGGGTACAAATATTGTTTTTAAGTCATCCTGGCTCTGACTCTGTGCAAACCAGTGCTCCAGGCAACTCTTCATGACCAGGTAACATATAAATCCCTGATCTACATCAACCAAATAGGGATTCATGCCAAGCATTCCATGTATTAAGGAAAGCACAGATTCAGACCAATGTATCTAACAGTAGTGTTCTTAAATTCTACTTTTGTTCATGACAGCTCTGATGGAGAAAGTACTGCATTTGAGACCAGATTATTTGGATTTGTCATTTTGTTTACCATCCAGATAGCCTTGGATAAATGACTTAATATTCTTGGACATCAGTTTTCTCATTTGTAATATGAGAGGCTTGGCCTAAAGAACGTATGATGTTCTTTTCAGTTCTAAAGCCTATAATAAGATAAACAATTCTAAATTTCTGTATTTCAGCATACAAAAGAGAGAGAATTACGACATTTTCTATCTTCTATTTCTGAAGACCGAATGTCACAACAATGATGTTTTCTATAAAAATATGAATAGTGAAATGAAATGTGTTCATGCTTTTCATATTGAGATTTTTTAATGGAAAATAGGCAGTGATTATCTAATGCATTTGCTGTTTGAACTAAAACTCATGTTGCCTTAAAACTTCTAAGTCACAACTTTCTTTTTTCCCATTAGTTGTTTTCCATTAGTAGATGTGACCTTGCTCCATAGTAATGACAAAATCACCAGACTGACAATTTTTCCAGGTTCTTTAATGTTAAAAATTAAATTTCTGCTGAGCTCCCATGCATTTACACTAGAATTCTTTGTACACTAGTTATTGCTAAAGCTAACTTATAAGGAACAGAAAGTATAAAAACTGGCCTCAATTTACATGGAGGAATTGAAAATTCTTCAGCATGACATGTGCTATGTTTGATAAAAAATCCTATTGGGAAGAACAAACTAGTAAATTTTGATCAATATTAAAGAGGCACATTTCTACAAATCAGAGAAAAATATTTTGATGCCTTGAAAAACTCTCTTTTTAAGTTGTAGATCATCATGCTTCATTTCAATCTGCATTATTCAAGTTTGCTTCCAATTAAGCAGCTGAGCAATAAAGAAGATAGTTGACAATATTCATTTAATCTAGCATTGCCAGTCTTTGGCAATAATGAAGATGAGGATGAGGATGATGGTGGGTAACTTTTATATAGCATTCTAATGTTTGGTAAGCACATTGCAGATCTTATTTCAAAATATGTATTCACAATATCCCTATTAGGTAAGATCTATTATTTTCCCCCATTTTATAAGTAAGAAAACTGTGAAAGACAGAATAAGTGATTTACCCACAGTCAATACACAGAATGTTTCTAAGGCAGAATTGAACACACGTCTTCCTGACTCCAATTCCAATGAATCTTTTATCAGCTATTCAACCTAGCTATTTTAATATGATAATGAGATTCTCAAAGGGAAGTTCAAGCTCTGAAAGGTCCTTCTGAAATGTACTATGCCAAGTATGGGGCTAAGGATAGATCCCAGGGCCTGTCAAGCCAGGACCAACCTAGTTAAGTTCTTAGAGCCTTAGCATCAGGCTGGCTATAGAACAACATCAACTCTTGAATGTCATGGTAGCAGCAATAGCAGCAAAAACAACTAATATTGCTATAGTACTTTAAGTTTGGCAAAGTACTTTACACACATTATTTTCTTTGGGTTGGTGCCATTATTATCTCCATTTTATATAAGAGGAAAATGATACTGTAATAATTTAAATAACGTATCCAGAGTCACATAGATCATAAAAATCTTAGGTATCATTAGAAATAATATACTCCTATTGATAAACTCCACCTACTACCCACCTTGATATCACCTGTTGGGTCACAAAGAACTTATGATTAATTGGGTAGCAATTAAGGGAAAGTTTTTTTGTTGTTGTTGTTCTTGTTTCTTTGTTAAATTTTCCTTATTTAAGTGATTTAACTATTTTCTTTGAGTATTTCTGCAATTTCCAAGGAATATTGGATTCTCCCATTTTACAAATTGCCAAATGAAACCTTCTGGTCAAACAGTAGGTAAACTAATCATTTAAAACTCACTAAAGGACTTCCACTGCCAATATGACAGAGTGAGGAAGGAACCCTCTGAAGCCATCCCAAATTCCTCTCCAAAAATCTAGAAAACTACCTAAGAATTGACCCAGTAGCAGGGAAGAAGCTTAGCAGCCCAGCAGAAAAGAAAGATCTCTCTCATTGGAGTAGGAGGGGAGCCAGGTCCCCTTAAGCAGCAGCAACCAGCCTCAAGGCAGGGAACCTGCAACAAGGTCCCAGGACTGGGGCAATTCACTAGTAAGGCCCCCAATAAGCCAGCAGCCCCCTAGGCAAGTAAGCAATCTATGCAACACAGCAAGTCTCTACTTCAGCAACTCTTCTCCCAGTACTAACCAACAGGGAGGCCTTGACCCCATTGTTGATCATTAGTAAAGTCTTGCCTCAGAACTGATCAATATCTAGACCCCACCCCTGGGTCCTACCAGCAGAGAGACCCTGTTTCCATAGCAACCCAGCTGCAAGGCCACCCCTGGAGCTGTCCAGCAGCTAAAGCCAACATCCAAAGGAGGCCAACAGGGAGGCCCAGGTTCCCAGTACAAATCTATCTTTCAGAGGAAACAAGAAACTAAACCCTGAAGTCTAGGGAAGGCAAGCAATAAGACCCAGAGACCCAGCACAAAAAACTTGGGAGAGGAAAGGACCACAGCCAAGTCTCACATGAAAATACCAAGTCACAAAAAAGGCAGGAAAATTGAGCAAAAATAGAGCTTGACTTTAGAAAGTTACTGTAATGAGAGCAAGGATCAAGGCATAAGCTTAGAAGAGGACAATAGTACCAAAATGGCTACATATGAAGCCTCAAAAAAATTTAATTTGGTCTCAGACTGAAAAAGAACTCCAAGAAGAGCTTAAAAAGAATCTTAAAAAGCAAATTAGAGAAGTAGAAGAAAAATTGGGAAAAGAGATGAGTAATGGAAGAGAATCTTGAAAAAAAAAGTCAGTAACATGGAAACAGATAGACAAAACTTTACTGAGGAAAATAACTCCCCAAAAAACAATTAATTGACCTAAAGAAAAAGGAAATAAAAAAGTTCACAGAAGAAAATTTTTCCTTAAAAATTAAAATTGAAGGGGCGGCTAGGTGGCGCAGTGAGTAAAGCGCTGGCCCTGGAGTCGGGAGGACCCGAGTTCGGTTCTGGCCTGAGACACTTAACACCCACATAAAAATACTCGCCGTGTAACCTTAGACAAGTTACTTAACCCCAATTGCCCTCCAAAAGGCAAAAAAAAAAAAAATTTAAAAGTGAATAAGTGGAAACAAGTGATTACATGAGATGTCAAAAATCAATAAAACAAATTCAAAAAAGTAAAAAGAGAAAAGAAAATGTGAAATTTCTCATTGGAAAAACAAGTGACCTAGAACATAGATCCAGGAAAGATAATATAAGAAATATCTGACTACCTGAAAGCCATGATGCCCACCCTCCACACACCCAACTCAAAAAAAAAAAAACACCTGGACAAATCTTTCAAGAAATTATCAAAGAAAATTGTCCTGATATATTAGAACCAGACAGCAAAATAGAAATTGAAAGAATCCACTGATTAGTGCCTGAAAGAGATCCCAAAATGAAAACTTCCAGGAACATCATAGTGAAATTTCAGAGCTTACAGAAAATGGAGCAAATATTGCAAGCAGCTAAAAAGAAAGAATTTGAATATTGTGGAACTATTGTCAGTTACATAGGTTTTAGCAGTGCCTACATTAAAGAATCAGAGGACTTGGAATATGGCATACTAGAAAGCAAACTAGTTATGAGTATAACCAAGAATCACCTACACAGCAAAATTGAATGTAATTTTTAGGGGGAAATGGATATTTAAGGAAATAGAGGACTTTCAAGCATTCTTAAATAAAAAAAAAAAAAACACAGAGCTGAATAAAAAATTTGACCTCCAAATATGACTCAAGGGAAACAAAATAAAGGTTAAAAAAAGCAAAAAAGATGAAATATAATAAATTCAAAAATGTTAAACTGTGTATATTTCTCAGTGTTACTTTGATAGGATGATACCTGTCCCACTCCCCCCAAAAAAGCAAAAGAAAATGAAGGGGGGTGGAAAAATTGCACTGGAAAAAGGGAGGGGGAAGACTGAATGGGGGCAAATTATACATAAAAGAAGCACACAAGAGCTATGATAATGGAGAGGAAAATGGGGGAAAGATAACAGGCAAAGCTTAAAACTTACTTTCATCAAAACTGGGTATAGTTAAAATAATATGCATACTCAGCTGTATATAGAAATCTATCTTACCCTGCTTCTAAGAAGTAAAAAGGGACAGGGATTTTAGCAAATGGAGCAGGGACTGATAAAATGGAAAGTATTTTGGAGAAAGCAGTGATCAGAAGTAAAATATTTGTAAGGAGGGAAAGAGTGGGATATAGGAGGGAGGAGGGATGAACAAGTTAAAAATAGCAAAGAGAGAAAAACAGTTGGTTATGATAACTATAAATGTGAATGGGATGAACTCATTCATAAAATTTAAATGGATGGTAGAATGGATTAAAAACCAGAATCCTATAATATGTTGTCTACAAGAAACATGCTAAGCAGAGAGAACCACACAGAGTAAAGGTAAGGGACTGGAGCAGAATTGTTATGTTTAATTTGAAGCAAAGAAAGTAGTGGTAGCAATCATGATCTCAGACAAAGCAAAATCAAAAATAGAACTAATTAAAAGAGATAAAAAAGGAAACTACAGTTTGTTGATAGGTACCATAGACAAGAAAATCATATCAATACAAAACTTATATGCACAAAATGGTATAGCATCTAAATTTTTGAAGGAGAAGTTGAATGAGTTACAGGAGGAAATAAATAATAAAACTATACTAGTGAGGGACCTCAAATTTCTCCTCTCAGAACTAGATGAATCCCACACAGAACCAAACAAAAAAGAAGTTAGGAGGTGAATAAAATTCTTTAAAAGTTAGCTATGATAGCTCTCTGTAGCACACTAGATGAGAATAGAACATGGTACTTACACAAAAGTTGACCCTGTATTAGGGCATAATACCTCCCAACCAAACAAAGAAAAACAGAAATAGTACAGGCATCCTTTTCTGCTCATAATGCAATAAAACTACGTTAAATAATGAACAATGTTAAGAGGGATAATAATTAATAGGAAATTAAATAATCTAATTCTAAGAAACAAGTGGGTCAAAGAACAAATCATAGAAACAATCAATAATTTCACTAAAGAAAAGGAAAAAAAAACATAACAAAATACCAAAATTTATGGAATTAAGTCAAAACAATATTTAGGGGAAACATTTTATCTTTTATTGCTTATATCAACAAAATCAAGAAAAAGCAGATCAATGAATTGGGCATGCAATTAAAAAAACAGAAAAAGAAAAAATTGAAAATCCCTAATTAAACACCATATTTGAAATCCTGAAAATCAAAGTACAGATTAATAAAATTGAAAGTAAAAATACCATTGAATCAATCTAAAACTAGAAACTAGTTTTATGAAAACACCTACAAAATAGATACACCATTGGTTTGTTTGATTTTTTTTCTAATGGAAGAACAAAACCAAATTACTTGTATCAAAAATGAAAGGGGTGAACTCACCACCAGGGAAGAGGAAATTAAGACTATTGTTAGGAGCCATTTTGTCCAATTACATGCCAATAAATTTAACAATCTAAATGAAATGGGTGAATATTTGTAAAAATATAAATTACCCAGATTCACAGAAGAAATAAAATACTTAGATAACCCAATCTTAGAAAAGAAAAATTGAACAAGCCAACAATGACCTTCCTAAGAAAAAATCCCCAGGACCAGATGGATTCATGAGTGAATTCTGCCAAACATCTAAAGAACAATTAATTTCAATACAACATAAACTTTTTTGGAAAATGGATGTAATACTGCCAAATTTCATTTTATGACAATTGGTGCTGATATCCAAAACAGGAAGAAACAAAACAGGAGAAAAGTATTGTCCAATTTCCCTAATGTATATTGGGGCAAAAATTGTAAATAAAATACTACCAAAGAGATTACAGCAATATATCACAAGGATCATACACTATAAGCCAATGATAGTTACACCAAGAATGCAGGACTGGTACAATATTCAGTAAACTATCAGCATAATTGACCATATCAGGAACAAGATTGAAAGAAGTAATATGATTATCTCAGTACATTCAGAAAAAGCCTTTGATAAAATATAGCATCCATTCCTATTAAAAACACTAGAGAGCATAGGAATCAATGGAGCTTACCTTAAAATGAAAAGTAATATTTATCTAAAATCATCAGCAAATATTACCTGTAATGGAGCTGAGCTAGAGACTTTCCCAATGCAATCAGGGGTGAAGCAAGGATGCCCATTATCTCCTGTATTATTTAAAAGAATGCTAGAAATATTAGTTATAGAAATAAGAGAAGAAAAGGAAATTGAAAATATTAGAATAGGCAATGAGGAAACAAAACTATTACTCTATGCAGATGATTCAATGTTATACTTAGAAAATAACAGTGGATCAATTAAAAACATTCTTTGAAATTATTAACAACTTTAGAAAAGTTGCTGGATACAAAATAAACCCACATAAATAATCAGCATTCTTATATATTACCAACAAAGTCCAGCAGCAAGAAATAGAAAGAGAACTTCCATTTAAAATAACTGTATGCAATGTAAAATACTTGGCATCTACCTGCCAAGACAAATCCAGGAACTATATTAACACAACTATAAAGCACTTTTCACACAAATAAAATTAGATCTAAATAATTGGGAAAATATTAATTGTTTATGGTTAGGTTGAGCCAACATAATAAAAATGACAATTCTACCTAAATTAATCTATTCATTTTATGCCATACCAATAAAATTATCAAAAATTATTGTATAGAGCTAGAAAAATAATAAAAATCATCTGTAAGAGCAAAAGCTCAAGAATGTGAATGGAATCAATGAAGAAGCAAAAGATTTTCTCAAATATTCCGAGAACAGAGTGAAATTTATAAAAATGCAAATTATTCCTCAATTGATAAATCGTCACAGGATATGAACGGGCAGTTTTCACACAAATAAATCCAAGCTATCTGTAGTCATATGACAAAAATTTTCTAAATCACTATTGATCAGAGAAATACAAAATAAAACAACTCAGAGGTACCACTTTACACCTATCAGATTGACTAACATGAAGTACAAAGTCAAGAACTAGACTGGGAATATGAGCAAACAACAACAAAAAGATCTTGTCCATAAAAAAAAAAAACCCACCACAGTGACAGGGAAGACAAACACATAAACATGGAAGATAACAACATGAAAATAAATATAATCAAAGACTAAAAGAAAAACGCTAATTGGATCCCAATACCAGTAAGAATTGCTAGAAGAACTAAAGAGATGAATTATAGAGGATAGAGTGGGAAGTGAAATGAGCGATGCAAAAATTAAATTTGAAAAAAAAATTAACAGCTTCTTAAAAGAGGCACAAAAATACTGAAGAAAATAATACATTATAAAACAGAATTGGCCTAATGGTAAAAAAGGCACAAAAAGTCATTGAAGACAATATCTCCTTACAAAATAGAATAGACCAAATTAATAAAGAGGAAGAGAAAACCTGAAAAAAGAAAATAATTCTTTAAAAGTTAGAGTAGGACAAGTAAAAGCTAATGACTCCATGAGATTTCAAGAAGCAATAAAACAAAGTCAAAAGAACTTTTAAAAAGATAATATAATTGGAACTATCTCATCAGAAAAACAACTGATCTAGGAAATACATCTAGGAGAGATATTTTAATTGAAAACCATGATGAAAATAAAAAAGACTACACACCATATTTCAAGAAATTATAAAGGAAAACTTCCCAGGTTGCCTAGATCCAGATGGCAAAACAGAAATTGAAAGAATCCACTGTTAAGACATTAGGAGACACCCTGTTTTCCAGAGCTAAGGCCCAGCCACCAAGCCATGCCCTGAGCTTGGAATAACAACAGTCCTTTGTGCTCTGGATGATCTAAACCCCAGCAAAATCTTAGCATTGTTTCACACCACCGTAAGGTTGTCTCTGAATGGGAACAAGCACTTGTGGTACCCATGCTTGAGTCATGAAGTAATCCAACTTGTCAGATTGTTCCAGTTATCAATCATTATTAGTGTTACACCTCACTGTGCAGTCATTGGTATGAGTATGGAGATATCCCCACACTGCCTTGCAACCACCCTCACTAAGGGTGGTGCTCCAGCATGTGTCCTTGTTTGCAAGCCATTTTCCTTACTCTGAAATTAGTTAAACTTCTGTTTGATTCCTGACTGTTCTGTCTCTAGCCTGCTTTGTTCATCTCTAGCCACCCACAGGATCAAGAACAGTTCCTCTCCAGTTGATGCCAACTATCACCTTCTGAAAGAAATATCAAAATGAAAAGTCCCAGGAATATCATAGCCAAATTCCAGAGCTCCTAGGTCAAGGAAAAAATATTGCAAGCAGCCAGAAACAAATAATTCAAATATTGTGGAGCCCAATCAGAATCACAAAAGACTTAGCAGCTTTCATTTTAAAGGAGAAGGTTGAAAATATGATATTCTGGGGAAGTAAAGAAACTAGGGTTACAACAAAGAGTAACCAACACAGCAAAAAGGAATATAATCCTTCAGGGGGAATAATGAATATTTAATGAAATAGAGCATTCCTGATTCAAAAAAAAAGATCAGACTGGAATAGAAAATTTGATATTCAAACAGAAGACCTTAGAGAAATATAATAATAATAACCATGAAAGAATAATTGTAAGAGATTCAATAAAATTAAACTATATGAGAAAATGATATATGTAAATCTTAAGAAGTTTATCTTTATTAGGACAATTAGAAAGAGTCTTTATAGACAACTGGGCATGGGAGTAGGTTACTTATGTTGGGATGATTTCTTGAAAAAAATTCAAGGGATGAGAAAGAGGAATGCACTGGAAGAAAGGAAAGGGAGAGGTAAAATGGGCAAATTTATCTTTCATAAAAGAGACTTATAAGGAACAGAGTATAGAGGAGTAGAATATGGGGGTGTATGGTAGCAGGCAATGCTTAAACCTCACTCTCATCAGAATTGTTTCAGAGGGAAGAATGTGTGTGTGTGCATGTGTGTATGTGTGTGTGTATGTGTGTGTGTGTGTGTGTGTGTAAATACTCAGTTGAGAACAGAAATCTACATTACTCAATAGGAGGGGAAGGAGATAAGAGAGGGAGGGCAGATTAATGGAGTTAGTGACCAGAAGCAAAACAGATTTTTGAGAAGGGACAGAACAAAAAGAGTGAGAGAAGGATAAATACACAGTTAGAAATAATAACTGTGAATGTGAATGGGATAAGCTATCCCATAAAAGAGAAGCACATATTAGAATGGATTAGAAACCAAAATTTAACAATGCGTTGTGTACTAGAGACACACTTAAATCAGAAAGATAGTTAAAATATAGGGCTTGAGCAGAATCTATTAGACTTCAGCTGAAGTTAAAAAAAAGGCAAGGTTAGCAATCATGATTGCAGACAAGGCAAAAGTAAAAATAGATTAATTAAAAGAGATGATCAGCAAATAGGTATGATAGACAATGAAGTAATTTTTAAAAAGGTTACAGTAAGTTTCTCTCATGAGGGCCTCATTTCTCAAATATATTGGGAACTGAGTAAAAATTATAAAAACAAGAGTCATTCTCCAATGGATAAATGATTAAAAATATGAAAGATAGATTTCAGAATAAATCAAAACTATCTATAATCACATGAAAAAATGTTCTAAACAGTTATTAAATAAAGGCAAAGGCAAATTAAAAAACTCTGAGGTACCACCTCACACCTATCAGACATGACAAATACTGCAGGAGATGAGGGAAAATAGGTATAGTAATGAACTGTCGGTGGAGTTGTGAACAGATCCAACCATTATGAAGAATAATCTTGGGAAATTGGGAACTATGCCCAAAGGGCTCTTAAACTCTATATACCTTTTTATCTAGCAGTAACACTTTAGACTTTGTACCCTAAAGAGATCAGCGAAAAAGAAAAAAAAAGACCCATATATACAAAAATATTTAAAGCAGCTCTTTCTGAGGCAACAAGGAATTGAAAACTGACATCAGTTGGGGAATGACTAAACACAGTGCGATATATGATTGTGATAAGAGTATTATTTTACTATAAGAAATCACAAAGGGAATGGTTTCAGAAAGAAATGGGAAGATCTATATGATCTGATGCAAACTGAAGTGGGAAGAACCAAGAGATGGTGTATGGTAACAGCCATGTTGTAATGACAATCAACTGTAAAAGTCTTGGCTACTCTGATCAGTACAATCATCTAAGAAACTTCCAGAGGATTCATGTTGAAAAAAAATGCTATCCACCTCCAGAGAGAGAATTGATGACCTCTGAGTGCAAACTGAAGCATAATTTTCTTTCTCTTTTTCTTCCTTTCTTCCCTTCTTCCTTTCTTTCTTTCCTTTTTTCTTTCCTTCTTTCTTCTTTCCAATGTTGCTAATATGGAAATATGTTTTGCATGACTTTTCATGTATAAATTATATTATGTTGTTTGCCTTCTCATTGGTTGGAAGAGGGTCCAGAGGAAGAGAGAGAAAATCTGGAATTCAAAATGTAACAAGAGTAGAATGTCAAAATAAATGATAAATTAAACTTTTTAAGAGCTCAATGAGCTGATAATTTAAAGTGATTAGTGATAGCCTTTTCAGGTCCTATAAATCTATTGCCTGAATCTTTTAGGCATTCTGTCATTGACTTTTTAAAAATTAAAAAATTTAAAAATACCATTGATCACACCATGAATTGGAACATTTCATGTAAGTAGCATTGATTTATTGTATTACAGGCCTTTTTGTTTTTGTTTTTAGTTTATCCATTATCTGGACATTTCAGCATGTCTAAGTTCTTGCCTTTGTAGCTATTAAAATTTAGTGAAATATTCACCACTATGATGTTTATCTCATCCTAAATATATAAACCTCATCTAGAAAGTATTATAGGATTTAAATCAGGGGAAAAAAAATCAAGGTCATTTGTCTAAACCCCCTTCCCATGTTTTCATAGAAGGAATTGAATGCCTAAGAAGTCAAATTACATGCATAATGTCTACTAGGAACTTTATGACATAGTTGGGATTTAAATCCAGATCTCTAATTCCAAATTTGATTCTAATCTAGCACTCTTTCTACCATATAGTGATGTTTCACTGATTTTAAACTTGGAAACCAATAAAACATTAGGGTCATATCCACAATGGATTATTATTGTGCCACAGGAATACATGGGAAATTCAGAAGAAAAATATATGTGAAATGATGCAAAATAAAATAAGAAGAACCAAGAAAACAGCATATATTATAATTACATAAAATGAGCAGAAACAACACTATGAAAAATAGCTAAATGCTATGTAATTATAACAATTAAAAGAAATGAGTAAATGTACACCTCATCTTCCTTGGAGAAATATGGGCCTACATGTGAGAAATTTCACATCTACTTCCAGTTGTGGTCACTGAGTCAATTGATATTGCTTGACTGATTTTCTTTGTCACTAGGGAAGGCTCTCTTTGTGGAGAGGGGTAGGATGTGGGGATTGGAGTACATCTAGAAATTACTGTGATATAATGATATAAAAACAGAGTAAAAAAAATACATAAGGAAAAATGCACGGTTCAGCACTGGGGAGAACATGGTTTCTCATTTATGTTACTTGTTTCATCTGGCAGGTATGAAACCCTTAACAAATGTTGTGATCCTCAGCTGATACATCTATTAATGCTTCACTTTACTTTTAGAAAGCTCTCAGACCACAGAACTTAATATTCTTCATCATTGGTGTAGTTCTGCAATACTCCAGCCTCACTAACATTTCTTTCCCCGACAAGTGAATTCAAAATTCAGGTCCAAAAATGTCACACTCCTCTCCCCCAGCCCCACCACCATCCCCCTTTCAATAAGCTGCACTGGCTCTCTATCATTTCCCGGAACAAATATAATTTTTTTGTGTATTTTAAAGCTATTCATAACCAGACTCCTCCCTTTCTAATCATCTTATATCTTAGTGCCCTCCATCCTCTCTAAGATTCAGTGACACTGGCCTCCTTGCAGTCCTTCCCACACAATACTCTATCTCCTGATTCCTAGTATTTTCACTGGCTGCCCTCATGCCAGGAATTCTCCCCCTCCTCATCTCTGTCTTTTGCCTTTCTGGGTTTCCTTCAAGTGCCAACTAAAATCCTACCTTCTTTTTGTAAGATGCCTCTCCAAGTCTCCCTTTGTTAGTGCCTTCTTTTTGAGTTTACCTCCAGATTTTCCTGTACATATCTTCTTCATATACTGTTGATTGCATGTTTTCTTCCCAGTTCAAAGAATTGGAGTCAGGGATTGCCTTTTGGCTTTCTTTGTGTCCTCAGGTTTAGGTCATGTTTACCAAATAGTAAGCACTTAGTAAATAGTAGTTGACTGACAGATGCAAACTTCAGGATGGGTTCAGGGCTGTTAAAAAAAATGTCAAATAAAACATAGAAACAACTACCCAGTTCCACGTCAAAATCCCTGGGCACACCCCCCTTGTCCATAGGCAAAATATATGCTGAAATCACAGTAAGCCTGAAAATTTCAAAAGGAAGGAATCTAAGAAAGCAAGATAACCATAAAATGACTGTTCAATTATACAGGAAATCACTCACCTCAAAATAAATTCCTGTATATTGTCCTTAAGCCTATAATTGTAACACTATAAATAGCAATTTCCTTCTTATTGTTAGATTGCTCGAAACATAATAAACAATGAGTTTCCTTGCAATCTTAAGAAATGTATAGGTGATTTGGCCTCCCTTATCACCTCCTACAATGTTTTTGGCAAATTGTAAAAAAAAACTATTAGTATTTTTATTGCTGAGATATTTATCTCTTTTCCAACACATCATTAAGTCTTCATGTACTTTTGGACCTTTCCAAAAGACCCACTTCATTTATTTTTCAAATCCATTCAGGTAATAAGCAATATTAAAATAAATAGAGTTTTAAAATAAAACTTCTACCTAGTTCATTATACAAGTTAGATAAACAGTATTGCCAGGGGAAAAAAAGCAATTCAAGCTCTACTGTTAAATTTAACTTCATTTCCCAAACTTCCTATTTTTCATTCCTTTAAGCTGCTTATTAGCACCTTGAAAGTTCACTGACTTGAGGTACAAAGTTGTGTTAAATTTAGCATTTCTCTGTTATCACTCAAATTTCCCCAAGAGATATTTCTTATTGTCTACTTGGTCCCTCCACCTATTTCTCATTGCTCTAGGTAATTCCTGGACAATAGTGTATATTCCCATGTAGCAGACCAAAACTTGAGATATCTTTAGGGAAACAAAAGATATAGTTTGTCTATTATATCCTGTAACCCAAGGAACAATAGTAATAGGGCATACAAGGATTTTCTTGACAAATGGGTTTTTGGTCTACAGTAGCAATAGACAAGATGTCAGTTTTAGTGCCACAGTTTATTATAAAATCAATTTCATGAGTTATTTTCCCCCGTAACTGCCCTTTACTCTCTTCTGTCCCTATTTGACATTGTAGTTGAGACTAAAGGAAGCTAAGTATTCTAAGAGGTGGAAGTGAGGACAAAGGAAAATCTGGATGTGCAGTTTAACCTTTACAAAGTCTGAATAGATTTCAACTCATTCCTTCCCTTCCTAAAGAGGCTAGATGACACAATACATGGAGAGCTGCAATTGAAGTCAGGAAGACCTGATTTTAAATCCTTCCTGAGATACTAGACATGATTCTGGGACAGTGACTTAACCTCTCTCAGCCTCAGTTTCCTCATCTTTAAAATGGGGAAAATAAAAGCAGGCTATGTCAGAAAATTGTTGAAAGGACCAATGGAAGTAAAATATATAAAGAGTTTGGTAAACCCTAAAATGCTAACCACATGCTGCCCATTGTTATTTCAAATAAATATATTATGGATAGTTAAAGATTAAAATAAACATTTAAGTAATCCTCCAAGTTGGAAATTGTGAACCAGGAATACATTTAATATGTATTTTAGAGTCCAGAGGACATAGCATGGTCCAAAATATATGAGACAGTCAATGAATATTTACTCACTGTTCTTTCCAGTGCTTTCTCTCTGTTAATTTTCTGCTATTTATCTTACATATAACTTCCTTTGTACCTATTTGTTTGCATGTTGTCTTTCCCATTATATTGTAAGCTCCTTGAGGGCACAGACTGTCTTTTTCCTCTGTTTATATCCCGAGAGCTGAGCAAGATGCTTGGCACATAATCAGCTCTTAATAAATGTTTATTGATTGATTAATTGATTATGAATGAGATTCAAGAATCTTATAATGGTACAAATGTAACTAGATTTAATTATGATTATGTTTTCAAAAAAAGCTAAGATTTTGTTCCATCACATTACTGCTATGTATTACCATATCATAAGTAGAGCAACATAAGACTATAAAGAATTCTCAGGATAGCTAGGTGGTACAGTGAATTCAGCACTGGCCCTGGAGTCAGGAGGGCCTCAGTTCAAATCTGGCCTCAGACACTTAATACTTACTAGCCATGTGACCTTGGGCAAGTCACTTAACCCCAATTTTCTTGCCTTCGCCTCTCCAAAAAAATAAAGAAAGAAAAAGAAAAAAAAACAAAGAATTCTCCACAAATCCAATGCATCTGTAATCTCATTGATGTAGGTATTCCTTTCAACCATGAAGATAACATTCAAACCATTACTGTTCATCCTATGGGACTCTGCCTATGCCCTTTCATCATTGTGCCATAAAAAGTCTACCTAATCATAGGGTGGCTTTTCTCAAGTTCTGTCGGCATCAAAAGGATAAAAACGAGCATATGGGCTACCCATAAGTGGTCCTTTGTTTTTACGAGCCCAATCCATTCTCCTTTTTCAATTCTTTGGAGACCTTACTATTCCTTGATACACAATCATACAACATTACTAAATAATTATAAACCTCTCCTTTCATCAGCCATAATTTTTAAGCAGTTGATTCTCAACTTTTATTGTCAGTTCCTAACACATTTTGATGCTTAGTTCACATGTCTATCTGGATGTCCTTTTGGTACATGAAACTCGACATATCCAAAACTGAACTCAGGATTTCAAGTCACCTAGGTTCAGAATCTCATACTTTTTAACTCCACTCTCTCTTTCATCCCTTGCCTTCAATTTAAGTGACGATAACATATATGCAAAAATTATGATAATTCACTATTAGTATAATGAAGGATAGGATAGTTACATCAAGGGAAATGACTGAAACTCCTACTTTTCTACAAAACTAAACAGAAATAAGGGTTGAGAAAACCCATATAATCATTCACTCAAACACTTCACAATGTCACATGAATTGTTAAAGTCCTTTGCCAGTATTCTCTCTTATGTGAATGTGACCTAAAATTTCTCAATATAAGGCTTCACAGATCTACTACCAAAAGATTGTAACATGAAAAATGCCCCCAAATAGAAAAATTATGTATTTATGTACTTTATAGAAATAATTCACAAGTGATATAAACAACAACAACCAAAAACTACAAATACTAGAAAATGTCAAAAAGTCCAAGGAGTCTAAAGAACAACATATTACCTATTTGATAATTTTTGAACGAGACACACAAAGACACCATTGCATTTATAGTGTCTTTGTTGATTATCCCAAAGTCTTTGATTCAGTTCCATGTTCAAGGTTTATTCATACTCCATAGACATATATATATATATATGCAGTATATGTATGTATACATGGTACCTTTATATACAAACAGCGCACATATATAGATAAATGAGTAGATAGATCGATATTATAGACAAATAAAGTAGGGTGAGAAAGTTAGACTTTTTGATGTCCACACAGAAAGCTATTTCTGATTTATAACATGCTACCCCCAAAATATCAAATATAATCAATATAGAATTGTGGCATTTCTCAGGGAGATTGTTAAAGCCCATTATTATTTTGTGTAGTTTTAAATATATTATTGTTTCTTTTTCTGTTTTTTTGTTTTGTTTTGTTTTTTTGCTTTTTGGAGGGCAATTGGAGTTAAGTGATTTGCCCAAAGTCATACAGCTAGTAAGTATGTCAAGTGTCTGAGGCTGGATTTGAACTCAGGTCCTCCTAACTCCAGGGTTGATATTCTATTCACTACACCACCTAGCCACCCCTATTGTCTCTTTTAAATAGAACTGTGACTTTCAAATTAAAGAGAGGTGATACAAAAAAACTTCTAATCCCTTGATGTAAATGGAAATGAAAAGTATAAAATTCAATAAATATAGCATGTGCCAAGGAAAGTGAAAGACTGATGGATTCATGCTTGAATACCCAAGTCACATTGAAGCAATAGTTGACAATTACACGTAAAAATTCATTTCCTCTGGGAAAGATGCATCAAGCATAAAGATATCAAATAGGAGGTCATAGTTAAATATGTTAAGAAACTTAATGGCAACCTAAAATAGAACCTGAACACATTTAAGAGAATATACACATGCAATTTGAGGAATAGTTACACTTGCAAAATTATAAAATGAACCATAACAACTTTATAAAGTAAACAAAACCTCATGAAATAAAAATTACAGGGTCCATCTCCCTAAGGCACCTATAGAAAGGTTAATAATGCATCTCCATAAAAGAGGAAGAGAACTAATAGACATTCCTAGAATACATGATAACCAGAGCAAAAATCTATAGCAATGCTTTGGGAACAAACAGACATCACTATTGCTCACTAAAGAATCATATGGCTATATGTCCATTTGGGAAGGAAATGGTAAAAACCAAGCAACATCTCATAGCAGGATACAAGAAATTAATACCTACTCAATACCTAGATAGAAAGAATCATCATCAGAATTATGTGCCAGAAGTGCACCATTCTTCAATTAATCAATGACAAATCTATCAATGATTTATAATACAGAAATTTTGTATTTCAAAATAAATTTGTATTTATAGTACAGAAATTTTGTATTTCAAAATAAATGGACTATACTAGAAATGCAGCATCATCACAGTCAAAACTTGCCCACAGTGACTTAAATATGTGCCAACATATCAATATATGGCCTGAAGAACTTAAGTATGTTTTAATAGATGTTATTATTTTCCAAATGCTGATGAGCTCCCCTACATGCAAGAAAAAGCTTTCAAATTATAAAACCCTAGAAGAAATCAAAGCCATGTGGGAACAGGATGAAGTCCATATCATCCCTCTTGTTCTGTCTGATACTAGAATTCTCTCCAAGATACTTTCAATGACATCCCTAAGATGAATTTATATACCAACACTCCAATTACAAAAATCAATCATTTTAGCTACAATATTACATCAGACACTAAGCACAAGAGCATAGTGTCATATATTTGAAGTTGAAAGGTTCCTCCATGGCCATTTAGTCCAACCTCTTTATTTTACATAAAAGGAAGGGAGATTTAGCGACTTGGGCAAGGTCATATAGTAAAGCATCAGAGGCAGGATTTGAACCTTGAGTCTCTGATTCCACACAAGACAACAGTGATAGGATAATGAAGACATCTTAGGATCTTTTCTATTTTAATTCCATTGAATATAAAATAGATGATTATGATAACAGCAGCTGAGATTTGTGTAACCCTTTAAGGTATTTAAGGTGTCAGACACACTGCATCATTTAAACTCCATAATAATCCTGTGAGCAAGTAAGACAGGTATTGCTAATTCAATTTTAGCAGCAAAGAAATGGAGGTTCATAGTGGATAAATAATAACTCTGCAAAAACCACATAGCTTGTAAGCACTGAAAGCACAATTGGAACTTAGCTCTCTTCTGATTACAAACCCAGCATTGAAGTCATCCCAGTTCACAACAGCTTTCACATCTAACTCCTCCTTTCCATTAACCCTGCTACCATGATAGTTCAAGTTCTCATTACCTTTGGTCTTCATTTCTCAAATAACAGATCTAGCTGAATTCTTGAGTTTTGTCTCTTCTTATTCCAATACATGGAACAAAACAGCAGGACTAATTTTCCTAATACCCAAGTTTGACTACATCATCCCATAATTTGAAACTATTAAATGGCCCCTCATTGCTTAATAAACAAAATCCAGCCACAGGAGCCAGTGTAGTACATTGAAAAGAGGTTTAGTTCCCTATGTGGGTTCAAATTCCATGTCTGATATTTACTGCCTATGTGAACTCTGGCAATTCATTTAACCTCCTAAAGTCTCCGCTTCTTAACATGTAAAATGAGGGGATGGGACTAAATAGTTTTTTCAATATCTTTCAGCTCTATATCCTTGGCATGACATTCAAATCTTTCTACTTCCCAAATACAATCTACTATTTCAGTTATCTTTCCCTAGTCTCTATCTTTCCAAAAATATCAAATGGTACAATTTGCCATTCCCCAAAATGCCCCTGTTCCTGTCTCATCTCAGCTTATTCCAATCCATTCTCCATTCAGCTGACAAAGTGATTTTTCTAAAGCACAGGTCCAACCAAGTCACACACACACACACACACACACACACACACACACACTCATTAAACACCAGTGGCTCTCTATCACCCTAGCATAAAATAGAAAGTAATCTGTCTAACATTCAAGGACCCTTCATAACCTAACACCCTGGCCCCCAATGTTTCCAGTCTTCTGAAACCTTACTCCCTGTCACATCCAATGATGCTGGTCCCTTCACTATTCCACAAACAAGGCTTCCATCCCAACTTTTTCTGGCTATCCCACATGGCTGGAATGTTCTCCCTCCTTATCTCCAGCTACTGGCTTCCCTGGCTTCTTCTAAGTCCCAACTCATGTCTTATTTTCTACAGAAAGCTTTTCCCAATTCCTCTTAGTTCTAAAAGACTTACCTCTTTAATTATTCCCTACTTATTCTCTATACACCTTGTTTGTACACATCTGTTTGCTTTTTGTCTCCCCCATTAGATATGAATTCCTTGAGGGCAGGGACTGCCTTTTGCCTCTTTTTGTATCCCCAGAACTTAGCATAGTTTCATAGTTATAAAAGTAGATTTTATAAATATTTCTTGAGTGAATGACTTAGGCTTTGGCCTCTATTTTATAAAGCACTTATTTCTGTGTCAATTTTTATTTATTAAAATTCAAATTATTCTTTAATTTCTGCTCCAAGTAACACCTCCTCCATGAACATTTTTAGCTAATAGCAAGAGAATAAGAATGCTTTAAGATTTACAAAGTCCTTACATATTATGTCCTGTGATTTTTTTTCTGAATTTCTAGTCAGAATTGAGTTCTCTGAGTTCTTAGTTCCCTTACTACTAGTCCTGAATGATCCCAGTACATTTCACCCATCTTATTCATTTATCGTATTCTATTTTATATTCATGTATACTTACATGGATTATCTCCATGGACAAATTATTAGGTGACTAGGTCAAGGAACATGTATTATTCACCTTTATAGCCCCTCAGGAACTAGCACAATCCCGTACCCAATAAATACTTCTTCAATTAATGAATAAAATTTTATTTTACAGCCCTTGAGAACTATAGAACTACATATAAGATACATACCTAATTAGAAATAAAATGGCAGTTCTACACATAAAAACTATCTTGTTTTTGTGGTTTGAAATTCAAGTCAAACCATAATGTTATTAAAGTGACATATTTGCAATATATGTACATATATTAGGATTTCAGAAAAAGAACTGGAACTGCATGAAACGCTATTGAAAATATTTTTTTTCCAATTTCAACTTTTCTAATTCACAAAGACCATCTATTCATTCGCTCAGTTACCCTCCAATAAACCTGGAGTGAAGAGTATATGGTGGACTGAGTACATCTAAGAGGCAGTAAATAAAGAAGCAAGAGGCATTTCAAAGTGAAGCCAAAAGCAACACCAAACTCAGTCGAGTAATAGCTTTTTCACAGTGCGTGACAGTAGAAACTGTCTTATATATGAACTCTACTGGGAATTAGTATGGCCTAGTATGTTCTTAAGAGATTAGAGAATCAGGAGACTGGACTCTATTCTTCTGTTCACTAAACGGGCAAATAACCTCACTGATCCCTGCCTCAGTTGCCTTCTTAAACTGATTTTAAGCTTACATTTCCTCTATCTGCCTAATAGGGGTATGGTGGGATTTAATTGAATTTTTGAACCCCATATTGAAGGAGAATCCAGAAAGTAATTGTGAATTGTTAACATTTTTCTCAGTAAGATCTCACTACATCATAAAAAAATGATTCTAATTATTCTTTGACTCCATGACAAAACTTTCAAATAAAATAAGGAATAAAGGAATTTTTGCCCACATCTTTTTACATTTTATTTCCATCCCTTGTGATCTAACCTTCTGAGTTAAGAGAATTTCTTTTGAACATTCAATACTATTTCCTACAAATGTTCTTTACTAGAGACATTATTCAACCAGGGGTAGAATGAAAGCTCTCCTCCATTGTGTCTGGGCAGTTTTGCCAAGCTACCAAGGTCTAGAGGACAGTCCTGGAGATGAATTGTGCATTGGCCATTTAAGGACCAGTTTAGCTTAACTGGGAAAGGTTCACCACCAGAAAACTGAACAGGAGTAAAAGATTTGGGTTTGGGGTTTGTTTGTTTGATTGATTGATTGGTTTTGTTTCATTATTGTTTTGGTCAGAGCAACTTGCAAGGATCATCTACTAAGATGTGGAAGATAAAGAAAATAAGTGTTCCCATTAGTAAAAACAAAGATTTTCTAAAGATTTCCTCTAGAGCAAACAACAGAAATATTCACAATACTGCCATTTCCACCTCTGTTTTTAGTCTCATGAAACTTAACTTTCTGTAAAATTCAGATAAAGCAAAAAACAAAACAAAAACAAAAGTTTCCCATTTAGCCTTGACCCATAATTCTAGCATCCTAGTTTTAAAGATACTAAGTCTCATTCTTCAGTCTTTTAAAAAGAACTACTCTTTTTTGGTCACCAAGAATGGAAGGTTAGAAGAAACATTAAGTCATCAAAAGATATGAATAAATAGTTCTTCTTAAATTTACTTTATTTTTAATTTATGCAACAAATCAAGAATTTCCATAACATAGTATAATAAAAATATGGTTGCACAAGAAATTGACAATCCATTATATACAACTTGCTACTCCTTTTAAATATATAACAGTTACTTTTAAATATATAACAGTTATCACGCAAATATTTTTTGTTTCTTTTTTTCTTCTCCCCTCCCTCCCTGCCTTAAAGATGGCTACCCTTAGACAAAAATAGGTGTGTACATAAATATATAAGTATATGTATATATGTACAGATATACATACATACATATACCCACACAGTAAGAATGACTTCATTGCTCAAAGTTATTCTTAAAACAACATTGCTATTACTATATACAATGTTCTCTTGGTTCTGCTCACTCACTCTTCATCATTTTGCACAAGTCTTTCCACATCTTTTTAAGATCTTTCAGCTCATAATTTCATATATCACATATTCCATAACAACTATACACCATGATTTGTTTACCCTTTCCCCAACAATACACAACACAGTCCCAACTTTTTTTTTCAAACTACCTTAGTAATGATTACAGTTTTAAGAATACTGATAACATTTTCATAGATAGATAATAAGTAAACAGTTTGACCTTAATGAGTACCTTGTAATTAGTCATTAATATTTCCTTACATTTCTTCTGAATCATTTATATACAATAATAAATATAATAAATAGTTCTTAAAAGAAAAATAAAATCTCAAACCACCAAAAGATTTCTCTAAATCACTAATCACAAGAGAAATGCAAATGAAATGATTGAGGTTTCATTTTTTATTGTAAAAGTAAACAAAAGTTAGAAACTAGAAATAAAAATAAAAGATAGTCAATGCTGGAAGACCTGCAAGAAGAAAAGAACACTAATATACTGTTGATAAGGCTGAGAATTGGTCCAATCATTACAGAAAACAATTTGAAATTATTTTGAGATACGATACCAAGCTGTTTGTATATTTCAATTCAGAGTTCCACTTAGTGGGCATATTCCCCAAAGAAGTCAAAGACAGAAAAGAAAGGCCCTACGTAATATATATGTATGTATGCATGCATGTATGTATGTGTATATGTATGTATATATGCGTATGTGTATGTATATATTTGTATGTATATATAATCATAACTGTTTTGTGGTAGTAAAAAATAAAAACTAGAAATTGAATGACTGCTCATTAATTGGGGAATATGC
>NW_027186540.1:8675857-8698899 GCF_028583685.1 Petaurus breviceps papuanus | reverse complement strand
CCCTGGCAGTGCTCAGCCGGAGTCCTAACTCAAAAAAAAAAAAAAAAGGCAACCACCACCAACTGCCAACCGCAGGACTGTTAGCTCGGCTTTTCACTTTCTCTTGCTCTGCTATGTCAGCACGTCCATGGGGCATGGGAGATCTTTAAATCCCATAACCCTTACAAGGGGTCTATTTATTGCACCATCTAGCTGCCCCTTGATATTTGCCACTTAATACTTGTATGACCTTGGGCAAGTCACACCTCTCTATCTCATCTATAAAATGAAGAGTGGAATAAGAACATCTTCTAAGGCCCCTTTTTAGCTCCAAAGGGATCTACAGAGATAACTAGATGGCCCTGTAGATAAGGTGGTAGACCTGGAGACATGAAAACCGGAGATTAAATCCAACCATGGACACTGACTAGCTGTATGACCCTGGTCATTTAAACCCTGTCATCCTTCCTCTAAATTGGAAATGGAATAGAGGCAGCATGTTATAGAGAAATGACATCTGGCTTTGGAGTCAGAAGACCTGAAATGAAACCTGGACTCTACTACCTGCCACCTGTATGATCACGCAAGCTGTATGTGAACAATTACCTTACACCTACTTTGCTTTCTTTCTTTTAAATTGAGATAGGATCAGATAGCTTCGAAGTTCATTTCCATTTCTTCTTCTGTGATCCTGAGTTCCTATAACCTTATACTCAAGTCAAGTCAATAAGCATTTACGAAGTACCTATAGTTTGCCAAGAACTATGCTAAGCTCTAGGGATACCAAAAAAAAAGCAAAAATCAGTCCTTGCTTTATAAACTCACAAGATAACAGGGGAGACAACATGCAAATGAACACACAAACAAGATGTATACACAGATTAAATTGGAGATAATCACAGGAGGAAGGCATTAGCATTCATAGGCACCAGGAAAGGTTTTTTGCAGCAATTCCATGCTTAATGTGGCAATTACTTCCTTATTTAGCAACTTAGCTAATTCCCATCTCCCAGGACCTCCATTTCTCTAATGAAAACTTGCCTCTTTCCCCCTTCTAAGTTTACCACACAAATTCTTTTGCTCTCTCCTGCACACTTCCAAGCACATGATTGTAGACTGCCTCACTTACATACTGCCAAAGAAAAACATTCGAGCTGAATGGGTAACATATCCTATCCTCCTTCAAATGACCAGAAGTACGACTGAGGTCCATGGCATATCGGAAACCTGAAGCCAATTCGTTCATGCTTAAAGACATGGAGTAGACCATGGACAGCAGAGATGATGTTACAGATAGTTTGCCTAAGCATCCTTCTTAGTGCATTTTATCACATCCTCCCTAGGGCTCAAATTCTGTTTATAAGAATAACTCCTATTACATAATGAATGAGACGTTTAATATTGAGATCCACAGATAATATGTTAGTATCCCATTCAATGTTCCAACACACAAGAATTTTGTCACCAAAAATTCTTGATTCCAAATATTATACTCATTTTCTGCATAAAACTGAACCTTTCAATTCCCCATTGCTACGAGTTCTCTTTATTAATAGTGACTATCAGGCCTTATTCTTGGAACCTTGCCCATGCCTCACAATAGATAAATGACTAGCACTTCACCTGCTAAAGATACAAACAGTGTCTTTAAGGTAGAAAATGGTATAAAAAGCTTTTACCATCTGTGTGAGCTGGGCAATCATTTTGCCTCAAAAAGAAGGTGCAAATAAGAGCAAAAAGTTCTCCCATGACATACAGAGAAGAGAAATTTACAATGATACAGTCATTTCAAGAAAACCATGACAAAAGCTAGGAATGCAAGTGACATTTATTTTCTTTTCATAATAATAATAATAATAGCTAGCATTTATAGAGTGTTTTCAGGTTTAAAAAGTACTTTACAAATGTTATCTCACATTATATTAACAATCCTGGAAGGTAGATGCTATTATTATGCCCATTTTATAAATGAGAAAACTAAAGTAGACAGTGATTAAATGACTTGCCCAGTCACATAGCTAGTATGTTTCTAAAGCTGGATTTGAACTCAGGTCTTCCTGACTCCAAGACTAGTACTCTATTCACTATAACACATAGATGCTTCAGCTTTCATCAAAGAGTGAACTTAGGTAATTGATAAAATATATCTTCATTCTCCAGGAAAACTTGAGGTTAAATCACATCTCTGAAATATACTTATTACATGATTGTGGGCAAGTTACAACCCTGCAGCCCTCTAAGTCAGAGCACAAACTCCAAGTGTGCAATCAACTGGATTAAAATATATTTGAGGAATTTTGATAAAACAGATAAAAATACTATCATCAATATGTGGCCTGCAGGGATTTTTTTTTCTATTTGAGATTGATGTCACTTCTCCAGGCAACTCTGTGGCTCTATGTTTCAAAGAAGGTATGACCTGAATTGGAAGGACTCAATATACTAATAAAACCAGTCTTTCCCCGGTTGCTCCCAAACTGCAGTTAGCTGTGGCAATGGCCTTGTAGTTTAATTTTTGTTGCTTGATAGTCATAGAAATAAACTCATTTCCTTTGACATTTAGTGTTCACCCCAATTGCTTTCCAAGGGGACCTATATGGACAAATGTATTTATTACCCATTTATTTTCACAGCCAGAAGTTAAAACATAAAAATAAGAATGAGAACCTATCAGAGGTATCTCAGAAGAAAGAAGTACTGATTTTAATTTAATCATTGACCAAGGATAATACTTAGTTTCTCTCCAGGAAGAAATAATAAATAAGAGATTTTAATATATTTTTTTTCAAATTTAGTTTAGTTATTTATTTTTGTTACATTTTAAGTTCCAAACTGTCTTCCTCCCTCTCTCCTCACCCCACACTAGAAAAGGTCACTGTGTCTCAGCAGACAGTCTAAGCCAGGTTGAGAGCAACAATATGCCTTAAATCTGCCAGTGCATTACGGGAGTTTCTACCCCAAGAAGCTGAAGACTTAAGTGGCAGAATAGACAGATGTGAACATTTTGTTTCAATGGGCCATGAAGATCAAAGAAACAGGTGCTGTGGAGCACTTGGACATCTTGGGCCACTGCTAGTCTTCTTAACTTTCGTCTTGCCACTAGGTTCTGATGACTCTGGAAGAGAGAGTGAGGCTGGCATCTCTGCCTAACTTAAATTCAATTAATGTGGAGGAGTCAAAGGGCATCTCTCAGGATGTCATTTTGGTGCTCTTTAAGCACAAACAACATATACCTATATAAAGCCATGCACAAGCAGCTTTCCAGAAGAATCTTACTGTGAACAGCTTTCGAGATTCTGATTACACAGTATAGTGAACACCCTATTTATTCCATAACAACTCAAAGCAAAACATTCACAGAAAACCAAGGTTTAGCATTCACAGTATTACAACTTATCACAGAAAATCACAATAGAGTATTCACAAGAGCTCAATATTAAAACGGCCACATAGTTTTCACCAAAGTGGTCACAATATTTAGAACAAAGAATAATCTTACCTCAAAGTACAATAGTCAAAGTCTTCCACTCATGGGCACACTAAATTAACTCAAACAATCACTTATTCAGCAATCAGTTACTAAGTATATTTAATCACCAAGTACAATCATTTGAAAATACACAAACCCTACACCCCTAGGTCATTAGCAAACTACAATTTCATCATTACTCAGTACCCACAGAGAGGTCTTTTCATCTTGTCTTGAGGCAAGCAACTCCTACCTGAATCCACCAAACTGTCACCCGGATTCAAAGGCAGACAGCTCCCAATTCCTTGTCCAGCTCTCTGTGTAAGTCTTGCTCCACACTGAAGTTCACAGGGTCTGGCCCATCTCAAATCCTTCACCATTTCTGCTCCTGGGAATTCAAGGCTCAACCAAGTCCCAAACAGACAAAGTCCCTGTATCCTGGTCATGCTTCCTCAGTCTTCTGAAGCTTGTTCAAAAAATCAAAATCACCTTATCCAGCCTGGGGAGAGGGGGCTCCTGGGCTCCTGTCGTCCTCCTGGCCTCCTGTTCAGGAGAAACTCCACCACCACAAGTTTTCAGGAAATTCTGGCTCAGTTCTCGATTCTCTCTTCTGTAGCTGCTCTGCCTCCAGATTCTGGTCCCAAGAAATTCTGACTGTGCGTCTTTGGGGCTTTTCTTATTTACACAGAATTAGCTACTTCCTGTTTCAGCCAACCCCTTCCTGTTATGTCAGTAATAGGGGTTCATATCTTCTGCTTCTTTCACAGAGGTTTGATTAGTTACTAAGTGCTAAGTACCTGCTTACTTGCCAATACAAAAATTCAAATTACCATTACAACTTATAATTTGTATTAACATATGTATGTGTGTATGCCAATATAAGAATGTGCATTATATTATATTATATCATGTTATATTATATTATATATTATATCATCATATCATATCATATTATATTATATATATACAGAGAGAGAGAGAAAGCTAGGTGATATGGTGGATAGAGTGCTAAACCTGGAGTCAGGAAGACCTGAGTTTAAATCTAACCTCAGACACTTAAGCCCTGAGCAAGTCACTTAAACCCTACCTGCTACAGCTTCCTCACCTATAAAATAGACATATAGTATGCATGGTTGTAATGATAAAATGAGATAATATTTATAGAATGCTTCATAAACCTCAATGTGCTACATAAATGTCTGCTATTATTTTCATATATGTATATATGTACATGTACATATATGTTCACTAGGGGGAAAATGGAAATATCTTCAAAATAAACTGCATTTGCATATATATTTTTTTCTAAATGGGAAGGTTCATTTAAAACTACATTCTTTTATCAAAGACAGCTTTTCTTCTTTACTTGTAAGTATTTTTCTCTAAAGTATTGTATCAGCAATGCCATATTCACAATGCCTATGGAGATTACAGATATGCTGATATAATTATCCATCACAAAATACATCATGCTTGTCATATAAGGCAATAAGCTGGAAAATTTATTAAGATACCAAAAGACTGAGTCCCAAAACCAGAAAGTGAAAGCCATCAGAGTAGTTATGACATTGGCACAGGTAGATAAAGTAGAAAGCACCCACATTTTCAAGCCTTTAAAACAGAACAGGCTACCTCAGGCAAAGGTCCTCCTCTCCCCACGCACAGCAACCACCCAGCGTCATGGAAGCGCACTCCCAGCAGCTCCGGCCCCTGGCAGTCCTCAGCAGGAGTCCTTAGCAGAAAGTCCTTAGCAGTCCTAACTCAAAAAGGGCTTCGCGCTGCCGCAGCTGCCACCGCCATGGCCACCACCGCCAGCCACCGCAGGAACGCTAGCTTGGCTTTCGCTTTCGCTGGCTTTCGCTTTTGCTTGCTCTGCCCCTTCCTGCTACGTCAGCACGTCCAATGGGGCATGGAAGATATTTAAATCCCATAACCCTTACAAGTATATTTAGAGGGGGTGGAGCCAAGATGGCAGAGTAGAAGTACAACCTCCCAGCTGCTCCGGTTTCCACTTTCCCCAATCCATGTAAAAAGGGGACTCTAAACAAACTTTGGAGCTGCAGAACCCACAAAACGACACAGAGAAGCTAACCTCCAGCTGGGGACAGCCCAGCAGGCCAGCAGGAATCCAGCACAGCTCTCTGGACGCCGGGCCCAGCCCCGCACCGAGGCTTTAGCCCTGGGGCGGGCCTGACCAGCCGCCTGCCAGAGAGACTCCAGATCAGCAGCAGCTGTGGCCGTTTCCAGATTTATCAATACATAGATGCGAAGGACAAGGTGAGAGGACAGTGCAGTCTGGACTTTGGGACCCAGTAAGTGGGAGTGCGTGGCTTTTACCCCGGGGCGAGAAACCGCTGAGACACCAGCACAGCCAGCCAGTGCCACTTGGCGGCTTCAGCTCCTGGCCTACAGAGTGTAGGGGGACCAAGCACCAGTCTGAGGGGTAATTGCTCTTGCTTTAACCTGCTTGGATCTGGATTGCAGTCTAGAGTGGAGGTACTGGGGTGTGTGTCCAGCTTGCCAGAGCATGTGGAGACCCCAGAGAGGGCACCCATCTAATACCTCTGGCAGCTGAGAAAACCCCAGCTTTTGGGACGAAAACTCCCCTGTCTGGTGGCAGAGTCCTACTGTGGCAAAAAGCCCCAAAAGTCAAATAATTGAGTGGCAAAATGAGCAGGCAAAGGAAACAAAGCAGACAGAAGATTCCAACATTACACTCCTATTTTGGGGATAAGAAGGAGCAAGGCATGGAACAGGAGGAAAACAGTGAAGTCAGAACCCCTGCACCAAAAGCTTCAAAGGAAAATACAAGCTGGTTACAGGCCATAAAGGACCTGAAAAAGCAGATAAGAGAAGTGGAGGAAAAATTGGGAAGAAAAATGAGAACAATGCAAGAAAATTATGAAATGAGAGTCAACAGCCTGACTGAAGAAAATAATACCTTAAAAAACAGACTGACTCAAATGGCAAAGGAGGCTCAAAAAGGCAATGAGGACAAGAATGCCTTAAAAAGTCGAATTTGCCAGATGGAAAAAGAATTTCAAAAGTTCAATGAGGAGAATCATTGCTTCAGAATTAGATTGGAGCAAATGGAAGCTAATGACTTTATGAGAAATCAAGATGCTGTTAAACAAATCCAAACAAATGAAAGAATAGAAGATAATGTGAAATATCTCATGGGAAAAACCACTGACCTGGAAAATAGATCCAGGAGAGATAATTTAAAAATTATTGGAGTACCTGAAAGCCATGACCAAAGTAAGAACCTAGAAAGCATCCTCCAGTAAGTTCTCAAAGAAAACTGTCCTGATGTTTTAGTACCAGAGGTCAAAATAGAGGTTGAAAGAATCCACCGATCACCTCCTGAAAAAGATCGCAAAAAGAAAACTCCTAGGAATATTATAGCCAGGTTCCAGAATTCCCAGATTAAGGAGAGAATATTACAAGCAGCCAGGAAGAAACAATTTGAATATTGTGGAAACACAATCAGAATAACCCAGGATCTGGCAGCTTCTACACTGATGGATCAAAGGACTTGGAATGTGATATTCTGGAGGTCAAGGGAGCTGGGACTAAAACCAAGAGTCATCTACACAGAAAAACTGAGTATCATGTTTCAGGGGAAAATATGGTCATTCAATGGAATAGAGGACTTTCAAGCATTCTTGCTGAAAAACCAGAGTTGAATAGAAAATTTGACATTCAGATACAAGAAGAAAGAGAAGCATGAGAAGGTAAACAGGGAAAAGAAATCATAAGGAACTTATCAAAGTTGAACTATTAACATTCCTACATGGAAAAACAATAATTGTAATTTATGAAACTTTTCTCAGTAGTTGAAGGGATTAGAAATATATATATATATATATATATATATATATATATATATATATATATGTATATATATATGTATATATCTATATATGAGGGTATATGGGCATATGAATCCATATGTGAATGTGTGTATATATGTTTACAGGTATACATAGATAGAGGGCACTGGACCAATTTAACAGGAAGGAATGATACTTAAAAGGTGAATTTAAGAGGTGAGAGGAATATAATGAGAGGAGATGGGGAGAGACAGATTGGGGAAAACTATCTCATACAGAAGAGGGAAAGGAAAATGGTTACAATGGAGCGGAAGAATAGGAAGGCAAAAGGGAATGGGTCAACCTTATTCCCAATGAATCTGGCTTGAGGAGGGAGTGAAATACACACTAAATAAGGGATCTCACCCTCCAGGAGAATAGGGGGGGAAGGGGATGAGAGGGGCGATGATGGAAGGGAGGGCAGGCTGGGGGGGAGGGAAGTTGGAAGCACCCACTTTTGAAAAGGGACAGGATAAAAGTAGAGAATTGAACAAGTGGGAAGTGGGATAGGAGGGAGGGAAATATAGTCATTCTTTTACAATATATCTACTACATTATTGTTTTGTATTAGCCGCACATGTACAACCTATACTGAACTACTTGTCTTCCCAGTGGGGGTGGGTGGCAGGGGGGGAAGGGAATGAATCTGGAATTGAAAGTTTTAAAATCAAATATTCAAATATATATATAAAAAAATAAAGTATATTTAGAAATCCATGTATTGGGTGGGACCACTCACAATAAACCTTTACCAAGAGGGTCCATTTTGGTTCTGAGAAATATGTAAGCAATGGTCACCAAATTATTTTCAATTACTTGATGATAAATCTTTAGATTACTTGATTATTGCTCTCAATTTTCCATAAGATTCTGGCATCTCTCCCTGCCTTAGATACAGAACCAAAAAGCAACAGAACCCTGCAATCTAACAGTATTTCTGACTGTGCTATCAATGAAAAGAGTTTGTTGTTATGGCTTTTCCCAAACCATTCAATTTGCACATGATCAAGGGCTTTTTTTAGTTGATTTTTGTAGTTAAGTGATCATCAAATATTCCTCTCATTTTTTTTTTCCATTTGTAGTCCACCAGTTTAAAAAATATATATTCCTTTTACTTCAGAGAAAAAAAAATTGAGAGTGATGGCTTGGTTAATCTGTAAGATGTTTTCAAATGAGACTGGAGGAAATAGGCCTTGTCACTGATCTTCTCACACTATGGATGGAGAGGCCTTTTCGCCCTTTTTCCCACTTGCTGTTCCCTTAATTTCTCCTAGTTACTGAGCAAAGAAACTGATCAAACAGCCTTGGGCACTGTGTGAGATCATATGACTTGTAAGCACCACAAGTGGCAGGAAGGGAAAGTTATTTTTGAAGACTCTCTGGTGCACTATGTGAAACACAGTGGTGGCTTCAGTTTGCCTTACTAAGTACACACATCAGGAAACACACCATTACAATGATACTAATATGTCTCAGAGGAGAAGCTTAACCCTGCAAGGGAATTTGACAGTGTGGTGGTGTTATCTTCCTTTTTGTTTTGTCTTGTTTACTTTACTTTGATTTTACACCCTCAAAACTCAGAGTGATTTTCACATCTTCAGGCAAATCATCACAAATATCATGAAATATTCTTTCAAGAATGACAACCTAATTCCTTTTAATTAAAGGCAATAAAGATTAAAAGGGTATTTTAGACTGAGCTTTCTGACTGTGCTTTAGTGGGTCACAGTTCACCCATAAAGATCATGTTCTGGGAAAACCCTTCATGCTCAACTAACCTGCAAGACGAACTTGGAATCAGAGGTACTGTTCAGTCATTTTTCTGTCATGTCTGACTGTGCCCCCATTTGGAGATACTGAAGTGGTTTGCAATTTATTTCTCCAAATCATTTTAAACCTGAGGAAACTGAGGCAAAAAGGGTTAAGTGACTTGCCCAGGGTCACACAGCTAGTAAGTGTCTGAGCCTAGATTTGAACTTTGGTCTTCCTGACTCCATGCCCCCCACACCCTTGAGTTAGAGGACTTAAGTTCGATTCTCATCTCTGTCACTTACTAACCATGTGATGTTGTCAGCTGACTTTTATATATCTATTTCCTCAAGGGCAATACATTGAACAAAAGTGTATTAAGTACCTATTTTTGCACAGGCAATAAACTGTGGTATCTGTGAATAAAGAGCTCCAAACAGAATAATCAGTCTTCCCAGACTTTAGATACTACTAGTAAACTCTAGAGCAGGAATTGCACAAAATACCACCCGGAGGCCTTTTGCAGTCAGCTTGCCAAAGGATTTCCAGCAGTCTGAGAAAAATGTTGGGTTGCCACTGTGCAATCTCCTGCTTGTCACATGAGCCATGGCAACCAACTAGCATCAGTCTGTCTCTAGTCTAACCTATCTTCTGCCCAAAGAAGTTTAATGTGCTTTAATTTTAGCCCCTACCTACCGCAAAGTTGTGCAAGTCTCCTACAGAGGGTGTATCTGCCTTAGAAGATATAGCCCTAGCCTGAGAAGAAGGAAAATCTGGGTTCAAATTCTGCCATAGAGAATTAATTGCTATAAAACCTCCTTAACCTCAGTGTCTTCACATGTAAAATAGTACCTTATCTCACACAGTTGCTGTAAGATCAAATGAGATAATATATGTAAAGTGCTTTGAAAACGTTAAAGTGCAAATTGCTAGCTTCTATTAGCAATTATTATTGTTATTATTAGATCTATGATATTTTGGTTGATAAGCCAAAGTAATTTTCAAAAGACAGCATTCTTTTTTTTTTGATGAATGATTTCCCCTCAGGAAAACAAATTACACAGCAGGTTACTCGAAGGATTTGGGATTGGGATAATTAAATTGAGTAAGTAGCTGCTAAAAGGATAGTCACATGCAGGCAAATGATTTTTTGTTTTCTGTTTTACTCTGAGCATAGTTCGGCCTACAACAGTGATCTCCCAGGTGGAGGACTCACTTCCTGAAAGGCCAAGGCATGGCTCTAGGGTGTATGTGATTTATCTGAGTGGGAAAGTGGGCTCTGTCCCACAAGCCTACAACACCCAATCTCCAAAATTTACCACATCTCCACTCCAAATTGCCCATCCCCCACCTTACCCAAATCCTGGCACTCTGCTGGGCAAGTCTCTCACTTCTGTGCTGATCTGAGGTCTCTCAGGAATATTAAATGTAACTAAGATCCTATCACCCAATGTGACATGAAAGTGCCTTGGAGAAAACCCAGCCCCTATCCTCTGCCCACCAGATCATGTTGTGAATGTGGCAAGTGACCCTCTGCGCTAGTAGGAGTCTCTTCATTTTTTGGTGGAATGGAGGGTATGCCACAGGGTCAATAGGCAAGGATGGGATTTAATCTGTACCCCAGATGACATAGCATTCTCCCCCAAACCTGCCCCTTTCCTAAATGTGTTTCTGTCTGAACACCACCATTACTCTAGTCCCCTCAGGTTCACAATTTCAACATCATCCTCACTTCCTCCCTTTTACTCATCCCACGCATCCAAGCAGCTGCCAAAGCTTGACATTTTTATGTCCACTATATCTCTCTCAGGCATCCCTTTCTCTACACTCATGCAGATACCACCTTAGTTCAAACTCTCACTCCCTACCTGTTGGACTATTGCAGTTGTCTCCTAATTAGTCTCCAGTCTCAACATACCTCCATATTCTCCACATACCTGTCAAAGTGATTTTCCTAAAGTAAAGGTTTTACCATGTTGCCCCACTACTTAATGTACTCCAGTGGCTTCCTATTGATTCTAGGATAAAATATAAGCTCCCCTATTTGGCAATTAAATCCCTTCTTATCCTGCCCCCTATCTTCTCAACCTTGTTGCAAATAGTGTTTCATTTTCTTGTACTCTATGGTCCAACCTGCCTTCTAGCCATTCCTCACACTCATACAAAACCCAATCAAGAACCCAGATATGTAGAGCAAATTAGGTTATGATATAATCTATCAAGAAGGATTTTGTAAAGGTGGAAGGCAGCTAGCTAGGTGGCACAGTATATAAAATTCTGGACCTGGTATCAGAATACATGAGTTCAAATCTAGCCTCAGGCACTGTATGAACCTAGATACTGAACCTGTTGGCCTCAGTTCCCTCATGTGTAAAAGGGACATAAATCACTTACCTTTCAGGGTTGCTGTGAGGATAAAATAAAATAATACTTACAAAATGCATTACACTTTTAAAGCTCTATATAAATGCTAGCTAGTAATATCATTTATTGAAAACTCTCTGATGAGGTGAAATAAACAATTTCCTTTTACTTGTTTTTTCATGGTGTGTGATGGATAACTATGTGCAGTGAAACATTACTTCTACTGAAAAAACTGTTATGTTCTTTATTATGATTAATTGTAACATTTTTGTATTGTGTACTTTTCAATGAAAAGTATGTAAAAAATAAATTGACTTGCTTTGCTGAATACATTGATCAAATTAATTAACTACTTACTAACAGTTGTAATTTTAAAATCTTTCCTCTCATTTATGAAGTTGGAAAGAATAAAAAATGAAGCATACTAAATCGCATTGCTCTCATTAAATATTATAGATACATGTGTATATATCTCTCTATATATATAGACACACATGCATATACACAGGTGAGAGTAAGAGTTTTTATATCATAAGTAAATGAAATAAATAAGATTTAATATATTATTTATATTTACTTCTCTTCAAATATTAATCTTGTGGTGGTTTTTAATTTTCATAATATATTGGTACAATATTGCATGAATATAATTTATAAATATATAAACAAATTGGTTCATGATCAAACCATTTTTAAATAATAGAGAAGTATACTCAAAAAAGTTTTAAAAATAAGCAACCATTATCATGAAAGTACTCTTTCCCATAAGCAGAAACACTGAAAAAATCTCTTCCAATGTCATTTTTCAAAGTTCCATTAAAAACAAAATCCTTGGGTCTATGGTTCTCAACAAAGTGTAATAATTGCCAAAACTATAGTTAGAATAGTTATGTTGGACTTGGTGCTTCCATGGAAGAACTTTCAAAAAGTATCTTAATCTCTTAGCAACATATTTACAAGCCAGATCTTAAATTAGTTTAATATTAGGAAGATTCTCATATCATTTATGTGCATAAGTCTTAAAACCAATCAATATAACTATTTTCTGATTTTGTCTACAAATCTGAGAACAAATACTTTTTAAGACATATGTACATATACAGATATATATACATATATATATATATATGCAGGCTCTCTATAAAGAAATTGCAAGTATTTTCATACTGAAAAGAAAACATTACAAGAGCAAAGAAGCAAAATGATACAGATGGGAGGTAAGAAGGTGTTGGAAATCTAATAGGAAGAGGAGAGAAAAGAAAGAAAGAAGCCAAAAAAGGGTTGGATTTCTACACAAGATCTTGAAAACAACAGTTGAGAGTAGTTTCTGATTGCACTAAGGCTTTGGCAGAAATCTGCTAATTAAGATGGAATGCAGCTGAGAAAGCAGAGGAAAGTCAGCTATAGATAAATCCTTTATCAGAAGCCCCCAGAGGCTGCACCCCAGTGCAATGAATAGCTTGGTAAATAGACAGTTTGCTGCAGCAGTTTTCCATTTAACTATAATAGCAAGAAAAGAGATGGCATAGTATAGTGGTTAGGGAGCTGATTTGGGAACCAGGAAAATGTGGGTTCATGTCGTTCCTCTCATATATTCTGCCTGTGTAACTGACTCCATGCAGATTTTTTTTTTACTTTGTGTTTAATTTGTTGTAAGAATTTTCTTTTCTTTCTTTTTTAAGATGGAAGGAGACAGAAGGAGAGGGCCATAGAATTTAGGGATTCAAAATTTAAAGAAAGAAAATAGGGTGTATGAATCATTTTTTTAAAAGAATACACAGAAGAGAACAGAAGGAGATGCAGACAAACATTACAACATTAAAAGCTGTTGAATTTATTACATTGTTAAAAGGCAAAGCAAACTATATATAATAAATTCCTCATTTAATATACAATCTTCTTTGTCTATCCTACATTGTATGTGGAATTATTCGTTTTATTTGATATTTAAGTACTAAACTTAAAAAGGGGGGGGTTAATTCTAAGTTTTAAGCAACTTTCTAATTGAAAATTTGCAGATGTGATGCTGGCCTGCATTGATAAAGGGAGTCTTCTTATTTTGGAGTACTATATACTAATGAAACCAAAGGGCTATTCCCTTTGGTTATAAGATCTAAGGAGAAAAGAGCCAGAGATCTATTGTTCTAAGTTACAGTAAGTATGAAAGATAAGGATTTTCTAGTGACCTGAAGAGTGTGTGCAATATTTGTGCTTCTGTCAGGCAAAAGTAGCATCTATGTGGGTAGTAAATACAGACTCATGTCTTTTCTAGAGATGAAGGAAAAAAGGAAGGATGGATGAACACTTTTATATATTATATTTTTGGAAGAAAAAATAAAAGTGCTTTTGAAGGAGAATTCAGAAGAGAAAGACTTTGAAGAGGGAGAGAGGAATTCTAACCTGAATCAGGAGGTTGAAGGATAGAAGAATGTAATGCTAGGAAAGAACAGAGCTCCTCTTCTTATTGTAATGTGGGTATAATGCATGAGCAGCATTTGTAAATTCCCCTCATGGAGAAGCTAAGGAGCTTGCTTCCAGAAGACTCATGATGGCATGTAAGGGAAGTGCCTAAGACAGACTATAGAAAATGCATTGACATTCCATAATTGGTTTCAGCTATTCACTTGGTGAATGAGAGAGAGCCTTTTTGGCTGAGGAGACAATCTAAAAGTCTTAGCGAGCTTCTGGCAGGTCTTTTTTGCCTCTATTGTTTTGACTGCTCTGTTCACAGAATTTCAGTTAACAGACAATGTTGCTAGGGGAGAGGCCATGAGGCCTTTTCCCCATCAAGTCTATGCAGCTCTGAGAAATGGGTCTCATTTCTTGTCTTTTTCATCTTTTTTTCTTTTCTACTTTAGATAAATGGACTTCCCACTGTCTGAATCTGAAAGGACTACAGGCCATCTCAGCATCCCAGCATTCCAGAATCGAAGGCTGCAATCAGTCAAGCATCAATGCCAGAGAAGCCTTTGGGGGATGCAATACAGAAGATGCTGTAACAGACTCATCCAGCAGTCATTCTGCATTTGAACACGATCTTGGTAAGGCTAATATGTAGTTGAGGCTAATTAATCCAAGACTGAGATTGTTTAGGGAAGAGTAATGCTCCTTCCTCACTGAAGAAAATGTTTGTGTTTACTCTTTCCAGGTCATTGAAATGAATATGCTGTTGTAAAAATGGCATACGATAGAAGAGATGTGGGGAAATATAGGTGCACTAATGAGCTGTTTGTGGGATTGTGAATTGATCTAATCATTCCGGAGAACAATTTGGAACTATACCAAAAGGACTATAAAACTGTGCATACCCTTTGACTCAGTAATATCATTACTAGGTTTTTATTCCAAAGAGATCAAAGGAAAAGGAAATGATCTATAAATACAAAAACATTTATAGTAGCTCTTTTTGGTGGTGGCAAAGAATTGGAAAGTGAGGGGATGCCGATAAATTGGGAAATGGCTAGACAAGTTTAGATATATGATTGTGATGGAATAACATTGTGCTGTGAGAAATAAAGATAAGAATGGTTTCAGAAAAACCTGAGAAGGCTTGTATGAAGTTAAAAGGAATGAACCGAATCAGAAGAGCATTGTATAAAGTAAAATCAATATTATAATGATTATCAATTGTGAAAGACTAAACTCCCTTAATCAATAAAAATAATCCATGACAATTCTAAGAGACCCATGAAGAACAACGCTATGTACATCAAAAGAAAAACATCGTGAGCTCTGAGTGTAGATTAAAGCATATTTTTTAAAATTTTATTTTATTGGTGTTTTTTTTTGCAAATGTGGACAATATAGAAATGTTTTACATGACATTGCATATATAATTAATACCATATTGCTTGTCTTGTCAATACTGGGAGAGGGGCGAGAAGAAGAGAGATCTGGGAATTCATTTTTTTCAATAAATATTAAAATAAAGTATAATTTTAAAAAATTAATATCCCTTTGTAAAAACTAATTGTGCTCACTATTGGTCACAGAAAGAAGGCACAAGGTATGATGTACAATAATTTTCTGCTCTGGAAATGAAGGAAGTTACCTGTTAACTTCAGATGAACAATAAAGAGATTTACCAGAGTTTATGGGGTGTTCAGGAAGGACAAGCACCTCTGGTACAAGGGCTTGCTGAGCCCTTTTCAGGGCTACTGATCCACCTTCACCCAACTCTCACCTGTCACTCCAAAAATCTGTAGCATGTGCAACAGTCACACCCCAATAAACTGTCTTGGCAGATGGGCTATACCAGGTTGAAGGGTAACTGACAGGCCTCAAACCTGTCTATGAGTTACAGTGATGTCTACAATGTCTGCTCCAAGCATGTGAATACTTTCCCCAGTGGAATGTGTGGATAAGAACAGTTTGAGCCAATAACCATGAAAGAAGCTAAAGAGGAACTGTGGAGCACTTAGAAGATGGACAGACATCAAAAATATCAAGATCATCCACTGCATCCTGCGTTGTTGTCATTCATCTTGATTTTTTTCTGCTCAGTGAAATTGGATAATTCAGGAACAGAGAGACTGACAACTTTGTGCAGCTCTGTCTCACTTAAATCCAGTTCATGTGCAAGACATTACCTTTGATGTCGTTGGTCTTCTTCAGAAATGAAGGACAAACATCAAGAAACAAACATTTAAGTAACAATCCCAATACTTCATAAAGTATTTGAAAAAATAGGTAAGAATCCTCCCAAATACCTTCTATTGAACAAATATGGTTTTGACACCTAAACCAGAGAGAGCAAAAAAAGAGAAAGAAAACTATACATCAATTCCTTTAATGAATATAGATGCAAATATTTTAAATAAAATATTAGCAAAGAAATTACAATATATCACAAAGATTATACACTATGGCCAGGTGGGACTTATACCAGCAATGTCAGGATCACTCAATATTAAGGAAATTATAAGCATAATTGACCACGTCAAAAATTGAAACAACTGGGGCGGCCAGGTGGCGCAGTGAGTAACAGCACCGGCCCCAGAGTCGGGATGACCTGGGATCAAATCCAGGCTCAGATACTTAGCACCACACCTAGAAATAACTGGTTGTGTAACCTTGAGCAAGTTACTTAACCCCAATTTCTTTTTAAAAAATTGAAACAACAAAAATTATATGATTATCTCAATAGATGCAGAAAAAGCCTTTGACAAAATGCAATATCCATTCCCATTAAAAACATTAGAAAGCATAGGAATAAATATAGCCTTTCTTAAAATGATAAGTAGGATCAATCTTAAGATCAAGGGTGAAGCAAGGATGTTCAGTATTACTACTACTGTTCAGTACTGTACTAGACATGCTGGCTATAGCAAAAAGACAAGAAAAAGAAATCTGAAGAATAAAAATAGGCAATAATAAAACAAGAACATCACTCTTTGCTGGTGATGTAATGGTATACTTTAGAGAATTCTAGAGAATCAACTAAAAAAATTGATTGAAACAATTAACAACTTCAGCAAAACTGCAAGATACAAAATAAACCCATGAAAATCATTAATGCTTCTATATGCTACCAATAAAACCCAGCAGGAAGATATAGAAAAAAAAAATCCATGGAAAATAACTTCAAACAATTATAAAATACTTGGGAGCCTACGTGCCAAGACAAACTCAAGAACTATATGAACACAAATACAAAATTAGTTGCTCATGGGTAGGCTGAGCCAACATAATAAGAATGACATTCTAGCTAAGTTGTTTTATATAACCAGTGTCATGCCAATCAAACTACAAAAGAATTATTTTATAGAGCTAGAAAAAATGACAAAATGCATTTGGAAGAACAAAAGTTCAAGAATATCAAGGGAATCAATAAAAAATGCGAAGGAATGCAGCCTAGCAGTACCTAATTTCAAAGTATACTATAAAGCGGTAATCATTAAAACAGTCTGGTACTGGCTAAGAAATAGAGTACCGTGTTTCCCCGATAATAAGCCCTCCCCCGAAAATAAGCCCTATTGAGATTGCTACTGTAGTGAAGGTGATCCCTCTGTATGCACCGTCCCCCCCTCCCGTGAAAGGCACGCCGCGCTCCAAGCTGCATCCAATCAGAGCTGCAGCAGTGAGCGCATCATCCTGTTCTTCCCCAATGATTTGCTTATTGAATAAAGGTACATTTTTTGTTCACATTTACCTGTTTATTAAAATTGCTGTCAATGTTCATTAAAATAAGCCCTCCCCTGAAAATAAGCCCTCTGGTGTTTTTCTGTCCAAAAAATATAATAAGACAGTGTCTTATTATCGGGGAAACACGGTAGTAGATCAATGTAATGGATTATATATCCAATCCACAATAGTAGATGACCATAATGATCTAGCATTATAAAAGCCTAAAGATCCAAGCTTTTGAGATAAACACTCACCATTTGATAAAAAAAAAAAAAGAAATACTGGGAAAACTGGAAAGCAATTTAGAGAAATTAGGCATTGACTAATATTTCACAATGTATACCAAGTTAAGGTCAAAACAGATAAATGATTTAAACATAAAGCATAATGACACATGTAATGTAGGGAGAATGGAATTTTTTTTTCTTAGCTCTATGGATTAGAGAAAAAGTTTATGACCAAAGAAGAGAGGGGATCATGAGAAGTAAAATGAATAATTTTCATTGCATGAAATTAAAATATTTTGTATATACAAACCCAATGCAGTCAAAGTTAGAAGGCAAACAGGAAATTGGGGAACAATTTTTACAGTAAACTTCTCTGATAAAGGCCTCATTTCTCAAATATATAGAAAATTGAGTCAAACTTATAAAAATAAATCATTCTCCATTTGATAAATGGTCAAATGATATGAACAGGCAGTTTTCAGAAGAAGAAGCTATCAAGTCACATGAAAAATGCTCTAAATAACTATTTTAAAATGCTCTAAATCACTACTGATTAGTGAAATGCAAATGAAAACAACTCTGAGATACTAGCTCATACCTATCAGATTAGCTAACATGACAAAAAAGAAAAATGAAAAAATGACAGATACTGGAAGAGATATAGAAAATTTAAGACAATAATGCACTGTTGGTGAAGCACTTTAGAATTACACCCAAAGAATTATAAAGTCATGTATATAGCCTTTGACTTAACAATACCACTACTAGGTACATATCCAGAAGAGATAAAAATGGAAAAAACACCTATTTGTACAGAAATGTTTATAGCAGCTCTCTTACATGGTGGCAAAGAATTGGAAATTGAGTAGATGTCCATCAATTGGTGAATGGCTGAACAAGTTGTCGTTTTGATTTTGATGGAATACTATTGTGTTATAAGAAATGACAAGTAGAATGCTTTCAGAAACCTAAGAGGAATTATATGAACTCATGCAAAGTAAAGTAAGCAGAATCATGAGAATATTGTATAGAGTATCAGAAGTGTTGTAATCATTTTTAAAAAGTGAAAAAGACTTAGCCACTCTATTCAAAGCTATGCAAGATAATTGCAAAGGACCCATGATAAAAAAATTCTATCTACCTCCAGAGAGAAAACTGATGAACTCTGAATACAGATTGGACATACTATTTTTACTTACTTTATTTTTCTTGGATTGTCAGTATTTTCTTTTTCAGTGCAGTTAATATGGAAATATGTTTTGCCTTACCCCCCAGAATAATTGATATCAAGTTGCTTGACTTCTCAAAGAAGGGAAGGACAGGTAAGAAGGAAAGAAATTAGAACTCAAAATTTTTTAAATGAACATTTAAAATGTTTACATGTAATCATTAAATATTAAATTAAATGAATAAAAATATATTGAAAAGATAAGAGAGAAAGTTAAGGCTGTTATCCATTAAGGAGCTGTATGTGCATGAAAGGATTTCTGTGTACCAGAGGTACAAAGGTAGGTATAGAATATTGAATGGGGATCAATGAAGGCAGCAATGGAAATAATATTGCAGTAGCAATATACTACAGACTACCAATCTAAAAGTGGACATAAATGATAAGTTTAGAACAAAGGTCACCAATCTTGAAACAGAAGTATGATAAGGGATTCACAAGGAACTCCAACAATATTGGTGTATGTTAGAGTTCATTCCAAAAATTTAAGATAATTATTAATTTTTGACTTGCCTTAATTTTGTTATTCTACAAAAAATGAAATTAGACAGTTTACTCTGAAAAAATTGCTCAGTGTAATCCCATGCATGAGCAGCTTTCCAGAGGACTGCTACTATGAAAAGCTTTCAAGATTCTGATTACACAGTATAGTGAACACTCTATTTATTCCATAACAAATCAAAGCAAAACATTCACAAAAAATCACAATATAGTATTCATAACAGCTTATCATTAAAATGGCCACATAGCTTTTACAAAAGTGGTCAAAATATTTAGAACAAAGAATAATCACCTCAAAGTACAATAGTCAAAGTATTCCACTCATGGGCATACTAGGTTACAAATCAATTACTTATTCAGTCATCAATCACTAAGTATCATTAATCACTAAGTACAATCATTAGAGAATATACAAACCCTCTACCCCTAGGTCACCAGAAAACTACAATTTCATCATTACTCAGGACCCACAGAGAGGTCTTTTCATCTTGACTTGCGGCTGGTTCTCAGATTCCTTGTTCCCCTTCCATGGTCCAGATTCTACCTGGATTCACCAGACTGTTTCCAGGGTTCAATGGCAGACAGCTCCCAGTTCCTTGTCCAGCTCTCTGGGTAGGTCCTGCTCCACACTGAAGTTCACAGGGTCTGGTCCATCTCAAATCCTTCACAATTTCTCCTCCTGGGAATTCAAGCCTCAGCCAAGGCACAAACAGATGAAATCCCTGCATCTTGGTCATGGTTCCCCAGTCTTCTGCACCTTGTTCAAAAAATCAGACTCACTTTATCCAGCCTGGGGGGATGGGGCTCCTGGGCTCCTGTTCAGAAGAAGCTCCACCACAACAAGTTCTCAGGAAACTCTGGATCAGTTCTCGATTCTCTCTTCTATAGCTGCTCTGCCTCCAGATTGTTGTCACAAGAAATTCTGACACTGCCTCTCTAGGGCTTTTCTTATATACATAGCATTAGCTACTTCCTGTTTCAGCCAACCCCTTCCTGTTAAGTCAGGAACAGAGGTTCATAACTTCTGGTTCTTTCACAGAGGTTTGATTAGTTACTAAGTGCTAAGTACCTGCTTACTTACCAATACAAAAAGGTGTTTTCAAATCACCAGTGCATTTGGAAAACTGAAGAGATTGGCAGAAATTGGCTATATGCTAACAACTCATACCATATTCCATAATAATGTTCAAATGGGTGGGACTTAAATATAAAAACATTGTAAAAAATTAGAAGTCTATGAAAAGGTGTATTGTGGCTAAGAGAAACTTTTTAACCAAACAAGGGATAGACATAATTGTAAAATACTAAATAGATAAAAGATAACTTATATTAACTTTTAAAACTTTACATGAAGAAAATCAATATACCTAGAATAAGCAGAGAAGCTGCTGGGGGAGAGAGATCTCCAAAGCAAAAATTTCTGCTTAAAGGTGGGTTATATAAGATCATAAAGAGAATAAATCCAAATAGATTAGGACAAGTATCATAAGCAATCAAAAATATTAATAGGTAGTTTTCAAAAGAGGATTTCAAATCATAACCCTGTGAAAGAATGCTCAAATGCTAATAATAAAAGAAATGCTAATTAATACAATTCTGAAGTTATGCCTAATTTTCTTCAGGCAAAACATGACTAAAGATTAAAAATGATAAATGTTAAAGGGCCTTTGGGAAGACAAGTAAACTAAATCATTGTTTATTAAGCTATGTTTAATTCAACCATTTTTGACAATGATTTGACATTAAAGCAAAAAAGAAGTTACTAAATAGTATATATCCACTGATCCTGTGATTAAACTACTAAATATTTTCCTCAACAAAGACAGAAAAAGGAAAGTTCCCATATTTATTATCATATTGATAGCTGTAAAACAATTTTTGTGAAAACGAAGAATTAGGGACTCTTTGGGTATCTTTGTCATCTATCAATAAATAACCAAACAAATTTTGGCATATGAATATAATGGAATATTGTTTCAGTATAGAAAAGGCAGGTATGAAGAATTTAGAGTATCTTGGGAAGAACTATGTTAATTATTGACAAAACAAAATGAGTAGGACTTGGAAACAATGTTCCTAACGATAACAATAATTCAAAAGAAAACAAAATTAAAATACTTCAGAACTCTGATCTACACAGTGCCTAATCATGATTTCAGTGAATTGTTGGTGAGGCATGCCTTGTTCCTCTCAGAAGACCAAGAATAAGACATGTATTATTTTGTGTTGATTTGTTTTATTTAGTATCACTTTTGTTGTCATAAAGAAAGGTTCTGTTGTCAGTAGGAATGGGAGTCATTGGAAAGTGACAATGATATTAAAAAATAAGTAAAAATTTAATTAATTAATTTTTAAATAGTGAAGAAAGCCAAAAAGAAAAAAAAAGCTACCTAGCTTATTCAGATCAATAAGGAGACAATGGTTGCTGAAAGATACATAATAGGAAAGTTGGATAGCATGATTACTCTTTCTAAGATTTTGTTATAGATAAAGAGGGGGAAATATGTCGTAGTCTGATATGGGTACCAGATTTAAAGAGTTTAAAAATTTTTTAAATTTAAAAAAAATTTAAAATTTTGAAGAATTTATACAGGAAAGATATCATGTTCTAAAATTCTATATGGGATATCATTCCAAGAGGCAGATTCTCAGGATCAAAATAATTCCAAAGAATCAAATACCTAATGAGGAAAAATAGGGAGACTGATGAGAATACAGAGAATTTATCAACCAATGTGGATATTTAAACAATATTAAACTCAATTCAACAAATATCTTCATTGCTCCTGATATATTAAGACATTGCACTAGGTGCTAGAGAAGCAAAGGTAGAAAAAATAATAAATATCTTCCCTTGAGTAGGTTACATTGTACTACAGAAGATATAACATATACAAGGCAAGTAGAAATACAAGGACAATGATGGGTAAGGAGGCAAAGAAGAGATTTAGACAAAGAGTACTTGAAAATTTTTATGAAAGAAATAATGCATGTAGTTAGGAGGAAGCATGGTAAGTTTCATGATGGAGTATCATCTGAGATGAAGGACTGTGAAAGTGAAAAAATAGTATATATTCATTCCAGTCATAGGAGAACAACCTGAATAAAAGTATAAAGGCTAGAGATGACATATCAAAGTTAGGTAACAGTTAATAGTGTCATTGTCTGAAATGAAGAGTATTTATGAGGAATACTATGAAATGTATCTATAAAGTAGGTTGGAATTAGATGATGAAGGACCTTTTAAGGACAAGGCTAAGGAGTTTGAATTTTGTCTATTTTATCCCATATACAATAGAAACCCACTTAACACTTTTAACAGGGTAGTGGCATCATCTAAAAAAACATTTTGTGTGAGTGTGTGTGTGAGGGGGGTGAGAGAGTGGGAAAGGGGGGAAATAGAGGAAGAGGGAGAAGGGCATAGGAGGAGGCAGAAGGAGAGGAGAGGGATACAGAGACAGGCAGAGATAGGGAAAGGAAGGAAGGAAGGAAGGAAGGAAGGAAGGAAGGAAGGAAGGAAGGAAGGA
>NW_027186540.1:8472234-8670857 GCF_028583685.1 Petaurus breviceps papuanus | reverse complement strand
AAACTTACATTCTTTTGGTATGGTTCAAGCAAAAGGAAGATCAATAAAGGAATTTGAGTGATATATGTAGTATATGGGGAGTTGAAGCACAAACTTCCCGCGGCTCAGGCTTCCACCCTCCCCAATCCATATAAAAAGGGGACTCTAAACAAACTTTGGAGCTGCAGAACCCATAAAATGACACAGAGAAGCTAACCTCCCACTGAGGACAGCCTGGCAGGCCGGCAGGAATCCAGCTCAGCGCTCTGGGAGCTGAGCCCAGCACCACACCAAGGCTTTAGCCCCAGGGCAGGCCTGACCAGCCACAGCAGGAGGGACTCCAGATCAGCAGCAGGTGTGGCCATTTCCAGATTTATCAACACATAGATGCGAAGGACAAGGTGAGAGGCCAGTGCAGTCTGGACTTTGGGACCAGTAAGTGGGAGTGCATGGCTTTTACCCCCAGGGCAAGAAGCTGCTGAGACACCAGCACAGCCAGCCAGTGTCACGTGACAGCTTCAGCTCCTGGCCCTCAAAGCGTAGGGGGACCAAGCACCAGTCTGAGGGGTAATCACTCTTGCTTTAACCTGCTTGGATCTGGATTGCAGTCTAGGGTGGAGGTCATGGGGTGTGTGTCCAGCTTGCCAGAGCTTGTGAGACCTCAGAGAGGGGACCCATCTAATACCTCAGGCAGCTGAGAAAACCCCAAAGTTTGAGACGAAAGCTCCCCTGTCTGCAGGGTCCTACTGTAGCAAAAAGCCCAAAAGTCAAGTAATTGAGTGGAAAAATGAGCAGGCAAAAGAAACAAAGCAGACAGAAGATTCCAACAACACACTCCTATTTTGGGGACAAAAAGGAGCAAAGCATGGAACAAGAGGAAAACAGTGAAGTCAGAACTCCTGCACCAAAAGCTTCAAAGGAAAATACGAGCTGGCTAGAGGCCGTAGAGGACCTTAAGAAGCAGATAAGAGAAGTGAAGGAAAAATTGGGAAGATAAATGAGAACAATGCAAGAAAATTATGAAATGAGAGTCAACAGCCTGACTGAGGAAAATAATACCTTAAAAAACAGACTGACTCAAATGGCAAAGGAGGATCAAAAAGGCAATGAGGAGAAGAATGCCTTAAAAAGCCGAATTTGCCAGATGGAAAAAGAATCTCAAAAAATTCATTTGTCTGGATCTGTTTAATAGCATCTTGACTTTATGAGAAATCAAGATGCTATTAAACAGATCCAGACAAATGAAAGAATAGAAGGCAATGTGAAATATCTCATGGGAAAAACCACTAACCTGGAAAATAGATCCAGGAGACATAATTTAAAAATTATTGGACTACCTGAAAGCCATGACCAAAGTAAGAACCTAGAAATCATCCTCCAGGAAGATCTCAAAGAAAACTGCCCTGATGTTTTAGAACTGGAGGGCAAAATGGAGGTTGAAAGAATACACCGATCACCTCCTGAAAAAGATCCCAAAAAGAAAACTCCTAGGAATATTATATCCAGCTTCTGGAATTCCCAGATTAAGGAGAGAATATTACAAGCAGCCAGGAAGAAACAATTTGAATATTGTGGAAACACAAGCAGGATAACACAGGATCTGGCAGCTTCTACACTGAGGAATTGGAGGGCTTGGAATGTGACATTCCAGAGGTCAAGGAAACTAGGATTAAAACTGAGAGTCACCTACCCAGCAAAACTGAGTATCACGTTTCAGGGGAAAATATGGTCATTCAGTGGAATAGAGGACTTTCAAGCATTCTTGCTGAAAAAACCAGAGTTGAATAGAAAATTTGACATTCAGATACAAGAAGCAAGATAAGCATGAGAAGGTAAACAGGGAAAAGAAATCATAAGGAATTCATCAAAGTTGAACTATTAACATTCCTACATGGAAAAACAATAATTGTAATTTATGAAACTTTTCTCAGTAGTTGAAGGGATTAGAAATATATATATATATATATATATATATATATATATATATATATACATATATATATGTCTATATATGAGGGTATATGGGCATATGAATACATATGTGAATGTGTGTATATGTGTTTACAGGTATACATAAATAGAGGGCACAGGACCAATTTAACAGGAAAGGATTATACTTAAAAGGTGAAATTAAGAGGTGAGAGGAATATAATGAGAGGAGATGGGGAGAGACAGATTGGGGTAAACTATCTCTTACAGAAGAGGCAAGAGAAAATGGTTACAATGGAGGGGAAGAATAGGAAGGCAAAATGGAATGGGTCAACCTTATTCCCATTGAATCTGGCTTGAGGAGGGAGTGAAATACACACTAAATAGGGTATCACACCCTCCAGGAGAATGGGGGGGGGGAAGGGGATGAGAGAGGGAATGATGGAAGAGGGCAGGCTGGGGGAGAGGGAAGTTGGAAGCACCTACTTTTGAAAAGGGACAGGATCAGGGTGGAGAGTCGAGCGGGTGGGAGGTGGAATTGGAGGGAGGGAAGTGTAGTCAGTCTTTTACAATATATCTACTATGTTGTTGTTTTGCATTAGCCACACATGTTCAACCTATACTGAACTGCTTGTCTTCACAGTGGTGGTGGGTGACGGCGAAGGAAGGGAATGAATCTGGAATTGAAAGTTTTAAAATCAAATATATATATATATATATGTACATATATATGTGTGTGTATATACATATATATATATGTACTATTATTAATACCATCTTACATGTAATTGGGAAATAAGATATACAGACACTGAGGCATAGAGATCCATTGGAAAAGTCAAAAGGGTTATGGGAGAAAATATGGGACAGAGCAGATTGGAGGAGGGGATATCCTGTGGGACTGCTATTTTGGGGCAGTGGATGGGGGAAAAGCGGGGAGAAAATTTGTAACTCAAAATCTGGCGGAAACGAATGGTGTAAATCAGAAATTAATAAAGCATTTTTTAAGTAAAAAAAAAGATATATGTAGTATATGAGATTATTATAATAGAGAGTAAGAGAAGTCAGGACTAAGTAACCCTTATTTGGCAAGTGTTCTCTATCAAGGAGAATGATCTAATAATTGAAAAAATAATCTGAAAAAATAAAAAGATAAAGTGAACATCAAACTACTCCCAATTAGTTCAAGATACCAGGTGTAAATAAATTAAATCCTATAGTAATTTAAGGAACTAGCAATCACTTTTGATGACCAGACCTTAATGCTCTTAATGAACTAGGATGAACAGGATAAATTGCATATGTTTGTAGAGAGGAAATGTTCCATTTAAACATAAAAGAAAATAAAGTATAAATTTATAATAAAAACTGATTCCTGAAAATATCTTTAAATATATTCAAGGAGAGGTTTGTGAACATATAGAAAGGTATGCACTGATCACTAAAGGGCACCATGACTTTATCATAAAAGAATAGGCTAACCATATTTCCTTTTCTTAAAGCTAGTAGTTGAGGAAAATGTCGAATTGTGATACACAGATTCAGTACAGTATCTGACAAAGATTTTCATGTTACACTTACAAACAAAATAGAGAAATATGAGCTAAATTATAGTAAAATCAGGTGAGTTTAGAATTTAGTTTAATGACAATTACAGTTTAGAAATAGAGTTTAGAATTAGTTTATTAGAATTTTATTAATTTATTAGAATTAGTTTAATGACAACACCAAAATATTAGTGATAAGTGTGAATGTCAAGGGAGATCTCTGGTGTACCACCACATTGGTCTGAATTGGAGTTGCTGGTTAACATGTTTATCAGTGACTTTCTCATACTTTCCTTCAGAGCCCCCCAAACACTGAGCTAGCTCTGGCAATGCATGTATCAAACTCATCACCAATTTGTACATCCCTGGAAAGTAGACTACCAAGGCAAGTGAGCTTATCCACAGTATTCAAAATATCTCCATTTTCTGTAACCAGAGGCTTCACATATGGATGTTGTTGTGATGTCTGGTGAAAAACTTGTGTTTCCTTGGTATTATTTATTAGGGCAAAATGAGCACAAGCATCAGAGAATCAATCCATACTTTGTTGCATCTCAATTTATGGGAACAAGATATGATGCCCCAGCTGTCCTTCCACTTTACCCTTGGCTTGTAGCTTTTGGAAGTTAAATAATTGACAATAAGTGTGGTAGTTGACCTTGATGCAATGCTCATCTTTGTTGAATGCGTCTGACAACATATTAGTCACGTTATGAAAGAAAACACAGACCAAAAAAAAAGAAAAAAATTAAGAATGAAAAGTAGTAAGTTTTAATCTGAATTCATATTCTATCAGTTCTTTCTCTGGTGGTGAATAGGATTTTTTCGTAATGAGTTTTTTAAATTGTTTTAGATCATTGTATTGCTAAGAATAAGTCATTCACAGTTGATCTTCTTGGAGTACTGCTGTTACTATAAACAATGTTCTCCTGTTTCCACTCATTTCACTTTGCACCAGATCATGTAATTCCCAGGTATTTCTGGAAGCCTCTTGCTCATCATTTCTTATAGCACAATAATATTCCATCAAAATGATATACCAGAACTTTTTCAGTCATTCTCCAACGGAAGGGCATACCTGCAATTTCTAGTTCTTTGCCACCATGAAAAGAACTGCTATAAATATAAAATGATTTCTTCAACTAGATATGTAACTTAATGAGGAGAGGTAGATCCCAGAAAAGAGATGTTTTCTGCCTAGACAGATCAATACCTGCTTTTCAACTGGTTAAAATGAGGAGCATGTTCAGTAGAACAGTGTAAAACAAGACTGGAAAAGAAATAAACAACTTTTCTCTATGGTCTTATGACCTGAGACACTGAGAACTTTCTTAGGGTTACATAGTATGTGACAGAGGCAGGGCTTGAACATAGGCCTCCCTAAATCTGAGGCTAGTTCTTCATCTACTGTGCAATGCTGTCTTTTATAATTAAAGTGATAGGGATCAATTTAAATTCCCACAGCTCAGCCTTAAAAATGAATTTTGCTAGCACAGAATGGAGAAATATGGGTAAACAACAACTAACATTAAAAAAATCTGAAAGTTTATGTTGGCTAATGACTTAAAATGAGTCTATGATGTGTTTATTTTTAAATTAAATTGTATTTTTAAATCAGAAAATGTATTTTATATCCCTCCCAAAGAGAAAATAGTCCTCTTAACAAAAACACAAAATTAAGGAAAACAAATTATCTCATTGATCCTATCCAAAAAATGTAGTCTCTTTATATGGGAGGATATAGATAGTATGGTTCATCATTTGTTCTCCATAATCATAGATGGTCATTGTGATATCAGATTCCCCTCAGCTTTGACAGTCCAAAAAACTGTTATAATATTAAACTGCATCAAGAGACCTAATGTCTCATTTCAATTGGGGTGAATTCAACAATAATTTTTAAGCATTTACTATGTGCCAGGTATTATCTTAGACTCAAAGGATGCAAAAAAACCCGCTTTTTTGCCCAATAAACTTACATTCTACTGGAAGGAGACAACATGCACAGCAATCAATAAATACAAAACATATATAGATATAAAATATCAGAGGAGACAAGGCACCAACAACTAAGTGGCATAAGAAAGATCACGTATAGAAGATGGCATTTGATCTAAGCCTTGAAAAGAGCATCTAAGAAGAAAGGGATGTCTAAACATGAGTAATAGCTAATGCAAAGAAACAGAAATGAGAGATGAAATATCATTCATGTCAAACATCAAGTGTGTCAGTCTAGAGACACTAGAATGTAGCACAAAATGAAGAGGAAAAATTGGGACCACATTATGAAACATTTAGGACTAGAGACTCAGAACAGGATGGCTATAGTATGAATGTACTCTATCTAAAAAGGCCACATCTGAAATATGTTCATGTGGGGGCACTACATTTTACAAAGGAAAATGAGCTATAACAGGTCCAAAAAAGGACAATCATCATAGTGAGAAGAGAGGCAGTACTATATACAAGGAGCATATGAAGGAACCGTTATTTTCATTTCTAACTTTATATCCCTGTTGCTTGGAACATAGTAGGAGTTTCATAAATGTTGAAATGAATTGTTTACCCTGGAAAAAAGAAAACAGTATATAGTGGCTTTATTCAAGTACAATCAGTTCTTCCATAAAGTTTATTTTGAACATATGACTTTTTTCCAAAGTAACTAATATATTAGAAAATATTTTGAATACATCAAGTATTTCTCATAATCTTAAGCAATATTTCTTCCAGGAGAAAAAAATAAGAATGAAGGAAACTATACCATTTCAAAATATTTTACCAACCATGCCCCTTCCAACTCCCTACTTCCAAATGATGCCCACTTCCAAGTAAAGTAAAAGTAAAAGTCAGCTCTTTGTCAAGGTAAAGTACCATATTTATTGCATATCTTGCAGTATATTCACAGCTGTGGGTAGAAAAGTGCTGGTCCAAGGCATACCTTCCACTAAGGCTTCAGAGGGTGGGAACTGTAACTTGCCCCAATTGCTTCCATTTTTACTGGTAAAACTTAATGGAATTCTTTACCATTTGACACATATCAAACAGTGCTATCATTTTTATTAGGTTCTTATATTTTTTTAATGTGTCACTGTTGAAGATTTTGAATGTTGGTTCCCTAATTCCATTTTTCACATGAGCGCAGAGATTTTTATTTTAAGATTTTGCATAGTGCCATGATTTTTAGGAATATGTTGTTATAGCAGAACTGTCTGTATTTCAAAAGCCATCATGCAAAAAAGAAAAAAAGAAATGGTTCTCAAAGAGCTGAAAATTGGGTGGGATTTGCAAAAATGCACATTTTAGATCCATATAAGGAAGAACTTATAAGGTTAACTATTACAGCTGTACTAACATAGAATAAATGGACTTTCTCTCTGGAGACTGTGGATTTCTCATCCATGGAGACATTTAAGCAAATGCTGTTTAAATATCATTTATACTGCATGTCATTAAGAGAATTTCTGGTCAAGTATTGGCTGGATTATAGAACCTCTGAATTCCCAGCTGTGAAATTCTGTTATTGTGTGAATATTAAATATAGAATTGAGGCCTTGGGACTGTAGATTTTAGAACTAGAAGCTACTTTAAACATATATTCCAACCTCTTCATTTTTATTTTTAACTTTTTGTTGATTATTAAAGAATATATATTAGTTATTGCTAAACATGGGCTTCCCATCTCACCTACTTCATTATATCCCCTAGCAACAAAGAAGGAAATAATCAACACAAACAAGCTAAGAAAATCCATCAATTATCTGATTATATGTACTATGTTCCACATATATAAATTCCCCACCTCTCTAATAAATGCAGGAAAATCTATTTCTTCATTTCTTCTCCTAGACCAATATTGGTTGAGGTAATTACACAACATTCAGTTTCATTTTATTTTTGCATTGCTTTACATCCCAACTCACTCATTTTACAAATGAGTGTAATCCAGAAGTAAAACAATGTATCCAAAATCTGACATGTGGAAAGTAGCAGAGCCAAGATTCAAACCCAAGTCCACTAACTCCGAATCCACTTTTATTCCCACTATAACACTGCCTCAAAATTCTATGGGTAATTCTTTTAGAAGAAACAAAATGTCAGGCATATGAATATTTCCATGCAAGTTTAAAACCAGAGATACCTGGATCAGTACTATAATCTTCTTATTTATCTATTATGTTTAATATATCTAATAGTAATTGTGACACCATCTTGAAAAATGACTGATAATATGGATTTCAATTGTGACTTTGAATGACAAGGAGAAAAGCATTTTCTATTTTGATTGAGAATATATCTTTCACTATATATGATGATCAAATGCATGGAAAAAAATCAATTTACCACTTTCCTCATTCTAGATAAGTGTTTCTGCCATGTTACTTGCCCTGTCCTAACAGTTTTAAAATGATGCATTTATCTTGAAACTCAGATAAATTGACACTGTTGCTGACATGTGTATACATGTGCATATTGTGAAGGAATCAAAAATAACAGTCTAGCATTGGCAAATTTGTAAATGGAATATTCACCTTTATTTAAAATGAATTTAATATATTAAAGGTAAATTTGTGACCAATGCATTTACAGTATCACTAACATGGAGCAATTCTCAAAGACAAGAAAAATGTTAGTGTGGAAAGAATCTCACAATCAATATTTAAAGAATAATAATGTAAGAAACACATAATGTGTTCTGTTGACATCAGTATGATTTACATGTCTTCCCTTCTTTAGTGCAAATTAGATTTATCCTCACAAATGTACCATAATTTATTTATTTTTGGTTTTCAAAATTCACTTTTGTAACATTTTGAGTCCGAAATTTTCTCTCCCTCCTTTCCCTTCCCCCTTCCCAAAATAGCGTGAAATCTGATATAAGCTATACATGTACAATCATATTAAACACATTTCCATATTAGTCATGTTGTAAAGAAGAATCACAACGAAAAGAGAAAATCACAAGAAAGAAAGAAAAAAGAGAGAGAAAATAGTATGCTTTGATCTGCATTCAGACTCCATAGTTTTTCTCTGAATGTGGATAGCATTTTCTATCATGAGTCTTTTGGAATTGTCTTAGATCACTGCATTTTTGAGAAGAGCTAACTCTATCAAATTTGGTCATCACAAAATGTTGCTGTTATTTTTTTTTCAAAATGCTTTATTAACTTCTTGATTTACAGCATTCATTTCCACCAGATTTTGAGTTACAAATTTTCTCCCCATTTTTCCCCTACCCACCGCACCAAAATAGCAGACCCACAGGATATCCCCTCCTCCAATCTGCTTTCTCTCATATCTTCTCCCATACCCCTTTCGACTTTTCCAGTAGAGCATGGTGGATCTCTATGCCCCAGTGCCTGTATTTCTGTATATCTTCTTTCCCAATTACATGTAAAATAGTATTTATATATATATATATATATATATATATTTAAACATTTGATTTTAAAACTTTGAATTCCAGATTCATTCCCTTCCTCCCTTGTCACCCACCCTTCCTTAATGGAAAGATAAGCAATTCAGTATAGGTTGTACATGTGTAGCTAATGCAAAACATTACCATAGTAGATATATTGTAAAAGACTGACTATCTCCCTCCCTCCTATCCCACCTCCCACTTGCTCTATTTTCTACTTTGATCCCATCCCTTTTCAAAAGTGGGTGCTTCCAACTTCCCTCCCCGCCAGGCTGCCCTTGCTTCCATCATCCCCCCTCTCGCCCCCTTCCCCCTGCTCTCCTGTAGGGTGAGATTCTCTCTTTAGTGTGTATGTCATTCCCTCCCCGAGCCAAATTCAATGAGAATAAGGTTGACCCATTCCCTTTTATCTACCTATTCTTCCCCTCCATTGTAACCATTTTCCCTTGCCTCTTCTATATTAGTTCACCCTATTCTGTCTCTCCCCATCTCCTCTCATTATATTCCTCTCTCATCTCTTACACTTTTTAAGTATCATCCCTTCCCATTAAATTGGTCCTGTGCCCTCTATCTATGTATACCAGTAAACATATATACACACATTCACATATGTATTCATACACACATATACCCTACCACATAGACACACACACACACACACACATATATATATATACATATATATATATATTCTGTTCAACTATTTTTCATACTGAGAAAAGTTTTATCAGTTACAATGATCATTTTTACATGTAGGAATGTAAATAGTTCAACTTTGATAAGTTCCTTATTACTTCTTTTCCCTGTTTAGCTTCTCATGCTTCTCTTGCTTCTTGTATCTGAATGTCAAATTTTCTATTCGACTCTGGTTTTTTCATCAAGAATGCTTCAAAGTCCTCTATTCCACTGAATGACCATATTTTCCCCTGAAACATGATGGTCAGTTTTTCTGGGTAGGTGATTCTTGATTTTAATCCCAGCTCCTTTGCCCTCTGGAATATCATATTGCAAGCCCTTCGATCCCTCAGTGTAGAAGCTGCCAGATCCCAAGTTATCCTGATTGTGTTTAAACAATATTCAAATTGTTTCTTCCTGGATGCTTGTAATATTCTCTCCTTGATCTGGGAATTTCAGAACCTGGCTATAATATTCCTAGGAGTTTCCTGTTGGGAATCTTTTTCAGGAGGTGATCGCTGGATTCTTTCAACCTCTATTTTGTCCTCTGGTTCTAAAACATCAGGGCAATTTTCCTTGAGAATTTCTTGGAGGATGATTTGTAGGTTCTTTCTTTGATCATGGCCTTCAGGCAGTCCACTAATTTTTAAATTATGTCTCCTTGATCTATTTTCCAGGTCAGTGGTTTTTCCCATGAGATATTTCACATTGCCTTCTATTCTTCCATTTGTTTGGATCTGCTTAACAGCATCTTGGTTTCTCATAAAGTTGCTAGCTTCTATTTGCTCCAATCTAGTTCTGAAGGAATGATTCTCCTCAATGAGCTTTTGACATTCTTTTCCCATCTGGCAAATTCGGCTTTTTAAGGCATTCTTCTCCTCATTGCCTTTTTAAGCATCTTTTGCCATTTGAGTTAGTCTGTTTTTAAGGTGTTATTTTCCTCAGTCAGACTGCTGACTCTCTTTTCATAATTTTCTTGCATCATTCTCATTTCTCTTCCCAATTTTTCCTCCACTTCTCTTATTTGCTTCTTAAGGTCCTCTTATAGCCTGTAACCAGCTCGTATTTTTCTTTGAAGCTTTTGGTGCAGGAGTTCTGACTTCACTGTCTTCCTCCTATTCCATGCTTTGATCCTTTATGTCATGAAAATAGGAGTGTAAAGTTGCATTGCTCTGTATTTTGCTTCCTTTGCCTGCTCATGTAGCCACTCAATCACTTGACCCCTGGACTTTTTGCCACAGAAGGACTCTACCACCAGTCAGAGGAGCTTTGTCCCAAATGCTGGGGTTTTCTCAGCTGCCAAAGGTATTAGTTGGGTGCCCTCTCTGACCCTCTACTCTCTCTGGCAAGTTGGTCACACACCCTAAGATGTCCACCCTAGACTGCAAACCAGATTCAAGCAGGTTAAAGCAAGAGTGATTACCCTTCAGACTGGTTGCTTGGTCCCCCTACACTCTGCAGGCCAGGAGCTGAAGCGGCCACGCACCAGGCCCGTGGTGCCTCAAAGGCTTCTTGCCTGGGGACAACGCCCACCATACTCCCAACTACTGGATCCCAAAGTCCACACTATACTGACCTCTCACTTTGTCTTAGCATCTATGTGTTGATAATTCTGGAAACCACCACAGCTGCTGTTGATCTGATGTCCCTCCAGCTGGTGGTTGGTCAGGCCCAGGATTGTGGCTAAAACCTCTGGCTCTTGCAGGGCTGGGCTCGGCTCCCAGAGCATTGTGCTGGCTACTTGCTGCTAGCCTGCTGAGCTGTCCTCAGCAGGAGGTTAGCTCCTCTGTGTCATTTTTTGTGTTCTGTAAGTCCAACGTTTGTTCAGAGTCCCCTTTTACATGAATCGGGGGAGTCAGAAGCCGGAGCCCCACAGAAGTCCTGTTTCTACCAATTAACCATAATTTTAATCTCTTTTTTCAGGGAATCTTAAGAAATTACATCTTAAATGATCATAAGACATTAGCATAACATTTTAGTTACAAACAAAATATTTTATATATTTTAATATTTAAATAAAAGTTAATACAATATTCAATAAATCTGCCCTCCAATTATCTACAGGAAGAATCATATCCCAGCCTCTATTTTTTTTTTAAAGCAATCGCGGTTAAGTAACTTGTTCAAGGTTACATGGCCAGTTGTTTTGTGTGTGTGTGTGTGGGGGGGTGCCAAGTATCTGAGGCTGGAACCAATCCCAGGTCTCCCGACACTGGGGTCTGCACTCTTACTCACTGCGCCACCTGGCTGCCCCTAAGCAATTGTGGTTAAGTAACTTGCTCAAGGTTACAGGGCCAGTTACTTAGTGTGGGTGTTAAGTATCTGAGGCTGGAACCAATCCCAGGTCTCCTGACACTGGGGACGGAGACCTTACTCACTGCGCCACCTGGCCAACCCCCCCCCCCCCAGTCTCTATTAAAGGCTTTCCCGTATCACCTATAATAGCCCCTAATTATTTCCAGACTATTAGAATCTATTTGAATTCATCTTCAATTACAGTAACTGCTCTGAGTACTCGCTCCTAAATCTCTTTTCTATGACCAATATTATAATTGTAAAAATAGCTAGAGGGGTAAATTAACCAACAAATAATAAATGGATAAGGTAATTTACTCAAAATACAAAAACTCAGTACTCAAATAGGAAATTATCTGTGGTCACATCATTTCAGATGATCCTTCCACTGACATAGATGGCTATTCTGTGTAACTCTTGTCCATGTTCTTGGCTTGTCCATGTAATAGTTCACCAGAGAGGACTCAGTGAATATGATGGGGGCCTTCCTCTGGTTGGCCAGCTGTCATCCTTCATCCTCGCCACATTACCCAGTCATGTTATCCTCCTGTCATATACATCCCCAATGACCTCTTTTATTCCTATTCTTCTTCCAAGTTTTGCATTCATTATATATTTAGCCTACTTCCATCTATCATGTACCTCTCCATTGCCCTGAAGATGATATTCATTTTAAATATTTCAGATACTGTCTCATTCTTTATCTAGCAGCTGTACAAAAACAGTCATAGAATGGGGATATAAAAACTAAATAGATGGGCCTATATTTCCCTAAGAAGTTTAGTGTCATTAAAGAGGCTTTGTAATTTTTTAAGAAGGCAATTTAGATGCTATCCTCCTCCTGTTTAATTCTGATCCAGATTCACTGTCCATTTTAACTTTCTGTGCACAAACATGCATAGACATATGTGTGCATATATACACACATGTATATAATATATAGGATATCTTGTAAGTGCAGTTTATATGTATGTGTATATATCTGTGTACATACATTAATGAGTGCTTATATATGCATATAGATAGATACTGATGGACAATAGGTTGTCTGTCTCATTGTATGTCATGGTCTCCTCCATAGGCATTCTTGGCTAAGTTCTTTAGTGACTTAAATCTCTTCCAGGAGGCTCAACAGTGCCCCAGCACTTCATGCAACAAACATATGGCATCTCTACAAAGGAACATCTGGAGGACCTTGCCATTCACAGAAAATGTCTGTTGAAGTTAGACTCTATAAAGGAACTCTTGTATCAAAATACAAATTCCCTCAGAGAGGATACATCTTGATTTTTTTACCAAATGTTTATGATCAAAGCGTTATTGAACAGTGTATTTCTGTTGTTACATCTTCCAAGGAAACTTGAATTGAGTTTGACATATACATGAGAGCTACCTTGTTTTTTTTTTTTAAAGCAGTTGTTAAGATGGTGTTTTGCTCTACCAGATCAAATTGTTTTTTTTCCTCTTTTACCATTCTTTGAGTGTTTTAGTTAATAATTAGTGATCTATTGTTTTTATATTTCCCAATGTACCATTCATCACTACTCCTTCATCCTCTTCCTCCTCATTTTCTTCCTCCCTCCCCCTTTGCAGAGAGCCATAACTAATAGCAAAGAATACAAAAGATAATTCAGCAAAATTAATAAATACTGTTTAAAAAGTCCAAAATTATTTGTACCTTATGATCCCATCCTTCTCTCTCCTCAAGTTCCACACCTTCAAAAACGAGAGGAAGGTACCCTTTCTTGTCATTGTTCTTATCGTGCCTACTGTAGCACTCATTGTGGCTTTGCAGTTTTCCTGGTTCTGCTTACTACAACTTGCATTCATTCATGTGTTTTCTCATGGCCTCTCAAATCTTCATGTTAATTATTCCTTATACTATAATAAAATCACTTTTATTCATGTATTATTTAGTTAAAATGTTCCCCATCAATGTTTATATACTTTCTTTTCAGTTCTTCATTACTATAAAAAAGGACTACTGTAAATACATTGGTGTAAACGGGACCTTTTGTTTTATCACGAAAGAATACTTAGTTACCAAATGAACTTTTCTGAATGTGTGTGTATGTTTGTGTTCATGGGCACCCATGTGCTACACACAAATATACCTCAAAACCAGGAATACAACTAGACTCTAGACTTGTCTCTGGCATATATTGGATATAAGTCTCTGGGAAAGTCACTTAATCTCTTAGAGCTTCAAGAAAATCTTTAAGTCTATAAGTTACAGAAATGATCTAAGTACATAAAAGGAGTTTTTCCTTCCAGAAGTTTCCTATGCTAAGGAAATCATAACTCCATTCCATACCCCAATCGATATATGAGCACACATGTGTGTATATGCATGCACACATATATTTTCAAAATGAATATGTATACACACAAATATATATGCATATGTATACATATACACACATGTGTATATATCTCAAAACTTAGGCATTTTGAAAATTACATGCATATGTACATATATGCATATATATGTGTGTTACAGTACAAATCAATATCAAATGGCTCATAATTAAACAGGGTGAATGAAAAGAGTGAACTGAATTGCCCTCAGGAAATTGCAAAGCTCTTTTGATAACCCAAAACTTCTCTCAGAAACAAAGACCTCTCTTTCAATACCACTATTCTACCTGTGTTGTTACATGACCATGAAACATGAAACACAACAATCTAAGATGAATTAAAAGGAAGTATCACAAAGATAATAATAGAGAAGCAAATGCTGTTGAGCCGACTGCAACATAAAGACAGTACTTTGATGGGGGTAAAAAATAGCAAAGAATGTCATCAGGGATACAGGATCATGTAAGATTAAAAAAAAACATGGGCTCGTCACATGGTAGAGGCAAAGCATAAGGTGAGGACAGTTCAAGTGCTCCAATTGTATCCCCACAATGTATAGAAAAAGAAGGGCAGACAAATATATTAGATGGCTCTCCATATGGAAAAATTATATGAAGACATGAAAAAGAATCACAAAGAATAGATAGGCAAGTTGGTGTTGTCATTTCACTCATTTCTGACTCTTTGTCTCCCCATTTGGGGTTTGCTTGGCAAAGAAACAGGAGTGGTTTCTTATTTCCTTCTCCAGCTCAACTGGAGGATGAGGAAGTTAAGCAAATAGGCTTAAATGACTTGCCCAGAGTCACACAAGTAGGGCCTAAGGTCAGATTTGAACTCAGTAAGATCAGTCTTCCTGAACTCAGGCCTAGCACTATATCCACTGTACCACTTAGCTGCCCCTGGAATGGATGCATGAATTGGAATCTTTAGTACTGAAAGAAGTCTAATGTGATGAAATCACTAATAACACTTGAGTAATTGAGGAGTAATCTGTAGAGCACCACCAAGTCAAAATTTAAAAATTCCAACCAATGCTGACTGATACCACAGAAATAATGAACCCCAAGAAAAGAAGAGAAAAGAAAAGAAAAGAAGAGAAAAGAAAAGAAAAGAAAAGAAAAGAAAAGAAAAGAAAAGAAAAGAAAAGAAAAGAAAAGAAAAGAAAAGAAAAGAAAAGAAAAGAAAAGAAAAGAAAAGAAAAGAAAAGAAAAGAAAAGAAACCTTCCAGGGTGGCTACATGGCACAGTGAGTAGAACGCCGGCACTGGAGTCAGGAGGACCTGAGTTCGGATGTGACCTCAGACACTTAACACACACAGACACAAAAACTAGCCGTGTGACTGTAGGCAAGTTACTTAACCCCAATTGCCCTAAAAAAAAAGAAATATTGAATACCTTTCAATATGACTTCCAATTGAATCCAATACAACAAGGAATTATTAAATATCTTCTATGTGCAAGATATTGTGTCATGCTATGGGACATATATACATATGCATAAAATATGTTTAACATTATGTATTATAGATGTGTATTGTATTACATATTTTTGTGTATATGTATGTAAATATACATATATAGTATACACACACACACATATATATACACACACACACATATATTTGACATTTTGTCATATTTTTATCTTCTGGGGAGAACAGAAGAAAAAAAATCCAGGAGTTGCAATACTGACCTCTGATTCTTGACATTATAATATTGAGTAGTTTTGCTTTTATAGTTACAGCTATAGAGCAAGAGAGGGTCACAGCTTTGTGTAATTAGGTCTTTCAAAAATTCGTGCTTTCTCAAATACTATGAGTCAGCGTAACAGACAATAAACTAAACTGGAGGGGGAGATAGTCAAAATCTACACAGCCCAGGAGTTTACACTGCAAATATGAGCTCTGGTCCTTTTTGCTGATCTGTTCCTTTAAGGTCTATGTTTAATTTGCCACATGGATAAAAGTCATAAATCCTGAGGTTGTTTCATTTAAAGAAAGGTGGATGAAATCTTAAAATATTTTTTCTCTGATTTTTTTTCTGGATGTTCATTTTCATTAATCCTTAAGAATTTCCACAGAGTAACTGTTTTCAGAACTCATACAATCCTAGATTTACAAATGAAAGAGACCTTACAGGATATCTAGTCTAGCTCCCTCAATTTTACCGAAGAAACTGAAGCATAAAGAAATTTAGTGACTTCCTCAAGGTTACATAGCTAGTCAGTGTATAAGGCATGATATAAAATCAGGCATTATATTTGAAAATTACAAGCAGTACTTTATAGTTTGTCAAAAAAAATTAAGCAATGTGAAAATGTAACTTCATTGTTTAATAATGAATCCTCTTTTTGGGTTGTGCTGTGTACATGGAAGTGTTCTTTTTATGTATTTAAATTCAAAATGAATATTTTTTAAAGGAGGGGCAGTGTGGGACTAGAAGTCTGGTATGTGTATATATATATATATGTATATATATATACACATATATATATATATGTATATATATATATATACACATATATATATATGTATATATATATACACACATACATATTACAATCTATAATCGTTTTGGACTCTGTTGGGAATAGCAAACACTTTTGACTAGTGTACATCTCTCTGGTTTTGGCCTGTCTTGTCATTAACAGAAGTTACCAAACAAAATTATCTTTATCATTAAAACTTTTAAATTGCATGATTTTTGGCATATTCATGGGAGACACCCACCTGTTGAGGTGAAGCCTTTAAGGCAGTGTTTTGCTCTACTGCATCAAATGTTTTGTTTTTAATAATCAATAAATGAAAAGACTGTAGTATATTATGTATTTTTTCAATAACTTGTTTGTAAATATTTGGTAGATAGCGGATTATCATTCATATTAAGTATGTTTATTTTCTTCTCAAGGGTGCTTCAATGCAGTTGTATATTTTTCTAAAAAAATTATAAAGAAGAAAAAGTAGATAAATGGGTTAGTAATAATTGATATCCTCATTCCCCCTGCCTTTGTTGGGGGGCAGATACAAGATGGGCAATAATGAAGTCCAATTTGTTTTTCTGTCTTTAGTATCTTCCTGTCTTTCAGGTGCCTTGAAAAACAGTATCAAATGTCCTCAAAATTGTATTATCTCCAGCATGAACATCATCTTGATTCAATCCATTTGCTTTTACTTCATTTGCTTACTTCCATGGTGTCATTTCTCAGTTGTACCACATCTTGTACTACAATATTCTAGTCTAAATATATTGATCCCGGGGCAGGTAGGTGGCGCAGTGAATAAAGCACCGGCCCTGGGGTCAGGAAGACGAGGTCAAATTCAGCTTCAGACACTTGACATTCTTGCTAGCCATGTGACTTTGGGCAAGTCACAACCCCAATTGCCCTCCAAAAAGACAAAAATAAATAGATAGATAGGCACATATATAAGTAAATAAATAAATTGGTCCCTCTATCCTTGAGGGTGAAAGAGTTTGTTATAAAAAATATTCATGAATTTCTTTTTTTATCTTTTTCATTTTGTGTTTGTTGCCAATTTTCAGTTTCATCCTTAAGCACTCTTGGAATGACTTTGTTTAGTTGGATCTCTAATCAATATTTCACCTGATTTGCATAGTTTAAACTTCCTTAGGCACTAATAGTGATCAGGGTTAATGTCTAGTCCATCATCAGTTACACCATTTTCAGTATCAAAAACTAGTTTACACATTTGTAGTTTTTAAAGTTGAATACCACATGTTTTTTTCCTCACTTTTATTCTTCTAACTTGATTTGAATTTTGATCTTTGCCCTGACAAATTGGTGGCCTCTCAGTTCACAGACTGTTGATTCAGTACTGACTACAGTATCAGTATCTTTTCCTGTTTCTAATGATATAATCAATACTATCTATTGTTATGTTGCTTGGCATTCCCTACACAGTCTCTTCCAATTCTTTTCTCAAAGAAAATAGTCCTTATATTTCTTACTCTTGAAACACATTTTCCAATCTACCTTATTATGTCCTCTCCTATATCCATGTTTGCACTGAAATAGCTGTGACAAAGTATATATTCACTTATTTTGGAGGACCTAATCATATTCTTCAGAGAATTACTCTAATGTCTTTCATTTTTTGTTGTTGTTATTGTTTTTGCAAAAAAAATATTGCCAAATTTACTGCTGCTATTTACATCTATCTTGGATTTTTTTTGGGGGGGGGGATTTTGGTTTTGGCAGACTGTCATTATGGATACATCAATAGGAGTTAATGAATGAAATTCTGATTCTTCTTGCCTTTTCAACCACTGTAAATTTAACTCTGACAAAGTCTTTATTTTCCCTGAAAAAGAAAACCTATAAACAATCTTTCTACTTAGTTGTCACTTCCTGAAGAATTTTTAAAATATGAATAAGGCATGTCTTCTACCCTCAAAGTTATAATCTAATAGAAGATATTAAGGGAGTTACATTTAATCAGTGTGTTCATGAGAAAGCTCTTGCAAAAAATAAAGATAGTTTAGTAAAATTGAAAATAAAGTGACCTTATCTGGAAGTATTTGCAACATTTCACATCTGTAGAACTCATCTCTCTACTTTTAAAAATTAAAGGAAAACTATTTACCTCCATCTCACCCCCACCCCATAAAAATAAAAGAAAAACTTTTTTTTTATTACAGATGTGCAGATTCTAGTAAAACAAATTCCTTCAAAGGCTATATTTTAAAATGTTTCATTCTGTATCCCCCATTTGTCACATCTCTGTAGTCCATAGCATTCTTCATCATCAATCCTCAAAAAATAAGTGGTCATTGAATTGATCATATTTCTCCAGCTTTTGATGTGGTTTTTACACTGCTAGAATTGATTTTTTTTCTAGTTCTGCTCATTTCATTCTTCATTCGTTTATTAAAGTCCTTAAAACTGTTAATTTTTATAATGTTGATGTATAATTTTTCTTCTGACTGCTTACTTCACATTGCATCAGTTCATGTCTTTCTATATCTTTGTGAAATTATCAATTTCTTTTTTTCTTATAGCACAGTAGTACTCCACAATTAATATGATACAATTTATTCAGCAATTCTTTAGTTGTCAAAAATCTTCTTCATTTATAAGTATTTTTTTTCCTTGCTACAAAGAACTGCTATAAATACTTTTAGTACATAAAGGACATTTTTTCACTTTCTTCATAACTTTTCAGCACAGGCTGAGTAATAGTGCACCTGGATCAAAGTACATGCATTGTTTAGTAACTTTTGTGTATAATTCCAAATTGCTTTACAGAATGATTGTATACATTCACAGGTCTACAAATAGATAAACACAAGTCCATCTATATGCCTTTTTTCTCATGAATCCTCCAAATTTTGTCATTCTTCTTTTTTGTTATCTTTACCACTCTTTGAAATTTCAGAATTGCTTCAATTTTTATTCCTCTAATTAGTAGTAACTTGTGTGATTTCTAAATCTGGCTATAGAAAGACTGTTAATATCTTGAGGAATGAATATTTTTCTTATTAATTTGAATTAGTTCCTTCTATAGGTTGAAATAACTTGTGGCTAATATTTTTCCCCAGTAAGTTGTTTCCCTTTTAATCTTAGCTTTATTAGTTTTGTTTGTAAAAAAAATAATTCAATTGAAATTATCCATTTTTTTGTGATCTTCTCTGTTCCTTGTATGGTCATGACTTTTTCTCTTATCTATAGGACTTGACAGGTAGTTTTTCATATTTCTCTAATTTGTTTATTGTGTGATCTTTTTTTGTAAATTTTATTGTTTATTTTAAACTTAAATACAAAACAAAAAAAAGAAAAGAAAAAAATTGCCATGTACACAGCAGAACATAAGAGAGGATTTAATATAAAGCAATAAACTTCCATTTCAAGAAAACCTATATAATAAATACTACACCTTGTTTTCAAAGTTGTCCAGCTTTTCTTTGTTTCCTTGTTGGTTTTCTTTTGTTCTCTGCTGTGCACTTTTTACTTTATTTTTCCTCTACCTTCCCTCCATCTCCTACCCTAAAGAAGGTTATAATTAAGTGTGGACAGAGAGAGAGAGAGAGAGAGAGAGAGAAACATACACACATATACACTCATACACATGTATGTAAAACCATTCTATGTTTATCTCCACTTGTCATGTTTCTCTTCCTTCATAAGTCCAAGTATTCCTCTATTTTTCTAAATCAACCACCTCACCATTTCCTTCGCCACAGTAATATTCCAACCCAGTCACATCTTTTCTTTTTTTTTTTTTTTAAAGCAATCAGGGTTAAGTAACTTGCTCAAGGTTACATGGCCAGTCATTTCTGGGTGTGGTGCTGAGTATCTGAGCCCAGATTTGATCCCCAGGTCATCCCAACCCTGGAGCCGGTGCTATTACTCGCTGTGCTACCTGGCCACCCCCCAGTCACATCTTTTCTTAGAGACTGCATGTGAAAGTCCCCCCCCCATTTTTGCATTCCTTCTATTCTTGGCTGCATAGCTATATTTTATTTATATAAAAATCTTAATTTAAAATAATTGAAATTATTCAGTTTTTTACTTCAACAATGTCTTTACCTTATAATATAGCCTATTATAGCTGATACTGCTGAATCTGCTTCCTTTACATGTGATCTTTTATTTCTGAGGTATGTATCTATTTGAAGTTTACTTTGTATAAGGTGTAAAGTCTTGGTCTAAATATTTTTTTTCATGCTGCTGCTCAATTTTGTAGAAGTTTTGTTTGTTTGTTTTCAAATGGTGAGTCTTTATCCTAGTAGCTGAGGTCTTTGTATTTATATAATATTAAGATATTTATGTATTTATATATGTATTCCTAATATATTGTATACCTAATCTATTCTCTGACCTCTCAATTTTCTTTTAACCAATGACAAATTACTTTAATACTTACTCTTTTGTAATATAGCTTAAGACACTTCCACCTGCCCTTCATTCCCATTTCTTTTTATTTTTTAAAAATTTGCACAATAATACAGTCTGCATTTAAGTACACAGGGAAGGCATACCGTGAATATCAGTAGAGATTACTTATGCCTTGGTTACTAATAAATAATACTGTTTTTCTATGAAATAACTTGTTGATAGATTTATTGATCTAGTCAATTTATTCATAATAGAAATTGATGGGGATGGATTTAACTAATCAATACAAGGTCACCCTCACAAGCCAAAATATCCAGCTTGTCCTGTGGTCAGTTGGATAGCTGTATACACACATTATATTTATACATACATACATACATATACATTCTAAATTAGACAGTTGGGAAAACAAACTAACTTCTTTCCTTATATTTCTCAACCTCTATGCAATATTTTTCAGTCTTAATTCAACAACCCTGAGAATAAAACACCAACAAAGGAGCCCAATTTTAAAAGCTAATTGCCTTCTGTTCAAAGTTGGGGAGAAATATTTTTTTTAATCCGGTGACACAACAAATATATTCACACTGCAACAAACCAGCAGCTACACAAAATAAATCAATTACAAGGGTTTGCTAATGGAATACCACTAGACCCTGCTTCATTTATGGGCCATATGGCAATAGATTTATTTTATGTTTGTACCAGAAAAAAAATGTTAGGGAAGAAAAATTAGATTGACATTTTATTTCATTCTAGCAATAAGCTGATTTTGACTATGAACTAATTATTCATGAAATATAATGTGCATGATGATGTATGACCCTGAAACGAAGTGTTCCCCAAGATGAAATTAAAGAGACATTTCAGTTCCAACATGCATCTGAGTATAACTTCATCCTCTCCTATTGCCCAATATAGCTTCTGGAAGATGACAGCTCTATGATGGAGTTCTTAAGGGTCTCAGGTCAGCTTTAATTCTAAACTTCATCTTAAATTGTCTATGTAATCACTAACAAACCATTAAATTGCTCAATGGACAGACCCATACCCATGGGATCAAGATGGAGTCAAGGGGTCCTTGAACAACAGTCGGATGACAAGGCACCACACAACCAGCTGCTTGCTTCATTGATTCTATTCCACAGGGGTCCATGCCATAGATGGTGGGAAGGTTGTGACACCTAGTGGCTGTTTTCTCACAAATAGTTTAGTAGAGGATACAGTCTACATTTTTCTACCTGCTGTCACCAATAAAGAAAATAGTGGTTGTGCGGTTGTTAAATACCATGCCAGCACAGAAATGACTCAAGCCCCAGGTAAAAGTAATTCCAAAATAGCTCCTCATTCTAGGTATCAAAGGTTTTTGCAACTGTACACCTACTGATATGAATAACTTGAGAAAGACTTCATGAACTTTTAACTTCCCCAGTTCCATTTGTCTGTTTTTCACATGACCACTTAAGTATGTCATTTCAAGCACATGAAAAGGTCACGTCTCTGAGATTCCAAGGATTTCCCTCTTTAGTGGTATTAGAAAATAAGATAATGCTAAGAGAGAGCAAAAGAAAGAAGGAAATTAGGACATTATAACGTCATTCTCTCCTGAGTAGAAAGAAAGGATCAAAAGTGACTCGTGTTAGCAGCTTCCCAATTGCAGAGTGAGAGAGGGAGTTTGGAAAATAAGATTTTCACTACTAGTGCTTAATTTATGCAAAGACTGTAATCTCAAATGTGCAATTTTAAGTGCTGGGGTAGCCAGAGAAGTGATTATATAAAAATAGTACCTTTTATTCAGTGTACCTGCTTTTGGCATATCTTTAAGTCACACCTGCTCAGTTTATGGATAAAAATAAGCTTTTACTCATCTTTGTATTACACAGTTGAAAAAGTTATGGAAGAGTAAGCTAGATTTCTCTTGCAATGTCAATGAACTGAGGACCAAATTCTAGCTTCAAATTCTGATTATGGAATTATGTAAGAGATAAAGTGCAGACTTATTTTAAGGTTCAAGTTGTAGCTTGTAGAACAAGTAGTGAGGGAAAATACACATAAACTCACATATTACTTTTATTAAAAATTGCTACAGTCATCTGATATAAAGAACTTGAAAAAATATAGATTTTAATCTCCAAAAACAAATAAAAAATATCATCTTAATTGGTTATTCATGGAAATGAGTATATTTCAGAGTAGAAATTTTTGGATTTAAGAGATCTATCCATTATTCATCTGTCATATTGCGGATTGGTGTGTTCTATAAAAGATAATAAGAACCAAAGGAATGTTGGTAGAACATGCAATAGCTCACATGTAGAAAACTATTAGCATAGTACATACTTTGTAGACAAAGTCAGTGTTAAAACACTTGGGAAGAGAACTCTTAGGCATGTATATATCAAGTCTCTTATTGAAGCTTATCTCTACCTCATTGGAAACCACTGTAGGGTTCTGCTGAAAAAGTCAAGATTTCAAATCCTTTCTCACAGTTACCTTCTAATGAGCACTGGCTGCATGCCTGTTGACTTTAAATTCTGGTTCTTCCAAATCTTAAGGGATGTGTAATGGCTAGGAAGAAAGATGATGACGGAAATGAATTCCTGTCTATTTTATGTATATTTCTGTATCTAGTGGATTGAATTTAAATAGAATTTTATGGAAGGGCACATAATCCCCGAGTTTTATGCTTCCTATATCCAAACTTTTGGGGGCTCCTTCCTTTAACAGATCCTAAAAAATACAAGAGCCATGAAAATGGCTAACTTGTATTCATGTTCTTTGGAGATTAGGAACAAAATTAACCTTGCTGATAGGACAGAAATAGAGATAGCTTGATATTAAAGTGGTCATTGATTTTCTAATTCCTATTCTGTCCAAATGGAGGGAGTAGGAGGAGAAGGAGGTGGAAGGGATATGAAAGGCAACAAGGCAAGAGGGGGAGAGCTTAGAGTCAGAGACAGATTGAGAGATAGAGGGAGAAATGGAGGGACAGAGAGAGAACAAATCTTTCTATTTTATGGAGATTCACAAATGAAGTAAAATTCAAAATAATTCAGCATGAGTGTCTGGATAATATCCAGTGTTAAATGTTTTCCCCATCACAAGGTTTGAGTCTAGGATATAAGGATATAAAAAAATCAATGTCACAAGGAGCTCTTACTTTCAAATACCCAATAGACATTTATGATGAGACATTCTTTTCCCTGGATATAGAACTTCAGGTGCATCATTAGGCATGATGAATTTGGATGGACCAATTAACCTCTTAGGAACTTCTTATAGCCATTGTCAAAAGGAAATAATATTAGTTTCCTTTTCAATGTGTCTAGGATTAAATTTAAAGTACTGGTTCATTTCCATCTCATAGGGATAGGGATGGGATCTGACTAGGAGATTTCTTCAATGAAGAAGCTCCCTCTGCTAATGCAGATTGGCACACCACTTCTGCATCTTCTAGTCTTAAAAAGATGCCAAGAGCAGTGAGAGGATAAGTAGATTGCACAAGGCCACATAGTCTATGCCATAGAGAAGGTCAAATAGTGAGAATCCACTGAATTTTCTATTGACAAATAATAATTAAAATCTACCATAGGTGATATCACCCTTGTGCTTCTATGACTTTAATTGGATTAATTGGTAGATCTACCCAGCCTCATTTTTTGAATGGACAGAATAGTGACAGATGCTATAGTAAGACCTAATTGGAACTCACTTCATCTTCTAAAGTCTCTAAATAAAACTGAATGCTACTTTTTTTTGCAAATGCAGACCCACAGACTAACAGCTTGCATCATCTAACCAGAACTGCCTAGTCTTTGAATGCTAGAATCCAAATCTTCTTTGTCCAAATATATTTAATGACAAAATCCCTAGTCCTGAGATATTCACCAGTTGCCCTGAAGAGTCATAAACATCTTGGTGAAATATTTGGAAGAATTGTTCCACTCCTAAAAGAACTCTATGCACCAAAGTTTGTATGTGTCATCCCCACAGATGAGACTTGGAACATTGTCCATTTATAATGAAACATTCTTTTTTTTCCCCTTGGTCACCTAACTTTAGCTGTACCATTCAGCATGATTAATTTGGATAGATCAATTAATCTCCTAGAAACTTGTAGCTACTGCAGAAAGGAATTAATACTAGTTTTCTTTTTTATATCTCTTCGATTAAAGTGTCTGAGGGCACACCCAGAAAACAAAGGCATTAATTGATATGTAAGGGTCCACATGGCCATTATGCTACTTGCTGCTCTTAGTGATGATATCAATAATTTTCCCTGGGCTTAACTTTCATTTACACTACATACATCTTTCCCATACAATTGTTTTAGTGCTGTCTCCCAAATTAGAATGTAAGATTCTTGAGGGAAGGGACTATGTCTGTGGTTTTCATTCACCCACCCCCTCACATAGTGCTAAGCATGGTGCCTGACATAGCCAGTACTCACTAAATGCATGGTAACTATCAGACAACTGGAAGGCAAGAAAGTATTGTACAAAGGAGTTGGGTTTGGTCAGTTCTTGATCAAATTCAGGGCTTTCCCTATACAGTCCAATAAGGTAGTATAAAAAGGTTTTTTAAACAATCTGATAGGAATATTTTTAAAAATGATATTATTATAAGACATTGGTTATTTGATAAAGGCAACTGGACTATTGCAATAGCCTTCTGATTGTATCCCCTTCATCAAGTATTTCTCACCTCCAATACATTCCCACTCAGCTGCCAAAATGACCATTCTATAAGGCATGGTTCTCATTACGTCACTCTCCTACACAATAATGACCAATAGCTCTCTATTATCTATGGACAGTTCTATTTAACAAATAAAACTTTTCATAATCTGGCCTCTCTTTCCCCTCCAGTCTTCTTAGTGTTTTCTTTCCTTCATGAACGCTACATGAAGCGTTTCTTTCAGCCATTTTGCCCTACACAACACTTGTTTCCATGCCTTGCACCTTACCTCTGCTTTTTAGAATCAATCCCTGGCTTCCTTCAGGATCCAGCTCTATTATTACCTCTTGCAACAGACATTTCCTGATTTCCCCAGGTACTAGAATCTTTTCCTCTAAGGTTTGCTTTTCTCTGTTCTTTATGTATCTTGTATGTGCCAATTTATTTATATGTTGTCTCTCCATTAGAATATAAACTCCTTGGGGTGGGTAGGTAGTGCAGTGAATAGAGTACTGGTCCTGGAATCAGGAGGACCTGAGTTTAAATCCAGCCTCACATACTTAATACTCACTAGCTGTGTGACTTTGGACAAGTAACTTAATGCCAACTTCCCTGCCTTCCCCCCTCCAAAAAAAAAGAATATAATCTCCTTGATTTAGTTATGGTTTAATAATATGCATAACACAACACCTGACATGTAGTAAGTATTTAATAAATGTTTACTGATTGATTTTAAACCCTTAGCTTGACAGACTAAGGAGAGAAAAACAAATACCAAAACTAAAATTGTAGAAGTAAAATCAACCCAAAAAATAGAGATTAGAGAAATTTGTCAGCAACTACTATTACCAGACATATGCCTATACAACTTCAAACATAAATAAAATGAATGCACCCCTATAGAAATATAAACCAGCCCAATTAGCAGCACTAGAAATAGAAACAAAAAAACCTAAATACTTGGAAAGATATAATGTTCATAGTTGGCCACATCAAAATAGTTAAAATAATGCTACCATATAAATAATATAAATACATCTGTGATTTAGAACTATATCAATTCAATTACTAAGAAGATTCATAAAATTAGATAAATAATAACAAAATGCTTATGGGGGAGTAAAAAGTCAAGGATACCAAAGGAATCTTTTTAAAATAATAAAGAATGGCATTTAGAATCACAAGATTTTGAATTATATTACAAAAATTATGAGTAATTATGAAAACCATCTGGTACTAAATTTTAAAAATTAAAATACTTACTTTATCTATATTTTGTATTTTTATGTTTATATTGTCCCTATCCACTCTTACCACCTATCTCCTCAGTAAATGCACTCCTCTTGAAAGTGAACTGTTTCATATTTATCTTTGTATCCTTAGCACTTAGCATAATGTTTGGTACATTGTAAACATAAATAAATGCCTGTGGAAGGAGGGAGAGAAGAAGGAAGGAAGGAAGAAAGGAAAGAAGGAAGGAAGGAAGGAAGGAAGGAAGGAAGGAAGGAAAGAAGGAAGGAAGGAAGGAAGGAAGAAAGGAGAAAAAGGCTTAGAAACAAATTCATATAATAGTCTAATGTTGGAAAAACCAAGAACACTAACAATTTGGGAAATGACTCTTTATCCAACTGTTATGAAATAATGATAGCCAATCTAGTCTTCTCGCCATTGGTCACATTTCCCATGTTAATGTTTCACACTGACTGACCCCTGTAGTGGCAATGCAATATTTAAAGCACCCATGATCATGATCAAGACTGTGACTATAAAGATCACATATTGTTCAACTGAAAAACATGCCAAACTCTCCATACAGAGGACAGAACTGAAAGAATTTAGACACCAGAAAACCGGATCCCAAAACCAGTAAGCCAATTCCATCATAATACCAGAGATATTAAGAAGCCATAATAACACAGAGAGCCACGCTGTCCTTCAGCCTTCCCACAAATCAATACAAAACCAATATTTACTCACAAACTTTTCTCTCTCTTTGCTTGAGAATATCTCTCTCCCACCATCTTTCTGGCTCTCAGCTTCCTGGGGGCTCTGCTTCCCTTCAGCAAACTCCTCCCACCACAGGCTCCATGTGACTACATTCAGCCTATTGGGGGCAGAGTTTATCTTCACAGCAGGGAAGCTTCTTGTGGGCTCTTCACCCTTCAGCAAATTCCTTCCGTCACAGGCTCCATGTGATTACATTCAGCCTATTAGGCAGCACAGTTTACTTTCAAAGCAGGGAAGGCCTTCAAATTCCCCCCTAGGTCTATTAAGGCGAAGGAAGATCTTCAAATTCCCATTTCCATGACACCCCCACACCTAGAATGTGTTTCCTCCTTACTTCTGCCTCATAAATTCCTCTTTTCCTTCAAAATACAGTTCATTCAATACCTTCTACATAAAGCCTTTCCTGATCCCACCAGCTCTTAATGCTGTCCCTTTCAAACTCTGTCATATTTAATTATTTGTATGAATTTTTATTTATTCCCTAGATTTTTCATGTTGGAATATTTTTTTAAAAACATGGGAGCTCTCATTAAAACATCATTCTCAAAGGAAACATCCATAAAAATTGTCTGCTTTAGAACATTTTTTTTTAATTTTTTCTATTTCCTATTTGTCCAAGGGTGACGGAGACTCTGAAAACTCAATATAATGTCCCAGCTATTGTTTCATCTAGTATGGATCAAGTAATTTTCCCCTGTGAAGAGAAAGCACTTTAGTCCCACCTCTCCTCCCCATAACTCATCTTATCAACAAAAGGCAAAGTCTAGGTTTGTTCCTCAATGTCATGGACAAAGATAGAGGTCTTTGGCAGCACTTGGACTCTTGTTCCTTACGGTGCACTTGATTTCCTTTTCTTTAGCTTTAGTGAGTTTACTTGAGATGAAAAGTTCTAAGCTCAGTTACAGTCATTCTGAGGCCACAGTTTGGAAAAAATCACATACACATAGGCAAAGATTTGGTTCTCTGCCTAATCTCATATTTGTATCTACCTGTAATTAATCCATGGCCTCTTTGTAGTTGAGGAAAATTTATTGGCAAATGTAAGCAGATTACATTACAGTGTTTGTAGGTGAATAAGTAGGCATCAGGAAGAGAAGTTAAGAACAAAACCAAGAATGTCTTAGCACAGCTAATAAATTCTTCTCTGCATTGACCATAAAGCAAAGGACAGTCTTGGACAACTCTCTTCTCTGCCAAAGTTCACTTCTCCTTTTGCTCCATTCATGCTCTAATCTTTCAAGTTCTCATGCTTAGAATCTTTTTCCCCAATTCTAAAACAGCAACTTCCTTTAATACAAAATGCTGAAGATGTCCTAACTCATTCAATGACCTTCATTTTTTTTTTCAAGGAGGTGTACAAGTCCTGTTAAAATTGTGATTGTTCGATTCAATCAAAAAAAGTATTTCCATCTAGTCAAGGCACCAGAGACAAATGGGTTTTTTTGACCCCACCATTCTACTACTTGACCTGCCTCAAATCTAACCTTTCTCATCTTAAAAAAATCCTGAACACTGAACACTGTGTAGACACTGTTTACAGTGGTGAATGCTGTATTCGCCTGAATTCAAGATTCACAAAATTTTCTTCACAATAACCCTATTAACTAGTCAGCATTCATTTTCTTTACTTCCAGTTTACTCTTGAGAAAAATCAGGGTTTGACAGGTGACAGGACCTGGCCAGTTAATAAACCTTAGAGCCAGAGCTTCAATCCTGGTCTTGTGATTGTAAGAGCAGTGTTCCTTATGCTACAGCAGTCTCAAATACTTTCTACAATATCTAATATCCATCTAGCACTAAGGGGATGAAAACATTTTTTTCAGACACCATAGGATAGAGAAATATTGAAAAGTGACAGCCTTTGCCCTGGAGGGGCAAAAATATTGTTTAGCAAAACAAATATATAGCCAAAACCACTATTTTTGCAGTCATCAAAAAATCCTGTCACAGACAGGAAAATGATCACAGAACAAAGGAACAGATTTGACAAAAACTAAAAAACTAAAAAACGCTGACCTTAGCCAAATAAGGAGCTTAACAAAACCTAGAAATGTAGCAGCCTGCATCTTCAAGCTACTAATGGTCATGCCATCAGATGACTAGCATTCTTACCAGGATCATGGTATTGTTAGATCTGGAAAACACTAGTAAAAAGAAACAGCAGAGGAAGAAAGTTTGGTGGGATAATTAGACCTCTAAGTAGGCCAATGTTGAAACATTTGCCTCAGGATTCTGGGGCTAGGGAGGTGGGGTGTCATGATTCTTAACTATCATGAAGATGCTTTCTTCCCCATACCAGCAACAAGGCATCCCAAGGGACATAGATCACTGTATTCTTGCCATTTTGGTCACCATCAGCCTACTCCATTTGATCCAACACTGCTTTTTCACTGATGCCTAGTCACCAATGTCACAGTCCTATTTCTGCCAGTATCCACATTTTTCTCCAGTCCTGAGACCAGACTCTTTTTAGAACAGGTTGACCACTGTCTTGATATAATTGAACCTTGGATAAAATTGTCCTCTATTTGTCATCTCTGCATTCCCTAAATTAAATTGCTTTTGCCCAGATAAAAAAAAAATATGCTTTTAGTCATAGAACCCAGAGTTCAAAGGCTTTCCATATAGCAGAGGAAAATCAGACCTGTGACTTTCCATACCAACAAAGAAGTTGGAGAAATAAATGAAAAATAGAAGATAGAAGCTAAATATGACAAGAAAAAATACTGGCTGGATAGTGGAATTTAAGTCTCCTGACTCTAATTACTCAGGTGCTGCTGGATACCCAGGAAGTTTATGACCTTTGGAAGGACGTTCCTCCCATAGCAGAGGTAGCTGATATGAGAGAGATAGAAACATAAAGAAAGGCACATACCCTCAACACCAGTGGGGAAGCAGCATTACAACTGCCTGGAAAATGAACCCTATTAAATAACACTGCCCTAGAAAACATATCGACAGGATCTGATTTTATGTGTTCTACTAGGGAAACACCTAGGCAAATGAAAAGACAGCCTTGCCTGATATTCATTAAGAGCTATAGATAAAGCAAGAAGTAAACTGAAATTCTAGGCTTTGGGTCTGCATAACACTCAGAAATTGAAGTAGCAACCAAATGAGAATCATAAAGTAAGGGAGTGTCCATTAGGTGCATCAATGATAACTTACTTTTATTCATTTTCAATAGCCAGATTAAATAAATTTATGCCAGTATCATGTATAAGAACTTTAATCAAAACACAACAAGTTAAGCAGTGAAGTACTGCAGTTAACCTAAGCAAGATGGGGTTATAAACAATTGATCTGATTGGAAAATCTATGCCAACCTCTTTTTGGTGGGGCAGCTAGGTGGCATAGTGAATAGAGCATTGTAAAGTCCTGCACAAGCAGCTTTCCAGAGGACTGCTGCTGTAAACAGCTTTTGAGGTTCTGATTGCATCGTATGGTGAACTCTCTATTCAATAATAAATTGGGGCAAGACATTTACAGAAAATCAAGCTACAGCATTCAGAATGTTACAACTTATCACAGAAAATCAAAATACAGCATTCACCATGTCACAACTCAGCAACTTATTACTAAAATGGCAACATAGGTTTCACCAAAATGGTCACATGATTTTTAACAAAGTACAATCATTTAGTAACTCAATCATTCAATTATCCTTAAGAAGGGTCACAAAGTACAAAAGTCAAAGTTCTCTGCCCATGGAGTGCAATTAAGTTACAATTTGAACAGTCACTACTCAGTACCCTCTTAAGGGTTAGTGAAAAGTACAAAAGCCATCTATCCCTAGGTCACAAGTAAATTATAATTTCATCAGTCACTACTCTGTATTCTATTTCATCAGTCACTACTCATTCAATTTCATCAGTCACTACTCAGTACCCACAGAGAGATCTTTTTGTCTTGACTCAGGGCAGGCTTTCAGCTTCCATGGTTCCTCTTCCATGCTCCCAGCTCCCACCCAAATCTAACCAAGTGCCACCTGAGTTCAAAGGCAAACAGCTCCCAGCTCCTTGTCCAGCTCTCTGTGCAGTTCCTGCTCCACATTGGAGCTCACAGTGTCCAGTCCATATGAAATCCTTCATAGTCTCTGTTCTGGGAAGACAAGGCTTAACAAAGCCACAAGAACATTCATGCACATTAATAAAGCCACAACAACATTTGTACAAAATACCAGCACCAGAGTCATACTTCCTCAGTCTTTGGCAGCTTCCTCAGCTGGCCCTTGAAAGTCTTGCCACCACAAGTCCGAGTTCTGTGTCAGTTCTCATTTCTCAGTTCAGTCTTCAGAAGTAGAAGCCCACGCTCCTGTGGGGAATCTCTCTCTCTCTCTCTCTGTCTCAGGCAGCAGCTGCCCTGTCTCCATGATGCTTGCCCTTGAAAATTCTGACTATCCAGCTTGTGTTCTTCCTTAAATATGATATAACTCCTCCCTGTTCAGCTCCTTCTTGTTACATCAGTAACAGGGGTTCATACTTTCTGTTTCTTTAACAGAGGCTTAATTTGAAACTAGGTGCTAAGTACCCCTTAGCTTAGCAATACAAGGGGATCTTCAAATTTCATTACTATTACAAGCACAGGCCCTGGAGTCAGGAGGACCTGAGTTCAAATCTGGCTTCAGACACTTAACACTTATTAGCCCTGTGACCTTGGGCAAGTCACTTAACCCCAATTGCCCTGCCTTTACCCATCAAAAAAAAGAATGAAGCTGGAGTCATGAAACTATTCTAAGAAGGTTCAGTACAAGTTTATATTATATTATCACATAATTACATGTGGGATCTCACTACAGCATGGTAATCCTTTTAGACCTTTCTAATTAATTTACTCTCCTATTTATTACACAGCTATTCCAAATCTTCTCTTCCCTCCTTAAGGGTCCCAAAATAGTCCCTCCTTCTCCACCCTCTCAGCTGAAAATCTCAACTCATATTTCACCGAAAATATTTTCATGTCACCTAGATACCTTCTGCCATTATCTCCTCCTTCAACTTGGTCTTTCCTGAAGAGGTAGCCCTTCTACTTATCAACATCAACCTTCTACATGAACTTTTGATCCCCTTCCTTTCCATCATTTCTTTAGCATATGACTCACATAATCATCCCCACTTACTAATCTTCAGTCTCTCCTCATCGTCTCTCCTCATCTAATGGCTCCTTTCCCACTACCTATAAGCACACTCATGTCTCCTCCATTTAAAAACAAAAAAACCCCTCCACGATCTGACCATCCCTGCTAGCAGCTATTCTAAGCTTCTCCTTCTCATTGCTAAACTCATTGAAAAGGCCTTCTATACTAGGTACTTCTATTTGCTTTCTTCTTATCCATTTGTTAGCCCCTTGAATTCTGACTGTCAATATCCTTATTCAAATGACCCTGCTCTCTCCAGAGTTATCAATCATACCTTCATTGTCAAATCTAATGGCCTTTGATCAGTCTTCATCTTTCTTGATCTTTCCATAACCTTTGTCATGTCAAGCATCTTCTTTTCCTTGATACTCTCTCCTTTTACATTTTCATGACACTGTTCTTTTAGTTATTCTGCTGTCTATATGAATACTGCCCAGTATCTTTCAGAGAATATTCATCCAGATCATGCCCACTAACCATGAATGTCCTCTAAGCCTCTGTCTTGGGTCCAACTCCTATTTTTCCTCTATACTATTTCATTTAGTGATCTCATCATCAATCATGTATTTCAATTATTATATCTATACAGACCGACCATTCCTTGACCTTATATCTAGACCTAATCTTTCTCCCAAACTATAATCCTGCATTACCAAATAGTTTTTAGACATGTCAAACTAGATTTCCCATAGGCACCTCAAAATCAACATGTCCAAAACAGAACTCATTATATTCCTCCCCTCCTAACCTTCACCTCTTTCAAACTTCTCTATTATTGTCAAGAGTTCCATCATTTTTCTGCTCACCCAGATTCACAACCAATTATTCATCCTCAATTCCTTACACTCATCCAACCCACATATCTAGTCTATTATTCAATCTTATTTTTTCTGTTCTCACAATATTTCTCATATATTCCCCCTTTGCTCCACTTATTCTACTTCCCTAAATCATGCCCTGTTATAAGAATGGGAATCTGAAGATCTTCTCTGCCCCTTGGCCCCTTGATAGGTTTAAGTGACTCTGAGAACCTTCCCTGATTTGAAAACATACTCCGTCCCCTAATAGGCTGAATGTGTTTACATGGAGCCTGTGGTGGGAGGCTTGTTTTTCAGGAATGTCCACACCTTATTACTTTGTGATTGGGCAGTGGATCAAGAGGATTGTGACATTCTTTGACCCAGGAGAAGGCTATATATACCCTGATGTGAGGTTTTGCTTTGGGACTCACTTTGGAAAGAGTTGTGTGATTTGGTCAGTTAATGCTCTGGGCAGCCGTTGAGCCCCCGGCCATTAAAAACCCAGATGTTGGTGCTTCCCTCTCTGATAACTAGCTAGGTATGGATGTAATGGTCAGACAGCTGAAAGTCCTGTCTGCTGGTCTGTTTCTGTCTGCTTTAAACTTCTGCTTGTAATTTCTGTTTGTATTATCTGAAGTTCAGGGTGCTGACTTTTTCCCCTGAACTTAGTAAATTATATATGTTTGATGAAAGTAAGATTGTTAACCCATTTTGAGTTGCTTTTATTTAGAAAAGCAGATCTAAGAAACTGTGCTAGCAGCCATCCTGGGTATGCTAGGCTGCTTGCTGCTACAGGCCTTCATCATCTCTCACCTAGGCTATTGAAAAAGAACCTGGCTTAGGTCCCCCTCTATTCCAATCCATATTCCACTAAGCTGACAAAATTTATTTTCTGAAAGTATATGTATATATATATGGTCGTGTCTTTTGTCTGTTTCTGTCTCTGTTTCTCTTTCTGTCTGTCTCTGTCTCTGACTGTCTGTCTCTCTCACACACTCACACACACACACACACACACACACACACACATACACACACACATTCCCTCTGGCTAAACTCCAGTGACTCCTTAATACTGCAAGGATTAAATATAAAGTGGTCTGTCTGGCTTTTAAATCCCTTCAAACCTGGTCCCTTCCTACCTTTCCAGTCTTCTTACAGTTTAATCATTTCTATTTACACTACAATTAGCCACATGGACCTAATCACTGTTCCTTATATATGATACTCAATCTCCCAGTTCTCTGTGCTTTTGTTTGTTATTTATTGTCTTCTACAACTGTAATTCTCACCTCTGACTCCAGACTTCAAGATTCAGCTCAAATTTCACCTTCTTCAGGGGTACTTTCCAGGTCCCCCCCCCAATACTAGTCCCTTTTCTCTGAGATTACATTCCCTTTACAGTATATTTATCATATATATTCATAGTTATTTACATGTTGTCTCTCTGATGCTCTAATTCATCTCTCCTAGTTATGACCTCTGAGACAAAATAGAATGTCTAACCCCTCTTCCATATGACCACTCTTGAAAATACTTTAAAATAGCAATTATATGCCCTCCTAAATATTCTCTTCTCCAGATTAATCATTCCCAGTTCCCTCAAATCATCCTCATAGTACATGACTCAAGCCTCTTGATTGTCCTGGGCACAATCTCCCTGAAATACAGTTCACCAATATCCTTCCTAAAAAGAGATGCCCAAAATTCAGCAACACACGCCATATGTGGTCTGACCAGGTGCAGAGTGCAATTTGACAAACACTTTCCTGGTTCTGGACAACATAACTTTCATAGAGAAACTTAAAATCAACAAGCTATTTTTCCAGTCATAACTGACTCTTGTATCATACTGGGTTTATAATCCATGAGAACTTCAAGCTCTTTCCCAAACTGTTACCTGGTCATGCCTCCCCAATTTTGAAACCACATGGTTGATTATTCTTAACTAAAGGTTAATGCTTTGCATTTATCCAGATTAAATTTCATCTAATTTAATTCACTTCATCATTCTACCCTATGGAGATCCTTTATGGACTTATTTTGTCATCTAAAATATGAGCTGTCCATCCTATCTTTCTGTTATTGTCAAGTTATTAATCATGCCATATATATCTTAATCTACATAATTTATAAAACATGTTAGACAACATAGATCCCTAAGGCCCTCTAGTAGTAAACTCTTTCCAACTTAATGTAGAACAGTGAAAGCTACTTTTGGGATCCAGACACTCACCCAGTTTGAAAGGCACCTGATTTTCCTATTGTTTAGTCCCCATCTCTATATCTAATCCTCAAAAATAGAATGAGACTTTTTCAAATATTTTCCTTAAAGCTACATAAATTATATTTATAACATTTCTTTGATCTAAGTCTAGTAACTGTCAAAAAAAAATGTGGTTAGTCTTTTATGACGTGTTAATGAAATCATGTTGGCTCATTGTGATCACATTCTTTCTTAGATTTTTCACAAATTATCTCTTTAATGTTATGTATTATGTATTTACATATTGTGCTCTAGAATTTTTGCCAGGAATCAAAGTCAGCCTCACTGGCCTATAGTTTATGGGCTCTTCAGTTTTCTGAAAATCAGGGCTTTTGACCTTCTCTAATCGCAGATTATGCTTCATATTCACTACTATTTTTCAAAGATCACTGCCAGTGACTTTTTCAAAGTGACCTTTGAAAAAAAGTTTGAAATTGCAAAAATGCAAATAAAAGGGAGTGCAGAAAGCATGCACGATAAGGAGCAATCTGTCTGCAGCCCTTCTAGGTCTTATGACTTAGACTAACAAAGGGCAGCTAGATGCTCTCACATTAATTTATACTATTTTTTTCTCAGTCCATGCACCATAGCAAACAGTCCTAGCTTTCCACTTTCTCTATTAAAACTTTTTCTTAAAAATTAATATCCTTTTTATTGTCTTCAGTCTTTCTCATCAGTCTGACTGTCAGTCCCCAATAAACTCTAGGGCTTCCTGTTACCTCAGAGGTCAAATACATACCTCCAGAATACAACCTTAATTCAGCAAGAAAACAGAGGTGCTTGATGAGCAAAAGTCCTTCATAACTTGAACTGTACCTAAGTTTCTATCTTCATTGTACTTTAACTCCATAATGCATTCTATAATTCAGATAAACTGGTCTTCTTATTTTTCTTCACAAATTGAATTGTCTTCCATTCCTGTCCATTCCTCCATGCCTGGAATTCATCATTTCTTCTATGCTTTGAAAGAGGAAATGATCATTATAACAAATAAAAATCATTAACTGCTATGCTTGTGCCAGAAAGCAACCTCCAAGAGATGTCCAGATAAATAAAGTGCTCTATATCTCCCTGTCATATCACACCCTTGTGTCAGACTTGTGATCCATTTCCTAAAGTCTTCATGTACTTCCTCTTTCTGTCCAAGTGGTCTATAATATAGTCTGATGGCAATATCACCACCCTATGTGTTCCATTGATCTTCACCTAAATATTCTCCACCATGCTTCTCCCCTTTTGTTCCTGATTTTTCCATATAAGTCCTGTATTCTGTGTGTGTGTGTATGGATGGATGGATGGATGGATGGATGGATATCCCATTTCTTTTAAATAAGCTGCAACCTTTGTGAATCATATTCCAAATATGGGCCTTATCTCCAAAAATCTCATTGTTAACTGTGAGGTTAAATTTGCCTCCCTTCATTAAGATCTCTATATATTACTTGTTAGCCATCTTTTTTTGCCTTTATGTATTGACATCTTGGACCATGGGTTTCATTATGGGATTATTTACAGTATTTTGTCTTCTATGTATACTTCTTACTCAGTTGTTATATATCTTCCTATTTTGTAGGTGCTCTCAGCTTTCTAGATTAGTGGATAAGTACAGACAGTTTTCTCCCTTCCCCTTCCTTATCAGTTTAAAGCCTTTTTGCTTAGATTTTCACAATATCAGACAAACATACTCTAATCAACCTTTGTTAGGTATACTCCATACCTGCCCAAGGATTTCTCTTTTCTCTATTTTAATCCATGGTCCAAAAAATTCAAATCCTGTTTTTAGATAATATTGTCTCAATCAACTGTCAACTTCCCAAATATTCCCTTATTTTCTAAAGTCCAGTGGGATACAATGAGAATATTTTACCCAAGGTTTCTTGATCTTTAACAATGCTTTCTATATTCCTTCTGGCAGTGCCATTTGTGCTCATGTGAATCACAATTAGGGAGTCACAGTCATCTCATTTACAACTCTTGGGAATTTCTCCATCACACCCTTGATACATGACCTGGGAAGACAAGAGACATCTCTGTGTTTACATTCCAACTATAGTACTTAGTAACTGAGTGTGTATGGGAAAATCAAGATTCTTAATGTCTCAGAATTTCAATTTACTTATTTGAAACATCAGGATAATAACATTTTCATTTCCTACTTCACTGTATTGTTTTCAGGGAAATCCCTCTTTAAGTCTTAATGCTCTATAATAATGTGAATTATTCAATTTAGCATCAATTTAGCTTATTAAAACATCAGTTGACATATAAATTTAGTTTTAAAATGCTTTCAGATATTTCCTTAGTTTCCTTCAAAGTTCAATTCATGTGCCAAACTCTATGAGAAGCCTTGGCTATTCCCCCTACCTGCTGGTCTTCTTTACTTCTTCATTCCAGTGATTTTGGCCTCCAGGCCATCCCATAAATAAGACACTCCATTTCTCAGCTCCAAGAATGATTGTTGGCTGGTAACAATGCCTGGGATGGTCTTCCTCCTCCACACCACCTACTAAACTCCCAGGTTTCATTCAAGTCTCAACTAAAGTCCCTTCTTTTACTGAAAGCCTTCCCAAACTTCACTTAATTCTAGTGCATTTCCTCTGTTGATTACTTTCTATTTATCTCATATACATCTTTCTTTGTATATATTCATTTGAATATGGTCTCCCCAATTAGATCATAAGAAGGGACTACTTTTTATTAAATTTTATGTTGATTTTTAGTTTATATCATTCATTTCAACAAGATTTTAACTTACAAATTTTCTCCCTGTCTTTCCTCTACCCAGCATATCAAAACAGTGATCCAACTGTATAACCCCTCCCTCAATCTGTACTCTCCTATACCCTCCCCATGCCCCCTCCAATTTTCCAGTAGGGGAAGAAGGAACTCTATACCCCAGTGCCTGTAAATCTTATTTCCCAGTTGCATGTAAAAAAATAATAATATTTTTTGAAACACTTGATTTTAAAATTTGAATTCCAGATTCTTTCCCTTCCTTCCTCCTCACACACCGTTACTGGGAAGATAAGGAATTCAATATAGGTTGCACACATGCAGTTACGCAAAACATTTCCCTAGTGGATATATTGTAAAAGACTGGCTATATTTCTCTCCATCATATCTCACCCCCACTTGTTCTATTCTATACTTTGACTCTGTCCCTTTTTAAAAGTGTGTGCTTCTAACTTCCTTCCTGCCAACATGCCCACCCCTCCATCATCCACCCTCTCATGCTCTTCCCCCCTACTCTCTTATAAGGTGAGATACCATATTTAGTATGTATATCATTCCCTCCCTAAACCAAATTCGGTGAAAGTAAGGTTGACCCATTCCCTTTTGAATTCCTGTTCTTTCCCTCCATTGTAACAGTTTTCACTTTCCTCTTCTATATGAGATAATTTACCCCATTCTCTCTCTACCCATCTCCACTCCTTATATTCCTCGCTTACCTCTCAATTTCCCCTTTTAAGTATCATCCCTTCCTATTCAATTGGTCCTGTGCCCTCACCTATGTATATCTGTACACATATATACACACATTCACATGTAGTGATACACCCATATAACCTTCTATATAGACATATATATATATATGTATACATGCATATATATATATATATATACACACATTTATATTCCCTTCAACTACTCTCATACTGAAAGGTTTCATAAGATACAATTATCATTTTTCCATGTAGGAATGTAAATAGTTCAACTTTGATAAGTTCCATATGATTTCTTTCCCCTGTTTACATAATATTTAAATTGTTTCTTCTTGACTGCTTGTGATATTTTCTCCTTGATCTGGGAATTCTGGAACCTGGCTATAACATGCCTAGGAGTTTTCTTTTGGGAATCTTTTTTTCTTATTTTTTAATCAAATGCTTTAATAACTTCTAGTTTACATCACTCATTTATGGGAGATATTGAGTTAGAAATTTTCTCCCCATTTTTCCCATAACCACCACACCAAAATAGTGTTCCCACTGAATATCCCCTCCCCCAATGACCTATCTCCCATATCTTATCCCATACACCCTCCAACTTTCCACGAGAGCACAGTGCATCTCTATGCCCCAGTGCCTGTATATCTCATTTCCCAATTACATATAAAATAATAATAATAATAGTATATAAACATATATATATATATATATATATATTTTAAACATTTGATTATAAAACATTGAATGCCAGGTTCATTCCCTTTCTCCCTTGTCACCAAGCCTTACTGAAAAGATAAGCAATTCATTATCAGTTGTACATGTGTAGGTGTGCAAAACATTTCCATAGTGGAACAATTGTAAATGACTGACTATATTTCCCTCCTTCCTGTCCTACCTCCCACTTGTTCTATTCTCTACCTTGATCCTGTCCCTTTTCAAAAGTGGGTGCTTCCAACTTCCCTCCCTTTCCCCAGCCTGCGCTCCCTTCCATCATTCCCCCTCTCATCCTCTTTCCCCCTACTCTCCTGGGGTAAGATAACCTATTTAGTGTGCATATCATTCCCTCCCTATGCCAAATTAAATTAGAATAAGGATGACCTATTCCTGTTTCCCTTCCTGTTCTTCCCCTCCATTGTAACCATTTTCCCTTGCCTCTTCTATATGAGATAGTTTACCCCATTCTGTTTCTCCCCATATCCTCTCATTATATTCCTCTCTCACCTCTTAATTTCACCTTTTAAGTATCATCCCTTCTATTAAATTGCCCCTGTGCCCTCTATCTATGTATACCTGTACATACATATACAGACATTCACATACATATTCATATGCCCATATACACTCCTATATAGACATATGTGTGTATACAGACACATTTCTATTCCCTTCAACTATTCTCATACTGAGAAAAGTTTCACCAGTTGCAATTATAATTTTTCCATATAGGAATGTAAATACTTCAACTTTGATAAGTTCCTTATGATTTCTTTTCCCTGTTTACCTTCTCATGCTTCTCTTGTTTCTTGTATTTGAATGTCAAATTTTCTCTTCAACTCTGGCTTTTTCATCAAGAATGCTTGAAAGTCCTCTATTCCACTGAATGACAATATTTTCCCCTGAAACATGATACTCAGTTTTGCTGGGTAGGTGATTCTTGGTTTTAATCCCAGTTCCTTTGACCTCCAGAATATCATATTCCAAGCCCTTTGATCCCTCAGTGTAGAAGCTGCCAGATCCTGTGTTATTCTGATTGTGTTTCCACAATATTGAAACTGTTTATTCCTGGCTTCTTGTAATATTTTCTCCTTGATCTGGGAATTCTGGAACCTGGCTATAATATTCCTAGGAGTTTTCTTTTTGGGATCTTATTCAGTAGGTGATCGGTGGATTCTTTCAACCTCTATTTTGCCCTCTGGTTGTAAAACATCAGGGCAATTTTCCTTGAGAATTTCTTGAAGGATGATTTCTAGGTTCTTTTTTTATCATGGCTTTCAAGTTGTCAAATAATTTTTAAATCATCTCTCCTGAATCGATATTCAGATCAGTGGTTTTCCCAATCAGATGTTTCACATTGCCTTCTATTTTTTCATTTGTTTGGATCTGTTTAATAGAGTCTTGATTTCTCATAAAGTTACCAGCTTCCATTTGCTCCAATCTAATTCTGAAGGAATGATTATCTTCAGTGAAATTTTGAGATTTTTTTTTCATCACTCAAATTCAGCTTTTTAAGGCATTCTTCTCCTCATTGCCTTTTTGAGGCTCTTTTGCCATTTGAGTTAGTCTGTTCTTTAAGGTGCTATTTTCTTCAGTCAGGTTGTTGACTCTCATTTCACAATTTTCTTGCATCATTCTCATTTCTCTTCCTAATTTTTCCTCCATTTCTCTTTTTTGGTTTTCAAAATCCTTCTTAAGGTCCTCTGTGGCCTGTAACCATCTCATATTTTTCTTGGATCCATGCTTTGACCCTTTTTGTCCACAAAATAGAAGTGTAAAGTTGGGTTGCTCTGCTTGCTTTGCTTCTCTTGTTTGCTCATGTTGCCACTCAATTACTTGACTTTTGAGCTTTTTGCCACAGTAGGACTCACTACCAGACAAGGGAGCTTCATACCAAACACTGGGGTTTTCTCAGCTGCCAAAGGTATTAAGTGTGTGTTCTCCTTGAAGCCTCCACATGCTCTGGCAAGCTGTTCACAAGCCCCAGGAACTCTACCCTAGACCACAATCCAGATCCAAGCAGGTTAAAGCAAGAGCGATTACCCCTCAGACAGGTTGCTTGGACCCCTACAATTTGCAGTCCAGGAACTGAAGCAGCCACATGCCTGTGGCTGCAAGGCCGCTGCACCTCAGCCCCTTCTCACCCTGGGGGCAAAGGCCAACCATCCTCCCAAACTACTGGATCCCAAAGTTCACACTGCACTGACCTCTCACTTTGTCCTTAGCATCTGTGTGTTGATAATTCTGGAAACCGACACAGCTTCTGGTGTTCTTAAGTCCCTCCAGCTGGCAGCTGGTCATGACTGCCATGAAGCTAAAATCTCCCACTTGTGAAGGGCTGTGGTCAGCTCCCAGAGTGCTGAGCTAGCTTCTTCCTGCCATCCTGCTGGTTTGGCCTAAGCAGAAGGTTAGCTTCTCTGTGTCATTTTGTGGGTTCTGTAGCTCCAAAGTTTCTTCAGAGTCACCTTTTACATGAATTGCAGAAGGTGGAAGCTGGAGCCCCGTTGAAGTCTTCTTTCTAGTCTGCCATATAGAGTCGGCCCCCCTGGGGATCTTTATCAAGAGGTAATGAGTGAATTCTTTCAACCTCTATTTTGTCCTCTGGATATAAAACATCAGGGCAATTTTCCTTGAGAATTTCTTGAAGAATGATTTCTAGGTTCTTTTTTTGATCATGGCTTTCAAGTAGTAATTTTTCAATTATCTCTCCTGGATCTATTTTCCAGGTCAATGTTTTTCTTCCAATGAGATATTTTATATTGCCTCCTATTTTTTCATTTGTTTGTATCTGTCTAATAGTATCTTGATTTCTCATAAAGCCACTAGCTTCCATTTGCTCCAGTTGAATTCTGAAGGAATGATTGTTTTCAGTGAGATTTTGAGATTCTTTTTCCATCACTCATTTTCAGCTTTTCAAGGCATTCTTCTCCTCATTGGCTTTTTGAACTCTTTTTCCATTTGAGTTAGTATATTTTTATGGTGTTATTTTCTTCAGTCAGGTAGTTGACTCTCTTCCTGATGTTCTTGCATCATTCTCATTTCTCTTCCAAATTTTTCCTCCACTTCTCTTATTTGGTTTTCAAAATCCTTCTTAAGGTCCTCTATGGCCTGTAACCAATTCATATTTTTCTTGGAAGATTTTGGTACAGGAGTTATGACTTCGTTGTCTTCCTCCCATCCCATGCTTTGATCCTTTTTGTCCCCAAAATAGGAATATAAAATCGGATTGTTGTACTTGTTTTCCTTCATTTGCTTGATGATGTTGCCACTCAATTACTTGACTTTGGAGCTTTTGTCACAGTAGATCTCTGATTCTGGAGAGGAGAGCTTTGTCCCAAATTGGTGGGTTTTTCACAGCTGCTGGAGCTATTAGTTGGCTGCCCTCTCTGAAGCCTCCACTGGCTCTGGCACCTGGTGACACACCCCAGGACCTCCACCCTAGACAACAATCCAGATCCAAGCAGGTTAAAGCAAATTACCCCTCAGAATGGTCATTTGGTCCCTCTACAATCTGCAGGCCAAGAGCTCTGAAGCGGCCATAAGGCAGCGGCCTCCATGCCTCAACTGCTTCTCCCTCCAGGGCAGAGGCTTGACCTCCCATACCCCCTTTTCCCAAAGTCCACACTGACCTTTTACTTTGTCTCTGGCATTTATGGATTGATAATTCTGGAAGCCGCAACAGCCACTTTCCTGATCACCCTCCAGCCAAAGCTGGTCATGGCCACCCTGAGGCTAAAACTGCAGGCTCACGGGGGGGGGGGGGGGGGGGGGAGGCTGGGCTCTGCTCCCAGCATGGTTCAATGGACCCTTCCTTTCCACCTGCCAGGCTGTCTTCAGCAGGAGATTTGTTTCTGTCTGTCACTTTGTGGGTTCTGTAGCCCTAAAGTTTATTTAGAGTAATTTTTTTAGGTATTTGCAGTGGTTATTGGGGGAGCACACATAGTTTTCTTGCTTCCATGCCACCATCTTGACTCTGCCCCAGAAGGGACTATTTTTTTGCTTCTTTTTTTTTTAATTGAAGCACTTAGCACAGTGTCTGGCACAATAAATATTTATTGATTGCTATAGGGTAAGCAACTTTCAAAGAGTTCAAAGGAAAGATAGAGAAGATTCCATGAAAGATTCCATTAATGCTTCAAGAGAAGTTGGCTTGGGTGGGGGGTAGGGATGACAAAAGCTAAAGAATGAAATTATGATGACACAAAAATAGACCACTCTAGTGAGGACAGAAAATGGCTTTTGCCTAAAGATATCAGTCTGGATGCACAGGGACTTGCCCACCCATTGAGGTTTTAATAAGAAATATAAAAGTTGAAAATATGTCCAAATAATGAAAAATGTAAGAATATGAGTGTGGCACAATGCTATTGAACACAGAGTTAGAAACTGAGGCTGGAAAAGGAAGCCAAGGATAGCAAAAAAAAAGAGTGGCATGGGAAAGAGAGGACATTCACTATTTGAGGGAGAAAAGAACAATCAAAGGAGGAATAGAAGCTTTTGGTTGGGTTGATGGTTTGATAATAATGGACAACAAAGAAAAGACAGCACTGCTCAGTACTTATCTATAGTGGAAATTACAGAACCAAATGACCAAGTGAGCTGATGCTCAAGGTAAGTGAGGAAATAGTAAGAGACCATCTAGTTGCCTTTGATGAATTAAAGTCATGTGGCCCAGGTGAACCACATTCTCAGATCCTGAAGGAACAGCAGATGCAGCTGAACCATCACCAATATTATTTGAAATCTCATGCTAAGAACATTTATAATAATGATTAAGAGCATCAATTTCTATCATTCAGTAAGGCCTTCCTGAGATGCTATAATAAAGGTGCCTTGACTGATATTTTTAAAAATACCTATGCTTTGTTATAGTTTTCTCTCTCTCCCTATCAGTTATCAGTTGTTGATATTTTTTTCCTGCTGTCATTGTATGTACCTTTCCATTGGATGTACATTGCCTCAATAAAGTCAACAAAAATATTTGAACATATATTTAGCACGACTTTAAAACAATGATTGTTGAGGACAGGGATCAATATACTCATTTATTTGAAAAGAATTAAGAAAAAAATTAACCATGACTGTCTCTATGCCTCTCTAATCTCCAAATGATATCTTCTAACATTATATTTCTCCCACTCTGGTTCATTCTTTTTTTCTTTGTCATCAGATTCTATTTCTTCAAAAACAATTTTAGACTGAGTCTTGGAATATGCTGGGGAAACCTAGTAGGGGTTATCCTCAACTTTCTTTGCATGCCATAAAATGACTTCCCAGAGTGCTATTATCAGTCTGATCCGGAGTTATATTTTTTACTATATATGATGACAAGTTTCCTCCATGGGTTCCACCTCTATCACAACCTGGATCTGCCACAGAGGGGTTCAGGTTTATGAGACTTCAGAAGATTTCATCTATCCTTCTCCATTTCCTGACATGGCTCATTGAACATAGGCAGTACATGAGGAGTTATGATGTAGTCTTGGGTTAAAGTGTCAGCTTGTCTAGTATTTCATTTGTTAAATGTTAAAACTACACATAATTTTGTTCCCCTTTCTCTCCTGTTGGGATCATAATACACATAGCCAATCCATTTCTGGTTCTAACCATGATCTAGTTTAACTCGGGATGCCACAGGCAGCATACCATACTTGCATTGGTTACATCAATTTCATAAACTTTATTGAATGTCTGTCATTCAAAAAAAAAAATAGAAGCCTGCCACGGTCACCTACCTTCTTAATGAATGCTCCAGTGACCAGAAACGTATCATCTGGACTGAAGCAGCAGTCACTGAGAAAAATGTAGGAAGGTGTGAAACTGAAAAAAGTAGTTCCTTAAACTGTTTGATATACCACAGTTTTAAAGTGTTGTTCCTTCACTGAGAGGCAAGGACAGTGCCATCGTAAGAACTTGTCACACAGGAATCATTTGCACCAGAATCATGGGCCTGCCTGTAGAGGAATTTGTTATGAACACTCACATTTCTCTCTCAGATCTGGATGTTTTTATCCTGGCCGTCAGCTGCAATGTGCTTCCCGTCTCTACTATATGTACAAGTGGTTGAAATTACTTTATTTCCCTTGAGCTGTTTTAGGTTCAAACATGCTTCTGTGCTTCTTATCCTTGTCCATATCCCAGGTTTGTACAGTTCCATCATTTGAACAAGTCAAAAATTCTTTTATTTTGAAAAGCCAGAAGCCAGTATTAAGCATTACTGTGTGACCCTTGTTGTTGACCATGTCCACAATATACTGGTCTCCTTTCACACATTCCATCACTAGGGAACTATCTCTGTCCATCACTTTTACCCAAGAGTTTCTAGACACCAAATGAATTACATCTCCTATGCTGCTGTACTGTAGTCACTTAATTTGTGACAATCACAAGCTTGAAGAGATTGGAAAGCTTGAAGGAAATCATCCATCCCTGCAAAATTCCAAAATTTAACATCATAATCAAATCTTTCTTTTGCCCATGGTACCTGAAGGAACAAGATCTAAGTCAAAAACTGTTTTATTGCTATGCTACAGAAAAATTTCATGATCATGATAGTTAGAAAGTTTCTTGATGGGGTTAATTTCATCTTTTATTTCATCTTCATCATCATCATCATCATCATCATCATCATCATCATCATTATCCAGGTATCCAAATAGGAATGGGGGACCTATGAGTTCATCTGGATCTTCAGATGTATTTGGGTACGTAGCGAAAGAGGCCCAATTAATTCTTTGTCAAAGCTACCTTCACTTCTACCACTCTCTATGTCACTAGAAGCTAATATAGAAGGATATTTGATCAAACTTGAGCATGAAGTTTTTGATTCATTATCTTCACATCACCTTCTAGATTCTCTTTCTTTCTGGCTTCCAAATCTTTTCTACTTCTTTCCAGAACTATTCTTTGGGTCTCTCAAACATGGCTTCAAAGCCAAATGTCCTGGCTTTCATTCCAGTGCTTGTGAAGCCCATATCATAGGCCAGCTCCATAGATTTTATCACTGCCTCTTGAGTCTTCCATGCCAGCTTCAGTCACAGGCACAGATGCAACCCCCAACACACTTATGTTGGCCAGAGAAGTAAGAAAAAAGCATTGCCACCAACCAGGAAAGGGCAATGCTGCCAAGGAGAAGAGCATGTAGCCAAGAAGAAAAGATCTATGGCTCCATTCACAGCACCTACCTGGAAGAAATGGCTGCCCCACTTCTAATAGAGAATAATCAGACTAACTTTCAAGAATTACTTGTTTAAAAACAAAAGAGGAGAAGGAAAAGGAAAAGGAGGAAGAGAAGTAGAGGAACAACTTTAAGAGAGCATCACAGTAGTATAACTATTTTGTTCACTCCAAAGCTTTAAAAAAATTTTCCAGGTTTCCAAATATCTAAAAGATGTTTAAAATCCAATTACAAATAATCCATAAGTGGAAGTATCATTATATCTCTATAATTTCCTGATTTAACAGTTAAAACAGAGAGACAATAAATGTTTCAGAATCTTATAATATTTCAGGGTAATTGCTCTAAGAATCAATAATCATTGTCCTACTAAATCAATAGGTGTACATAGCATAAGCTATTGGTTTGAATCCATACTGATCTCATAAAATAACCATAGAAATTACTTTTTAAAAACTCACATACCTATTTGTTATCTTATCAATAGAATAAAAATAAAATACATAGACCCTCATAGCTGTGCCAAAAGTTATACAGTAACTCAGTAGCCTAAATAGAATTGAATCTCTGGGCTTTACATGCTCAGAATAGGTTAAGATCATTAGGCAATCCTAAAGAGTCATGAAAAATAGACTGATTTCATAGCAGATTCACCAAATTTCAAACTATTTCCCTCTAACTGTAGCTTCTCTGCAGAAACCCATCTTCCTGAATAGCAAGTACCATTTAAATTTAGAGTATGAGCGGGCAACATGTCTAAAGGAAAGATAATGAATATTAATAATCTTGATAAATTGCCACAGGTATTCTCAGGTTTCTGAATGAATAACCAAAGGCAAAAAAATTAACTGCTTTAGAGGAAAAAAGAACCTGCAAAATATCTGGGAAGGGAATTTCCTTTAGTTCATAACAAGGAATTTTCCTTTTTTGGTACTTAAAGCTACACCTGCCCTATGTGAAGTCCCTCCAGTATTTACACACTGAACAACCATGGAAAACCATTATGGTAGAGATCATAGGTACAACTCCTCCTTTCTTTCTACAAAATTTCTAAAAGAGGCCATTCATCAATTTCTTTATTTTCCCCAGTTGGAATATAAGTTCCTAGATGGTAGGGATTTTCATTTTTTTAAATTTATATATCCCTAGTACCTAACACAGTAATGCCTGGCATTATAATAACGAATTCTTCTTTATTTTTCATATCTTCTGTAATAATGAATTCTTGTATTTGTCAAAGACCTGGTATCTAATGTTTGCCTCATTAAAATTTTTATGTTAGACATTCAAAAATGCTAAGTTATAAACATTATTTATAGGACATATCATGATCATGTGAAATATACCCCCCAAAATCAAAGGCTAGAATGAGACATAAACCACTTAATTAGTTAGCACTGATAAACACCAATTATGTACCAAATAATTTACAAAGCATAGGAAATAGGAAGACAAAAAAAACAGTCCCTGCTCTCAATATCCTTACAATATTCTAGGGCCTATGTTTTCTGAGCTCATTATCTATCACAACAAACCATGTACACAACAAAAAAGAGAAAATTGCAAATGTGGCAGAATATGAGGTGAAACATTAAGTTGGCAATGAAGTAATATCAAAAAATTTTATAGCAAGTTTCTCTAATAAAGACCTCATTTCTCAAATGTATAGGGAATTGAGTCAAACTTATAAAATTACAAGCCATTCCCCAAGTGATTAATGGTAAAAGTATATGAAGAGGCAGTTTTCAGATGAAGAAATCAAAGCTATCTATAGGCACATGAAGAAGTATTCTAAATCAATATTAATTAGAGAAATTGGAATTAAAACAACTCCAAGGTGCCACCTCCAACCTATCAGATTGGATAATATGACAGAAAAGCAAATTGATTAATGGTGGAGGGGGTGTGGGAAAATTGGGACCCTAATGTACTATTGTGGAGTCATAAACTGATCTAACCATTCTAGAAAGCAATTTGGAACTGTACCTAAAGGGCTACAAAGTTGTGCATACCCTTTGAAAGATTCAGCCATACCACTACTAGGTCTGTATCCCAAAGAGATTTTTTTGGAAAGGGAAAAGGACCTATTTGTACAAAAATATGTATAGCAACTCTTTTTTGGCAAAAAAAAGAATTGGAAATTGAGGGAATACTCATCAATTGGGGAATGGCTTAACAAGTTGTAGTTTATTGTGATGGAATATTATTGTATAAAAGAAATGACAAGAGGGTGACCTATATGAATTGATGCCAAGTAAAATAATTAGAACTAAGAGATCATTGAACACAATAACAGCAATATTTTAATGGTAATCAACTGTGAAAGACTTAGTTACTCAAAGCAAGATAATGATCCAAGAAAATTCCAAGGGACCATGGTAAAAAATGCTATCCACTTGTAGAAAGATATCTGATGAACTCTGAGTGCAGGTTGAAGTATACATTTCATTTTCTTTATTTTTCTTATTTCTGTGTGTTTTCTTTTGCAAAATGACTGCTATGGAAATATGTTTTACATGACTTCACATGTATAATCAATATATTACTTGCCTTCCCAATGGGTGAGGGAAGGGTGGAAGGAAGAGAGAGGATTTGGAGTTTAAAATTGTTAAAGTAAATGCTAAAAATAAATAAGAGGAAAGGGGGAAGAGAAGACACCACCCCTTAAACAGTGTGCTCAGTTCCTATTTTTCCTTCCCTTAACCAATTTGTTTCCTTTTTACTTCTCCCTGAGCTAGAGAATGACTAATCTGGTCAAATCAGAGAAGAATATGAGCTTATTCTCCCTAAATGTCAGTGAGATCATCATTTGGGAATTCTTATTAATCTATTGTGGCACAGTGGACAGAGTGCTGGGCCTGGAGTCAGGAAGAAATCATCTTCCTAAGTTCAAATCTGGCCTCAGCTGTATGACTCTGAGCAAGTCACTTGACACTGTTTGCCTCAGTTTCTTCATCTGTAATATGAGCTGTGGAAGGAAATGGCAAACCTCTCCAGTATCTTTTTGAGAAAAAAACCCAAATGGGGAAATAAGGAGTCATACAGGACTGAAATGACTGAACAGCATTGTTTATTCTTTGTTATTCTGGAAAATCCTTCCTAAATCTTTAGAGAATTCATTTAGTTAGTTAGCAGTCTATAAAGAATAACATGGAGAAATAATGATCAATCATAAAACATATCACGTGCCTACTATGTTTCAGGTACTACACCAGATATTCGGGATACAAAGACAAAAAGACAAAGAAAAATAAGAAATGGGCTCTGCTGCATAATTAAATATATACAGAATAAATATATAGTTATGAAGGGAGTATTCTAGCATTTTGGGAGATCAGGAGAGGTTGAGTTGGCACTTGAGAGCTTTATGTTGAAGCAAATAAGAGATTCTAAGACACACATAAAAAGGAGAGCATTTCAGTCATAGGAGATTGCTAATGCAAGGCCAGAGATAGTAGATTGAACATCCTCTATAAAGTATTGAGAGGCCAGTTTGGCTAGACCACAGGGTGCAAGATGGGGAGAGTAAGCACATGGTGAGATCAGAAAGATAATTTGGACCTATATTAGAATGATCTTTAAAAGCTAAACCTATTTTACTCTAGAGGTGATAGGGAAACACTGAAGTTTATTGAGTAGGGCAGGGGCATAATCAGATCTGCACTTAAAGAAAATCATTTCAGTCACTGTGCAGTGTATAAATTGGAAAAGGGAGAACTGAGACAGGAGGTCCAATGAGAATGCCATAGCAGTAGTACAGACAAAACTTTGAACTAAAGTGGTGGATATCTGGTATTAGAAGGTGACAGAAACAAGATATTTAGAGGTAAAAAATGGCAAGATTTGGCATCTCATTAGATATATGAGTGCAGATCTAAAAAATAGTCATGGAATCATTTTCATTTGATAGTGCTTACAAGTGTATACAATAGGATCATACTGAGCAAATGCTATTTCATTCACAAAATGTGACACATCCCTCCCACATCTACCAATGCATCTGGCAGCAAAAGACACATTCAGAATTTCCTCCCCAATACACATTGTCTTGAAAACCAAACACAAATGAATTGGACTGCTTTAAGATACATTCATAAATGCTAAATAAACTGTTAGTTTAGTTCCTGCATTACAGGGAACCCAGGAAGAGGTATTTTTGCTTATTTTTGTCTTTCTTGACTGAAAGGTTTCTTTTTTATTGTCTTGATGGGTAAGGGACTTAGCTTTGGCTTGTATTTTGTGGCCCTGCCCTATGCCAGGGTCTAAATGCTATCAAATTTCACAGGAATTGATGATCTAACTTCATTAAAAATTCTTATAAAAGTAAAATCCTTGATCACAACTATCTCCTTAAAGTTCTTGGTACTTTTGCAGGGAGAAATTTCATAGAAAAGTAGACTATATATGCCCATATATATTAATTTAGAATGACAACTCTTGGGAGATTTGCTGAAAGTAATATTTAATGTGAAAGGCAGATATTTAGGACAGAAGATTAGAGTTATAGGATCAGTCTTCTAGTGATCCTATTGATCTAAACTTAAAAAAAAATTTCCTAGGGCAACTAGGTTGTGCAGTGAATAGAGTACAAGCCCTGGAGTCAGAAAGACCTGCGTACAAATTTGGCCTCAGACACTTAACACTTACTGGCCGTGTGACCTTAATCAAGTCACTTAACCCCAAATGCCTCTCCAAAAAACAAACCAAAAAAAACTTCCCTTACTTCCCCTACACCTCCATTTTCAACGCAAAGACCAAAAGATGCTGCCAGGGATTGGGAGAAAACTAAAGTAAAAAATACAGTGACATAGAGCCATACAACTCTTTCTGGTTTTTTTTTTCCAGGGAAGCCCCTAAAATTGTTTTGTAGAATGATGTAGGTTGTCTGTCAAGAACTGACTGGAAATAAGGAGTACTTTCTAATTCTAAGTCAGATAGACGCATGAGGCAAGGATGTGAATCATAGTAGCAGTAGGCAATTTTAAAAGATAGACTAAATAACTGACTCTTTTCCAAAAGAGCTTAAACTTTGAAGCAAATACTGTCTCTGTAAACTAACATATATCCATATCCTTATGGAGAAAAAGCCATAGCTGAGTATTTTTCCTAGTTCCTAGATGTAGCAGTGCTCGATTAAAGCATTGAAACTTGGCATCTAGACCTTAACCTAAAATGAAAAACCAGCTACTTCTCTTATAGAGAATAGATAGTCCCTAAACTGAGAACTATAACAAAAGCCCAATAGATAACACCAGTAAGAAAAGCCGAGCCAGAAGTACATTGGAGACATAACACACAAGGAATAGCAGAGATTCAACAGCCAACCAAAGGGAACAGTATTGTAGTGCCAAGAGGGGAACAAGACCTGAAGAATGTAGAAGGAGGATATTTTAGAGAAGGAAACAAAGATAAAGACCAGTCAGTCAGAAAACATGTATTAAGTGTCTACTATGTGCCAGGAACTGGGCTGAGCACTAAGCATGCAAAAAGAGGCAAATACAGTGCCTGCCTTTAAGGAGCTCACAATCCAATGGGAGAGATAGAAAGCAAACAAATATATATATTTGTTTGCTTGCTATATATGTATAAAAATTTTATACATATGTAGTTATATATATATACCAGTTATATATAAGAAAAATAGGAAATAATTAAAAGAGGGGAGGCACCAGAATTAGATGTTGGGAAATCAAGTGAAGTTTTTGTTTTTTAGGTTTGTTTTTTTGGGGGGTGTGGAGGATGAGGGGAAATATGGATATGTTTGTAGGTGGTATGGAAGGAACCAATAGACAGGGAGACACTGAAGATAAGTGATAGGGTGGGAATAACAGAAGGTACAATCTGTCGGAGTGATCACTTGGGCAGGTGCAAGGGTGAGCTTAGAATTTAAGTGACTGACTAAATTCACAGATGAAGTGTCTGAGATAGAGTGAAATCAGTGTCTTCAGTACTGCAGGTCTAGCGCCACTATGTTGTTTCAGATAGGAAGTGTGAATTGTCCTACCGCACATGTGTCCTACCCAAATATATCTCCTATATTTTCATGATGTCCAAGTACAGCCATCCTTCCCACTGATGGCATGAGTGTTTGTGAGAGTGGGCTCCATATTTATGAGGGCCAATTAATGATGTACTACTACTTTTCTTACTATGTTATTTCTTTAAACATGTTTGCTTTGAACTCATCATGTCCCGTGACTGATTTGTAAAAACAGAGCCATAAAAGGAAAATCTGTAGAGAATATGTGTGAATGGTACATGTGTGCCCCTCCCTGTGTGCAGTCAGTTCACAAATATTCCCTACATAATGTGCTTTCTTTTACTAGTCGCTCAGAGGACCAGGTGAGTTTCTGCTGCTCATTGACTGTTTTTTTTTTTTTTTCTGCTACTACCTATTTGGCATTAGATGTGCTATTCGGCTGAGGTGCTACCTCAGGAAAAGGAATTAGCTCTGTCATTTCTTTCTTTTATCTTATAACCCAGAAGCTGAGCTTGGGGTCTTTTAGGAGAAATGCAGGCCATCACACACCCTAAATATTGGATGAGAAAAAATTCTTATCTTGGGTTTTAGAAGGAAAAAGAAATGTGTCAGCTCCTTGAATTCTATTACCAGGATTTAAGCTCTTCAAAATAAACTCAGACTAGCCAACTAACTAATTAAACCCTAAAGACATTTAGGCTCCCTTTTGGAATAACCTTTTCTCACTACTAAAAGGCAAATTCTTGTCTCAAACTTCTATTTGACTTGGGGTCGGAAAGCCCACTTTAATTCTATTCACTTCTCAATAATCAATCCACATTATATCTCAAACCATTTTGGCAACATCTTTGGAATAAATCTCAAAGGGCTGTGTGTGGGGCTAAGGCATTGTGAAATTTTTCAGTCCTTCCCTTTGTCCCCCTATCACACAAATATCCTCTATTTTGCCTTGCAGATGAAGAGGAGGCAAAAGTTAAAAAAAGAAAGAAAATACCTAGGTAGGGTCACTTTAGGGTTCTTACTATGAGTTTCAAAATATTTTTTTAAGTCCTCGTCTTTGATGTGAGTGTGGCCAGCAACCAGACTCCAAGTCTTTGAGCCACCAACTTTCACTCACCCAAAACCAAAGGTAAAATTGAGGATTAGTGCTTTATTATAACATTAATAATATATTGTGATATATTATAATGAAGTAAGATATAAGACAATATGATATAGCATAGTATAGTAAAACAGTATAATTTTTAATATCATGAACATTTACATTGAGTTTTAAGGATTGTAAAGTGCTTTACATAAATTTTCTGATTTACTCATTTTCAGTCATCTAGAAACTTATACCCATACATTTCTGCTTTCATCTTTTGATGCTTCCCTTCAAAGGAAATGGGGTGGTTTTTTTCCCTGCCTTAGGCCCTCTTGACTCTTATCTTCTTTCACCCTTCTGTCTCCTTTCTATATCCTTGAAATGCCCTTAGCTTCAAGAGCTACTAGTTCAGCCCTGCCTTTGACCCTCATCTATTATCTTGTCCAGTCTTTTCCTTTGCCTAGTCTTTCTTTCTTTTATTATAATCAACCAGTCTTTAGTCATGCCTGTCACCTTCCTCTTTCCTGTCCCTCTGCTTTGTCAGTTACCCTCCCTCACACTTTGAACAACCTCCCACATCCTATTCAAGCTTCCCTTCTTTCTTCACATAAAGCCTATTTCAAACCTTCCTCCTGCAAAAAAAAAAAAAAAGCCTACCTGCCAGGCAGATCAGTGAGAAGGCATTTGTGTGCCCTAGGCAAGCTTGGAAAATTGATGTAACTGCATTTGAAATTGGTGTCCTCTCTGTGCTGTTTTCTATAGGAAGCTTTGAATCTTCACCATAACATATACTACTTGACTAATCCTAAAATAAATACTTATGTGCCATGTAAAGCAAACTTTTCTTCAATTAAAAGTATGTGAACTTACTTAAAATAGAATTATCATTATATCTGAAAAATATTTATATTTTAAGATCTGATATATGTTTGTATTTTATATAGAGTAATAATAAAAAGTCACTTTCATTATGCTCCCTGAATGTTCATCCTAAATGACTGCCCAACTTGTCTTCCCCTTGTCATAACTATGTACTTCTTCATCCGGATCCCTAAACCAAGTTCTTTACTACTCGGTTAGGCATATGTGTAGTAGCTGCCTTGGCCTCATAACTCACCCCGGGGACTGGCTACATACACTTATTTTATCCTATGATGTCCTTCTTCTTTGAACCTATTCTGACCTCTGATGATTGGTCAGTTTGAACTTGTTCAGGAGATAGATAGAGATCTTTTCCTGTCCCTTTGATCCTGCTTCTTCTCTGATTCCTGATCTATCCTTGTACCTCAGCTTCTGAATCTATTCTCATGGATTAAAATTATTGAACTCCATGATTCCAAATGTAGCTCAAACTGATAACAGTTCCTAATCATGGAAAGGGTGCCATATATTATAATGTGAAAATCATTTGGTATCCAAGAAAGTAGCAAGTGAAAGCATTAGTAAAGTAAAACTGGAAACAACACTCACTGAAGAAAAACAAATTTAAATGAAACGCTCCACATTTGACCTTATTGTCCTTTCTAGAAAAGCACAAGCTTCAAGATGTCAAATCTCCTTTGAATATTGCAAGTCATGGGATCTCAGAGTTGTGGGAAATTTCAGAGGTCAAATCATCTAAGATATAGTCAAATACCAAATCCCTCACATAGTACAATTAAATTCAATAAACATTTATTAAGCTCCTTCTGTATGAAAGACACTGTTTTAGGCCCTGGGCATGCAAAGATAAAAATAAAATAACCCTTGTCCTCAATGCAGGTACATTTGTATGAGGTACAAATAGCATGTGCTGAGAGAAATGAAGAAAAAACAAATTGTGCAAAGTAAATACAGAGTAATTTTCAGCAGCTGGTGAGGAGCACATAGGAAACTACAATATCAGCCAAGACCCTGTGTCCAAGGTGCCACTCCACTTTGCATTTGTCGTTTTCAACTCCAAGGAATTGGTGCCCTGCCAGGTTATACTCATCACATCTAATGCCATCTTACTGCCAACTCAAGCTTTAACTGACACTACCTCCCTCATTTTCCTCCCCCTTCTAATTGGAGGGCTGGAGAGTGGAGTGCTAAACTACTCCCAATGACTTCCTTTATAGAATGCAGAAATTGAACTTGCAGCTCATTCTTCTTTGTATCTGCTGCTCTGCTTGGTTTCAACTCCAAAGAGCAAGATGTCACACTATAGCAGATACTTACTCATATAATCCCCCTCCCCTACCACTTTCCTGCCTCTTTTTGGGTGTTGTTCCCCTCCTTTAAATGGTAAGCACCTTGAGGGCAAGGGTTGTCTTTTTTTTATTAATTGTCTCTCCAGCACTTAGTACAATGCCTGGCACATAGTAGATCCTTACTAAGTGCTTATTGGATTAGATTGTATATGAACTGACCTGGAGGGTAGTTAGGGATATCAAGAGGAAGAGATGAGGAGAATGAGCGTTCCAGGTATGGAGACAATCTCTGAAAAGGCGCAGGAATCGCAGATACAAAGTTATGCAAGAGAAAGAGCATTGCTAACAACTGGAGATGGGAATAACACTTTTGTGGGTTCTCAACATGAGACGATTCTATGATGTACTTCAAATAGGATCTATTTTTGCTCCATCGTACAGTATGCATGCCACCAGCATATAAGTACAAAGTTACAAAGGAAAAGGGAGTTAATAATTGGGTTCAAGCAATGCCTGACCATTTGATTTATGTCTATGGGTAGGAACTCTTAAACATTTATTGTGTCAGTGTAGTTTTTGGCAAACTGAAGAAGCCTGTGAACCTTCTTTTCAGGATAATGTTTTAAATGATCAAATAAAATACATAGATTATAAAGATAATCAATTATATTGAAATAGATTTGTCATTTTTAATGATTTCATAGGTCCTAGGTTGAGAGTCCCTGATCTGAGGTCAGTGGCTAAATGGCATTATGTGGAGTATTAAGGTGCCATAATGAGGTTTAGATATAATGCAGTAATGATGTTTTTGCAAAATAATGTTGGTTGAATCAATATCATATGAGCTATTCTTGTACAAACTTTCATGGGGGCTTTTTTTCTATGCCATCAGGATCATATGTAGAGAATTCAATGGAAAATAAGACCCAAGAAGCAGAAACTGCCACTGACTTTCACTTTCATTGTCTTACAAAATTCTGTCTTCTTTCTCATTTGGTAACTTATTCCCAATTTACTTTGTTTTATCATCTTGTTGTTTCTTTGCACTCTCAACCAAGCATCTCAAAAGCTTTAGGGATAGCTAAAAGCCCTAACAAATACCTCCTAGGTCATCTGTTTATATTTCCTATCAGTTCAGCTCTATAGTAACCTAAACTTGTCTTGAAGATCAATCTGTTGCATCTTTCAAAATTAAGACACAGATCCTAAGGTTCAAATAATTGTGTCTGTATTCAACACTCAGTGTGCAACCAAAAATATTGGTTATCCTAGTGGAATAATATTATGTATAACATTAACATAAGAAGCAACACAATAATATGAAGGAAATATTGCTAACATGGCTTCTGTAATTGGATGAAAATATAACTCTTAGATTCCTAGTAATATATGTCCAGAATCTTTTCATTAAAAAGAAAAAAGTTTCCAAAATATCTTCAATGATTGGCCATTAGTTGGAACACTCTCGTAAGTATGCTATAATCATTATTAGTAAATGGTCTTAATAAGGTGCAATCTTTCATATATGAAGATAATGGCAGATGTGACCTATAGAGAGGAATATGCTTTCAATAATTTTCTCTAGTAGGTGAGATAGATTTGTTGTGATTCATTCAAATCCTCTAACTCAGACCCACTTTTTCTTAAGTATAAACTTTGCTAAATGGGCAGTCAGTATTAATAGGACACTTTCTGACCCTAGAATAGGCTTAATCCAACTGGTTTGCAAAGGAACCAGATTCATAACCCTGAATTCAATAAGACTATATTCTAATGAACTCAGCTAACTAACCATTGGCAATGATTTTTTTCATTCCAGGACCACTCAGGAATTTTTCCCCAATACTTGTCAGTCACCAAAATGAAGAAGTACAATTCAATTTTTCCTTATCTGGGACTGTTCCTTGGTGGAGGTCTTGCCTTCAATTATAGAACTTTATGAATAAATTCCCTTAACAGAAACCTCCTCACCTCCTCCACTGGATAATCTCTTTCAAGATTTGCAAAGTCAAAGACAAGAAAATATTCATCAATTCCAGTTCATTGCAAATATGTCCTTTGATAATTACCTTAAGCTTGAAATCATGGTAACTATGTGCAATACAATTTAGAAAGAATCATTCCTCCTTAGTTTTTTTTGGAATGGATGAATAACTCCAAATTAATCAAAGTTGGAAACATAAAAATTCCAAAGACCATTTGAAAACATGTTTGCTTTGCTCCTATGTTCTTTTAGGAACCCAGATTTACATTTGTTTTACCTGTAAATTTTCTGATTTCCTAACCCCAAGATAGGAAGGAAAGGAAAGGGAAAGAGGAAGGGGAAGGAGAAGGAAAAGAGAGCAACTGTATTACCCAGCTGGAACTGGTTGTTTGGGTGCCCAGTGAGGCAACCCATACTATTCACAAGTTGTTTGTTCTTCACTATCAAAGAGGACCATGGCATCAAGAAGGTGATGCTATGACTTGCAAGTGAATTGGATTTAAGTGAGGGAGGGCTGTACAAAATCACCAGCCTCACTTTCTCCTCTGGAGCCATCTCAGTCCAGTGGCAAGATATAATCAGGACAACTAGAGATGGCCCCCAGATTTAGATCTAGAATGGACCCAAGAAGCCACTGAGTCCACTAAGCCTGTGAAATGTTAAGTGACTTGACCAAGGTGACATAGATGGTAAGTGTCTGAAAAAGAATTCAAACATTTTTCTTCTTTACTCCAAATCTATCTGCTGTAACAGAGAAAGAAGACAATAAGATGACTATCCTAAGTGAAGCAAAAAAGTCTTAAGGTGGATGACTGAGGGGAAAAAGCATTAAATTCTCTTTACAGGATCATGGCCAGATTACAGAGGACTTGTTAGCCTAAGTTTAGCCTAATGTTGGCCTAAGTTTGAAACTCAATCCTTTAAATAACAGGGAGCCATTCCAAGAGCAAGTGCCCATGAGTAAATCAGTAGTATAATGAAATCCTCTATAACTATGCAGGATATTTGGAAGAGGAGAGAGTAAAAGTAATACTATTATATTGAGAAAATGATTACATTTGGTTGGGATGATAAAGTCCTGGATTAGAGTGGCAGCAGACAGAATGCAAATGAAGTGACAAATCTACAGGTTGCTGTAAAGGAAGGAGGGATAGGATTTGGTTACAGATTGGATCTACAGAAGGGAGTGGGAGGGTTAGGAGGAGGAAGTTGCCCATGCCTCAGTTGCAACCTCTACTTATGACTCTATACCAAATGGCAGGGGTCCTAAGAATAGTGGTTATTAACTACTCAGTTCACCCTTCTCAGTGATTAATTCTGTCTTATTCCAACTTTCCTCTTTCTCCCTTTACTATATCTCTATATCCTTCTCTCAGCTTGAACCAACTCCCATCAGGCTTTGACCCATAGTTACCCCAGTAAATGTCTTTCTGAACTCTATAATTACCAACCCTACAACTCTGGTCTTTACTAGGTATGTGGATTACTGCTATAGGGGTTACTTAGGAAATAATCCATGAGACAAGATAAATTTTCCTTAAGAGAATGAAAGTAGGGGTGGCTAGGTGGTGCAGTGAATAGAGCACCAGCCCTGGAGTCAGGAGGATCTGAGTTCAAATCCGATCTTAGGCACTTAACATATATGAGCTGTGTGACCTTAGGCAAGTCACTTAACCCCAATTGACCTGCCTTCCCCCTCCAAAAAAAGTAAAAAAAGAGAGAGAGAGGGAGAGAGAGAGAGAGAGAGAGAGAGAGAGAGAGAGAGAGAGAGAGAGAGAGAGAGAGAGAGAAAGTATATTAAGAAGAGGAAGCCTACACTGAACTTTGAGGGGGTCCATGCTAAAGGAAGAGGATGTAGAAATGGACACTGAGAATACACAGAGATCTGAGATCAACTAGAATAACTCAGTGGCATTAAGATAGAGTCTGGACATATGGTTTAACCAATAGGCAAACCCTCAAATATGGAAACTCTACCAGTACAAGACAATGCCAATCTGGAACTCATAATTTTAGAGAGCTGCATATATCACTGAGAGGTTAATCAATGTGTCCAGGTCACATAGTCATATTTCTCAAAGGCAGAGTGGCTAGAGGATAGAGAGCTGACATTGAAACCAGAAAGTCAAATGTTGTGATGTCACAATCTCTCTTAGAAGGAGAGATTGGCTAATGATATCAAATAGTACATAGACTACAAATTCATAAAACTCATATTAAAGTAAGGCTAAATCTTATTAGTTTTAAGGAAATGATTATTTTTATAATGTATAGATAGCACAAAAATAACACCTTTTATTGATTTTTTGTGGATAATTAAAATATATGTAATTGGTAATGTTTAATCACTACCTCTTCTGTAACTCACATTGTGAATACTGAAATTACTTTCTTTTTTTCACTTTACACCAGCATTATATTGCATAAAACTCCTATTATCACCACCAATGTTCAAATAGGATAGAGGTAAATTTACATTCATGAACTTTCATGCAAAGTCTGAAGGAAACAGTGAATGGCACAATGAAATGGATCATGGAGAGCTACCTTCAGATTCAGGAAGATTTGGGATTATGTTCTGCTTCCACCATATACCATCTGCAAAACCCTGCTAAGTCATTTGACTGCTCAGTGCCCCCAGACAACTCTCCAAAACTATGAGTTACATATGAATAGCTAATCTACACTGAGTTTTCATACAATATGTTCCCAGATACCATTATAAAATCACAAGTCTGAAGCTTTCAAACAGCATGCATAAATGCACAAACATACAAATTAATCTTGAAAAACATCAGGTTCTTATTTTGACAAATTCAAAGAGATTAACAATCATTTGTTCACAAACAACTTTGTATTTTGAAAATGGAATTACTACTCTTCTTTTACTGATGGAAGAAGAGCTAAATGACTAGTCTAAGACCAACCAGAAGCAAAATTGATTGTATTATCTTCTAAGTATTTAATTAAATGCCTATATATAAGATAGAGGCTCCTCAAGATTCTCATATCCGAAATGTCTCTTTCTATGAAGCTGTGCCTAAACGGTGGCTATTAAACTGAAATATTATTTTAAAAACACACACACACAAAACAGCTAGACACTAATTAAAAAAAGTTAAAACCTCAATATTTGCACCAAATATAATCTTAGGGGATGTGATTTCTAGATTCATATTCACTACAAACTAGCCATGTGGTCCTTTATAAATCCAATCCAATAAGCATTTATTAAGCAATATACCATGCTAGGTGTTAGAGACACAAATGAAAACTATACACACCCCTACCTATCTCATAAGACTATTAACTATAATATCTAACATTTATATAACTCTTTAAGGTTTAGAAAACACTTTCTAGTATAGTTGAAAATGTACTGGACTTGAGGTCAAAAACACCTAGGTTCAAATCTCACCTTAGACACTTACCAGCTCAGTTGTGTGATCCTATGCAAGTCATTTAACTTCTCCTCTAAGCCTCAGTTTCCTCATCTCTCAAATGAGGAAGTTAGAATTGATGGCCTCTAATGTCCCTATGATTTCATAGTATAGTGACATTCTTCTACCAAAGTAAAATAGACCCTATAGTCTTAAAAAGTTGCTGGGTGTGGAAGGGAAGCAGCAGGGTGGCTATTGAGAGACAGAGGTAAAGTGGCTTGTATTGTCTTTATTATCTTGAACCTAGGTCTCCCAGACTCTAAAGTTAGGTAGTAATACATTCTGCCATATGAGGTACAGGATATAACTTTATGATTATGAATTTCTCTGGATTAAGTTTTGATATTTTTTCTATGTGCTATTTAAATCCCTTCCTATTGAGCTATAACCTCATTTCATTCAATTATTTAATACAACTGCCATCACTTAGCAGCCTCATGGACTCATTACCTAGAAGACATATATCCCTTGAAACTCACAATCTAATAAAAAAAAAACCAGCACCTAACATAATGAATATGTATAATAAGGAATAATTACAATAACCATAGCAATCAAATGACAGGTGCATATAAGTGAGGAAGCTAGAAGACATTTTCTTCTGAAAAGCCTAGCATTTAAAATCCATTAGGATCTACTGCTTTGCATGAGTTTAAAGAAGAAATAGGGAAAAAGAAAATATCTTTCTCATAAAAGTTAGTTTCAGATGCAAAAATAGGTGATGAGAGACATTTGACATTTAAGGGAGTCTTGTTCTGCCAGGAATGAGATTCCCCACAGGGGTGATATAACATCACAAAGGTTACACTCACCTCCGCCACGAGTTTGTGGATTTATCTTGAAAGGGTAACAAGAGGTGGGGGGGAGGGGGTTGAGGGAGGAATTAAGAAAGCATATTTCTAGCTTGAATGACACAAAGAGAAATTGTTCATTTAAAAATTCAGCAGACGGCTTTTGATGCTTGGTTGCAGATTTCAGTAACTCCTTTGATCAGTCAAATATATCAGGAGTATATAATGACACAAACTGAAGATATGGAGAAATGCTTTCTGCATTTGCAATTTCTCCATCTTCAGAGGTCCCTATTTTCAGAGTTCTTTATCACTGAGCTGAAAGAAATCCTGTGGCATGTGAAAATTCCCTTTTAAAAATTCATTCTTATTTTTTATAGATTTTTCCCCTCCTGTTCTAAACCAAGATACTAATATTATCCATATGCCTCAAAGATAGATTGCTTGTATTTTGTGGACAATATCTGGTATTGCTTCTGGTTAAGCCTTCATGCAAAATCTTATTTTTTCTATAGAAGGGAAAACTCCCATTTCATGACAACAAAAGACTGTCTCTCAGCTGTCTTAAATCTGAATGGTCCTGTTCAACTGATAAGAGAACTGAAGTCTGAATTAGCATGTTATCCAACCATTGTCATCCAGCAGCACCCCTGTGTTATTTAATTTACTTCTATTTCCTTTAAATTACCCAGAGAAGTGAGGGGAAAGGAGAAAGGAAATAAAATATTTATTGGTATTGAAATTTTATGAAAAATAATAGAGCCGTTTCTCTACAATGCTGAAGGATGAGAAAGTTTTCTGTATGAAAACTGCTGGGTTGAGTTGATGGCAGATGGGAATCTAGGTAGCACATAACTCGAATGACAGTGACATCTTTGCCACTTCCCTTTTACTATCCACCCTATTAGAGATATTGGAGATGTTTCCAGAAATTGTCATGGTTTGAAACCTCAATTCTGGGGTCCAGATAACAAAAAATGGGATACATTTTACTTTAGGACAGTGAAGCACATTTCCAGAGAAATGCCCAGGCATAATTATTTTCTGGAAAAGTTACAGGGATGTTATATTAAAATTTGTACTTCAAGTTAGTGATACTGATGATCATATCATAAAATCATTATTTAATCCAGACTGGGGAAAGTTAAGTAGAAAAATTGCCTATGCCATTGTTCTATAAAATCCTACCCTTTACCCTTTTAAGAAATTAACATGCCCCATTTGCATTGGCTGTCATTCTAGAAAGCAATCTGCTTAACCAATTTTCAGTAAGATATTAGTGTATGATAATGGCAGCTAGATGACATAGTAGATAGAGAACTGAACCTGGGGTCAGGAAGACCTGAGTTTGAAATCTGACACTTACTATCTCTGTGACCCTGGGGAAGTCACTTAACCTCTGTTTTAGCTTCTTCAGCTATAAAATGAAGAGTTTAACAACACCTACCTCCCAGAGCTGTTGTGAGAATTGAATGAGGTAATACTTGTAAAAAGTTTAGCATAGTGCTCAGTGAGTGTTTATTCCCTTTCGTTACTATTCCAGGAACATTTCATTTCCATTTTGTAACTGAGGGGTTCTCAACCTACTTAGTTCCCCATGATGAAAGAGAACTCCCTCCATTTTGACCCCTATGTCTTTTGGCTCTCAATAAACTAAACGATACTGTTATTCTATATTAACAGAAGGGGGAAATATATGTATATATATATATATATATATATATATATATATATATATATATACACACACATATGAGATAAAATAAGAAAATTAGATTGCTTTTTAACCACTAACTTTAGACATTCTCTTTACCCCCTTGAAAATTTCTTATAGATCTTCAAGGTTAGGGAAGTTAGGGAAGGAAACAGAGAAGTTAGGAAAATCCTAAATATAGGATAAAAAAAAGACCCTTGCCTTAACCCAAAGGAACGAATCCCAAATGGTAGAATTTTGATCATTGTGCAAGCTAATAAATATACTTTAGAATGATGTCTTTCTAGCATAACTCAAATCATATCAATAACATATAGGAAAAAATCTACAATTAAAATCACCTAATAATGTGACAATTGAGAAGCACAATACTGGGATTGAAGGCTTCCACATATGAGCTTTTTGTTCTAAGCTCTCAATTATCAACATTCCTTCATTCATTAGACATTTAATAAGCACTTACTCTATACAATTAGACCTGCAAAGATAAATTAGAAAAGACGGCTGGCTTCTAGGAGCTTATATATGTATTACCAAATATAAATTGAGAGTAATTACTGACATGAGGTGTGTATCACTTTACAGAGTATTCACTTGGACAGGGAAGAGGGAAAGATATTCTTCCCTTTAACTTGCCTCACGCTCTTCCACTTTCCCACTTCACTGTACAGGGAAACTATCCCAGGAGCATCCAAACAGAGATTTAAAGTGAGAAGGTTATGTGATATTTCAAAGATATACAGTTAATAAATGATTAGAAGTGGGATAGGAATTCAGGTCCTTTGAAGGTCTTTTTGCCCTTGCATCTACCTTCCCCTTCCCTTAACCCCTTCAGAGGCACAAGGTGAACTGTTTGTGTGAGGGGCCACTCCTACCACTAAACTCAATTGATTTTGTTCCAGGCAAAATTTCCTAGCCATGATTCTGGGGCAATGATTAGCAAAATTAGCACAAAATGTCCCTTTGTAAGAGGAAACAGACTGACAGATTCTTATTTTTAAAGTCATTCAGTCTCACAGAAAAGTACAACTAGGTATTTGTAATCTTATCCTATTTTTAGTCTCGAGGTTCCTGAGAAATGCTTGCATTGTTTCATTGTGACAATACTGAAAATGATACCACAGAGAGAACTAGATTGCATTTTGTTCAGATACTGTGATTTTAAAATTAATTAAGTTAGATTTAGAGTACACTAACTCCCTCAACCTTCAGCCTTCATATCATAGAATCCTGGGGATGTGAAATGACTGCAGAAACATCCTTAATGCAAATTGAACCAACATCTATGAAACCCCTGATAATGAAATCTCCCCAAGCTAAAGGTAATGATTTAATCTGTACCAGATCTGTATCTGCATTTTCAACAAAAGGTGAACTACCACTCAGGCTCCTTCTTTCAACTCCTTGTCCCTCCCACCACCACATTTAACTTCCTCTTAATCCTTTAGTATCCTAACCCCAGCCTTCCTACATTCTTCCTCTGATGGATCCATTCTATATTTCCTAAGTTGTTTGTGATCCGTACGAGTTACAAATATCAGAAAGTTTAACAAATAAAACCTACTATAATAGGATAGGTAGTGCCAGGGAAGCCCTATACAATAATACAACACAACAAACATTTATTAAGCATCTGATCTATGTGATACAAATAAGATAGATAATCACTGCCTTCAAGGAGGTTGCAATTTAATGGGAGAATACAGAAAGACAACATGCAAAAGGGAATTGAAAAGCAAGGGGGAGGAAGGAAAGAGTACTCAGTGTAAGGTCATGATGGTTATGGAGTCAAAACCAAGCAGAGTAGCTGGTGAGAAATGATAAACTGAATTAATGTTAATGGGGTTTCTGAGTCCTCTTTCAAGGGAGGCTTGAAGATTAAAGAAATAGATCACAAAGATCATGCATTATGACAAGATGAGATTTATACCAGGGATTCAGGGCTGGTTCAATATTAGGGAAACTGTATGCATAATTGACCATATTGATAACAAAGACAAGAAAAATCACATGATTCTATCAATAGATGCAAAAAAGCTTTTGACAAAATATAATAACCATTCCTATTAAAAACACTGGAAAGCATAAGAATCAATGGAACCGTTCTTAAAATGATAAATACCTATCTAAAACCAAGAGTAAGCTTTATCTGTAATGGGGATAGAGACTTAAAACCTTCTCAATAAAATAAGGGGTGAAACAAAGATATCCATTATCACCACTATTATTCAATATTGCATTACATCTGCTAGCTACAGCAATAAGACAAGAAAAAGATTGAAGGAATAAAAATAGGCAATAAGAAAGTAAATTATCACTCTTTGAAGGTAAAATTATGTTATACTTAGAGCATTCTAAAGAATCAACTAAAAAATTACTGGGAAAAAATGGAATACTAATATACTCTCTTCACTGATGCCCTGACCCATGATCCAGCCACTATTTATTGTTTCTGCTATGAATTATCTAAGTTACAAATCAGAGATATCTGTGTGGTAGCCCCACTGTGGCAATGTACCACTGAATTTTTTTTGAATTAACGATATTAACTAATTGAATAATTTTTTTAACAATGTTAACTTGGAACTATGTCCAAAGGACTATAAAACTGTGCATACCCTTTCACTGAGCAACACTACTACTAGATCTGGATCCCAATGAGAAAAGAGAAAAGAATCTATTTATAGAAAAAGATATTTATAGCAGTTCTTTTTGTGGTGGAAAGAAATAGGAATTGAGGGGATATCCATCAATTGGGGAATAACTGAAAAAATTGTGGTATATGATTGTGATGGCATATTATTGTGCTGTAAAAAGTGACAAGGAGGGTGGCTTAAGAAAAATCTGGAAAGTATTACATGAACTGACGCAAAGTGAAGTGAGTAGAATGGGGAGAGTATTGTCCAAAGTAAAAGCAATATTGCAAAAATGATCAAATGTGAAAGTCTTAGGTACTCTTGATTAAGAAAATGATCAAGACAATTTCAGAGGACCCATAATGGAAAATGATATCTACCTCCAGAGAGGAACTGGTGAACTCTGAGTGCAGATTAAAACTTTCTTTCTTTACTTTCTTTTCTCCTACTTTTTTCTGCTTTCTTTTGCAACATGGATAATACAGAAATATGTTTTGCATGATTTCATATGTACAATCATTATCATATTGCTTGTTTTCTGAATGGATTGGGGGAGAGGAAGAATAAGGGCAAGAATATGTTACTCAAATTTTTTTTAAATGTCAAGAAATTTTTATGTAATTGGAAAATTTTTAATGAAATAAATGAAAACATATTTTAAAAAAAGGGAAACTTTGAGAGGATTTTTTTCCTCTACCTTCCAGCTCTTCAATCAGAAGGTGTGATGAGGTGTGAATACCACAGAGGAAGCATTCTCCATGATGATGAGGTAGCTTATCCTGTTCCTAGTTCCCTTTTACCAATCTTCTAGGACTTGTTCTAAAGGATTCAAAATTCCACTAAGTTCCAAGCAACTTTTAGGTCAATCATATTCAGCCAGTAAATTAAATAAATGCTTTACAACACACCTGAATACCAGTCTTATCAAGTTAAGTTCTCTCTAATGCTGAACACTCACTCTCTAAACATTAGAAATCCATATTGCTATAAAGTGAAGGTCAGTGCCTCACTGAACAAAGCAGGACAAATGATGTCGTCTTAGTAACTTAGAAGTTTCATTAAAAGGATATGTCCCAACCAAGTGCTGAAGGAGAAAAATAGTGCTATGCGCAAAGCATATAAACAGCCTCTTGTTTTTGTCCAGGCTGCTTTCAGTGCTTCAAGTGAAAAAGAAAAGAAAAGAAAAGGGAGCAGGGGGATGGGAGGATTTGCAATAGTATAGATCAACAATGAGCTAGAGAATTCTCAGAGAAGATCAAATTCCAAGGGTTGAGGACGCAGAATAGCAACTTGTTCTGCTGGAGAATTATTTCCCTCTCCTTCCCACAGTGCCCTCCAAACAATAACTCACTAGTACTCAAATACAGAATACACTTATGTTGCTCTCCCCAAGAGTTGACACCACATGGGGTACACAGCAGGTACTCCAACTATAAAGGCTGAGAAGCCAACAAGAGATAAGTTTGGCTACAGGTATTCAACCTGAAAATGCAAATTGAAAAGCAGCTCTTGCCTGACTGATCAGAGGGAAAAAAATTGAGTCATTTACCCAAAGATAGTTGCTGATCCAGACATCCGTTTCCTTTATCATGTCAAAAAGAATTTATTAAGTGATTACTATGTTCCAGGCAACTTGCTAGGTGCTGCAATAACAAATGCAAGCAAAAAGAAAGATAGCCTTGCTAGCAAGGAGCTTATATTCTAGTGGATGAAGAGAAAACATAAAAGGAACCTGACAGGTAGAATGGGGAGGAGGGTGCCTGCCTAGGAGGCATGTTAGAGAAAGGAGCCTAGAGAGTCGAGTGGAACCCAAAGAAGAATGAAAGAGTAGCAAGGCTGATCTGGACTTTTTCCTTAAAATAAAGGTTCTAAGAGGAATTGACCAATCAGAGGAAGGGGATACAGGACTAAAGTGATTTTCTACAGTGAGAAGATTGATGGGTCATGGTGGGAAAAGAAGTCTGATAAATCAGAAATGGAGCAAAGAGAGGAATAAAAGAGTTCTAATTTAGGCAAAAATTCATTTTCAAACTAAAATTATGCAAATTGCTTCTTGCCTCAGAATTCATACCATTAGGTATTATTCAGAGGACTACAGGATCATAGACTTAGAACTAGAAGCACACTTTTAGTCATATAGCACAAACTCCCTCATTTTACATATGAGAAAACTGAGTCTTGAAGAAATTAAATGGCTTGCTTAAAATGACACAGGTAATAAGTAGGAGAGTGAAGATTCTAACCTGGATTACAATCCTTGGCAATGTTTTCTTGGTTCTTTAAAGTGGGGTGATTTGTCCATACATGAAAACAAAACAGAAAACACTAGGTGTGTGTGTGTGTGTGGCGGGGGAGAGAGGTCATTAGATGGAGTAGTCTCAGGAAGTTCTCATTCTGAATCCATGATCTGGAAGAACAACAGATCTCTCAACCCTTTACATCAGTTCAACAAAAAAAAACCCTTTTTGTTGAGCAATACCTACAATTTTCATGCCCTTCGGTACAAGCACTATTCATCTTGTTTTCTTCATATCATTATCATTTCCTTCACAATGGCACCCATAGATTCAAATCAAAATTCCCTGAAGCATAAGAAACTGCTTCTTCATGAGATGATTACCTCCCCCCCCCCATAGGAAGAGCTTCATATTCATTATCCACTTCCTTTATCATTATTGAGAAGTATTATTCTACCTCTAGGCCAAGTGAAAATTTCCCTCAGCCCAAAACGATGCATTGAAATCCCCCCTCACCCTCAGAGATGAATGAAGGTCACAAAGAAAAGGCTCATCTATCAAAAAATATTCAGAGCAGCATTCTATGGCACGAAATAACACCACTAGCATCAAAGTGGGTGCCCACCAAACAGGAAATGGTTGAAAAACTTGTAGTATGTTGATAGATTAAAATATAATTATACTATAAGAAACAACAAATATGAGGAATTTTAAGAGATATGGGGAAGCTTTTATAAATTGGCAATGATAAAAAGGCAGGAGAAAAATATGTTTGATGACTACAATGATGTGAATGAAAGCAATACACAAGACATCAGACTTTAAATATACAGTATCTTATCAATTCAAAAAAAACTGATGATAAATGCTTTCCTCCTCTTGACAAAAAGGTTGTGTAATACAGGCTTAAGTTTGTCACATGCTGTCAAACACTGGCCATGGTACTATTTTACCTGATTTTCTGTGTTACAAGAGGATGTTCTATATATTGGGATGTGATAATTCTTTAAAAACAAAGAAGTCAATAGACATGAAAAAAGACTTCACCTTTGTATCTTCGATTTTATTTTTCTTTTTATTTCCTATAGCATTCTCCCTGACTGTCTCACAGTTAGAAATGTGTTTGGAACAGCTAGGTGGCACAATGAATAGAGCACCACCCCTGGAATCAGAAGGATCTGAGTTCAAATTTGGCCTCAGACACTTGACATTACAACTAGCCAAGTCACTTAGCCCCAATTGCCCTGCCTTCTCCCCTCTAAAAAGCAAAAACAAACAAAAAATAAAACAACAAAAAAAAAAAAACAAAAGAAAAAAAAAACCTTTTCACATTTTCCACTACTACCAGAAGCACAAACACAGCATGCTCTCTGTAAGTCACTGCAAAAATGTCTTCAGTTTCCAAACTTACTAGAAAACACTGCCTCAGGCCTTTATTTACTTTTTGGTAGCTCTTTTCATCAACTCTTGTGATTGTGGCAAACTGTTTCCCACTTCCATTTGAGATACTGAAGGCCGAGTCACAAAGAGGCCCTAAGAGTGGGTTAATTCATTTTACTTTTTTTCATTTCAAAGAATTTTACTTTTTCATCTATTGTTACTCACAAATATTCAACATACTTATAAGAGTAAAAGAAAATTATAAAAATAAAAGAAAAAATAATCATAAATGATAGCACATGTACCTGTGGATTGTTACTTAATTGCTATTAAATAAAAGTGTTACCAAGTTGCAATTAAATCAGTGTGTTTTGTTATACCTTCTGAACTTCCTTTTTTACATATTACTCAGGGCTTTGTTAATATTCTTTGTTGCCTTTATTTACAAAATTGTAATCTCTCCATATAGTGTACTCATGTTTTCTTTTTCCTCATTCTCCATCACTTCATAGTCAACTCATTTTTTAAAATTTTTTACAATATTTTTCTATAATAATATATATATTAAATTTTATAAATATTATATTCATAAGAATTAATAAATAATTTATAAATATTTAATAAATTCTATAATTGTTTAAATGGAACTTCTCCCTTTATTTTTTATTTTATTTTGATAGTAATATGTAGAATTGTTGGTATTTTTGAGCAATTCTGATATCTGGCTAATTTGCTGAAGTTGTTATATTAATTTATTTCTTGTTTAGTTGCTTATGTTTCTTAAATAAAACAACACCATCTGGAAATAGAGATATTTAAACCATCAGTTTGACAATGGTATTCCTTTATTTTTGTCATTCTTGCCTTATTGTTATAAGTAGAATTTCTAAAACTATGTAAGATTCTTAAGGAAAATTTAGTTTTTTTCATTGTAGCCCTGGCACCTCATTTCTGGGTGTATAGTAAATGTTTAATAAGAAAAGAAAAAGAGAGCAGGAGAGAAAGAGAGAGAGACAGAGAGACAGAGAGAGAGAGAAAGAGAGAGAGAGAGAGAGACAGAGAGAGAGACAGAGAGAGAGACAGAGAGAGGGACAGAGAGAGACAGAGAGACAGAGAGAGACAGAGAGAGACAGAGAGACAGAGACAGAGAGACAGAGACAGAGAGAGACAGAGACAGAGAGACAGAGAGAGAGAGACAGAGAGAGAGAGACAGAAAGAAAGAAAGAGGAAGGAAGAAAAGAAGGAAGGGAGGGAGGAAAGAAGGAACAAAGGAACAACAGAAGGAAGGAAGATAGGTTAAGAAAAGTTTAAGGAAGTTAAGGAAAGGAAAGGATGAAAGAAGAAAAAACATGCCAAGTAATAATGATAAGAATAGAGAGAGATGCTTTACTTGTATCCTTAATAGGAAAATTTTTCAACTACTTATGATGCCGGTTTTTCATTTCAAATAAATTCTTTTTATAAAATCAAGGGATAATACTTTTCTTATTAAGCTTTTAAAAAAAGGTATTTTAAAATAAATTAGCATTGTAGTTTATCAAAAACTCTTACAGCTATTGAGATAAGCATGTGTTTTTATTACTGATAGGATTTATTATACTAATTATTTCACCATATTAATATTTTCATTCCTCTTAAAACTCCTACTTGATTACAATAATACATTATATCATTTCTCATCACATGTATTATCTCATGTTATATTACAATGTCATTCTGTATTATGTTGTATTATATCATATACAGTATAATTATACATACAAAATTCTATTTGCCCATATTTTATTTTATATCATGACCAAGATCCTGATATTTTGAGACAATATAAAGATAGCAAAATTTAGTCTATTCTCTAAACTCTCATTTAAATCTATTTATATGCTTATGTCTTATGAGCTTACTCTTAAGAATTTTCTTTTCTTTTTATACATAAATTCAATCCATTTATGATACATTCATTGGCATACAAGGTTATGACTATTATATATGTTTTTCCTCTTTATATCCTATTATTTGATTTAGTCACAGCATAGACCAACCTCTACCTTATTTCATTACAGCTAATGATATCCTGACCATTTCACAAACGTGCAATGTGCTTCTACATATAAAATACTAAAAAGAGTTTTAAGAATTTCTCCTATAACTTTTAAAGTTTTTCAGAGTCTAATTTTTTACCTTTGTTTATGTTCCAGATATTAATTTTGTGCTATGATTCTATACTCTGTTTCATGCTTAAACTGATACTTAATGTTTTTCTTTCCTGATTCATTTCTAACTTAATTTTTGTTAGTATTATTTGATAATAATAATAATCTTATGTATTTATTATCCCTCTTGCCCCCATTGTCTCTTTAGTTCTTAATGTTAATAATACTACTGAAAATTTGTTTTTCTTCTATGAAGCTTACAGTAAAGGAGTTGTTATTAAGGTCAAAGTCACTTTTTTTGATGCTATGATGATTATATGATGTACTTTCAATATAACCAAGACTTTCATTATTTCCTTGTTCTTCATGTATACACACATGCTTCCCTTCATTGCTGCTCAAGGAAATTACATTGAGATAATTGGCAACTAAAGCAACACTTCTGTTATTTAGCTAGTCCTCTATAGAACTTAGCATTGTGAATCATAGTGGTAATTATTGTTTCTAATTTAAATTCTGTGTTCTGGTTGATTCACATTTATAGAAAAGAAGATCCTAAGGCTTGGTCATGGCTCTAAAATTATTATTCTTGTGTTGTCCTAAGTATACAGTTTTTGTATTCAATTGAAATTGTCTCTGGGTATCAGATGTGGGGAAGAAACTCAATGTCTCTTGATTCTCAGTGTATTGGGTCCTAGCTCTGTCATTCTTAGTCTTGGGTGAAAAATCCTATGTAATTCAAATTGATGTTCTTTAGTAACACACTCTTAACTGTGAGTATATGCTGAGGTTCTCTGCTTAGCCCTCTTCTATTCTTTCACTATGCACTCTCTCCATTAGTTGCTGCACCAATTTCCATGATTTAATCACTAAGATGATGACACCCAAATCCATACATTCAGTTCCAGTCTCTCTCTTGAACTCCAGTCACGTATCTCCAGTTCCTTGCTGAGTATTTTAAACTGTATTCCTGTGCCTGAATATCCTGCAGGCATCTTAAACTCAATACATCCAAAAATGTTTTCATTACCCGGACTCCCAAACCTACCAAACCTCAATTATGTCTATTACCTCATTACCATTCTTCAAGTCACCTGGTTTTGCAACTTGGACATTTTCCTTGACTCCTCGTTCACCCATATATCCAGTGAGTTATCAAATTTATTTTTTCTTACTTTTGCATCTCTCATATTTACTCCCTACAGCACCCTAGTCCATGATCTTACTCACCTCTTTCTTGTACCTCCCTATTGCCTTCAGGATAAAATATAAGATTTTCTATTTAACTTTTAAAGCCATTCATAAGCTGGCTCTAACCTACTTTTCCAACCCCATTATATATTTTTCCAATTCCTGCCCTTTATGATCTAATTAAAGTGGTCTATTTCTCACATGACTCCCCTCTATACCTTTACACTGGTTCTCTGCCATGCCTGCAATGCATATCCACTGCATCTCTCACTCTTCTTATCCTGTCTTGCCTTCAAAATTCTGCTCAACCACATCTTCCATGGGATGTCATCTTGATACACTTAGCTCAAGTTCCTTCTAAAAAACAAACACAAAACACAAAAGTTCTACTTGTTTTACATATAGTTATTTGTGTTTGTGTCACCTTCACTGCTGACTCAATATTAGCTTCTTAAGGGCAAGGATTATTTCATTTTTTGTATGTGTGTCCTTAGGAATTAGCACATTTCCTGACACATGATAGAGATAGATCCTAAATAAAGGCTTTTAAATTAGTTGAATTTTCTCTTTCCCACTTCTAAAACCATCTCTTCAGCATCCTACTCTTAGAGATTGATGGCAATGTGTTTTGTTTTGATTTGGTTTGGTTTGGTTTTAGTCACTTGTGGGATTCATCATTGTTGATGTACCTGTGAATTTTGATCATCCCTTGATTTCAATGACTTAAAGAAATTTTCTTGTGTGATTTCTTGAAATTCACTGGTTGAACTCTTGCAAGTTTTATATTTCCTGGGAAATCAAATGATTCTTTATATTCTGTCCTCTAGCTTTATAACCTTTGCTTATAAGTTATCAACTATTTTTTCCATTGTGTATAATTTGAGTTTGTTTTGATACTTCTATTGCTACTTCCCTATTTTGTATTCTAATATGTGTGTGTGTACACACTCATATACATACAAACAGTTTCAGTGATCATTGTCAATGTTAATTGACTTTTTCCCTCAGTCTTTTCTTTAGTTTCTTTTTGGAGTGTTTTGTTTTTATGGGTTCACTTCTATGATACTTCAATTTCCCTTTCAGTGATGTGATTTCCCTTTCAGTTTTAGGATTACTTTCTTTTACTTTTCATTTTTGTGTCTTTGATGATTTTGTTTCAGTATTTGAGAGGGGGTAATTGAGGAACTAGGTTCTTTCAGAAACTCCCATTCTGTCAGCCTACTTTATTTAGTAGTGGCCTACCCTGTCTTTTCTCAAATTGGATGATGTACACTACTGTTAGTTAATTATTATTTAGAATTTTCCTGCCATTTTATAAGACAGAAGAGTAACTAATGCAAAGATAGAACTCTAATTTTATAAATATATTTACTTACCTTTTACCCACTTGCTGCTGGTCTCCTGCTATCTGCCTGTATTTCCCTCATGGCTTGATTCACTGTGATGTGAGAGAAAATAAGACTCTATGTTAAGACAAGTTAAAGTTCAGAGCATAATCAATTCCAAGGAGTTCAAGAGGGAACAGAAAGGGGAGTATGTAAGAGCAGCCCTAAGCAGGCTAGGGGCTTTGGCCCAGAGTCAGAGAGTATGCACCAAAAACATGACATTATGGTTTGGTGAGATGACATTTGTCTCATTCAATTTCTCTGCACATGACAGTACTTTTTCTTGACTTCTCAGTGCTGATTGTGCCCCTATCCTTGCTCACTGTGTCAGTGTGACGGTAAGCCAACATTCTCTCAGAGCTTATTTGCATTATGAGACACTCTGCAATTGTGAAAAATAAAAAAAAAAACATAGTGTTTGCATTCGTTTATGAAGTATTTTGCTGTTACAAAAATGACATTCTCATTTGATCCTCACTGCAAACCTACAAGGTTAGAAGGAAAGGTCATGCTTTCATTGAAGACATCAATAAACAGTTTCAGAGAGAATACATGGTCTGCCCAAAGTCACAAAGCTAGCAAAAGCCAAATATACCATTCAATGCATTTTTGACTCTTAGTCAAAGACTCTTTCCACCATACCATATTGAATTGCAACAAAACTTCCTCTTCTAAGGGAATTTTGATTATCAGTAAAATATAGAAGCAACTGGCAGACAATAGTATCTTCCCAGTTCTCCTGCTATCTACTTCCCCTAAGACTTCAGATGGAACAAAATAAAAATATCAGATTAATAACTCTAAAGTGTGTAACACTCTTTTGCTAAAAATTCTTCAATAGAAATATATCCCCATTTTTCAGCTGAGAAAAGAAAGGCTAAGACAGTCTTCTCTCGGAGACTTGCCCACAATTACAAAGGAGCTAGACTGCAAACCAGGATGCTCTGATTTCAAATCCATTACTCTTTCTCTTACAACAAACCTGCCTCTCTACTGCCAAAACAAATAAGAGACATTCCTCAACCCCTTCTCCTTATTTAAGAAAATAGCTAATATACAATAGGATTTGGCAAGAGTGAAGGCTTGAAATTCACAGATAAAACAGGGCTATTTTTTCCTTTTACTTCAGGGGCTTGAGTCCTCCCTATCCCCCTGACAGTCACAAGGCAGCCAGAAAGAAAATTATCATTTTAACTTTCTCTAGATAGAGTTAATTATAAAGGGATTTACCAGTGTTTCTCAGAATGGATTTAAAATCAGCTTGGAACATTTTTATTATTCTGAATTAGAGAAAGAGTTGATTTAAATCAACTCAATTTAAATAACTAGCTAAGAAGGCTCAATTCAAATTGTGTTAACAAAAAGTATATTTTTGTAGTTTGATCATACTTAGGTCATTATATGCAACTCTGAGGTAGATGGGAACCTCGATTAAATAAGATGTACAAATTATGCATATTAGACCCATATTTTTCTTCAGGAGTAATTCTGTAGCTACATTTTTTTTAAATGAGGATGTGATTGTATTTTTACCAAGGCTTACTACAGCATAGATTTTAGATAACGAAGCATAGAGAAATGAACAATCTGCAATCTAACAACCTAATAATATGGTGAATGTGGATAATATAATGTAATAGAGATAATATGAATAATACAGTATATTAGAGAAACAATAAACATCACCAAAGGCAGGGGTCAAGTGCAATGCTTTACTTACTAAAGCAATGAACCTAAATGCTGCACAAAAAAGGGGTTAAAATTCTGCCTCAAACACTTCCTACCTCTATGACCATGGGACAATTACTTAATCTCTCAGTATCTCAGGCTCCTCACATGTAAAATGAAGAGGTTAGAGCGGATGGCAGTTGAGTTCTCTTGAAATTCTAAAACTATGATCCTAACATGTATAACAAGAAACAAAATAGCACATGCAGTTATTTTAAGGAAAGAAGACTATGATTTTCCACTTTCTTTAATTTTTTATAACTAAAATAGACAATACCACTCAGCTCTATATATGTTGGAGTTTATATTAAGGATACATTAAAGATGTTTGTGCATGTCTTTAATTCTTACTTCTGGGAAGGTTAAGACTGGAGGATCTTTTGAGTTCAGGAGTTTGGAGATTCAGTAGGACTAAGCTGATTAGATTCGCACTGTCTGGAGTTAATATGGTGAGCCTCCAGGAATAGGAGGCCGCCAGGCTCCCTAACTGGGGTTCAGCCTATCTAGGTTGGAAATAGAGTAAGTCAAAGCTTCCATGCTTATGAAGCAGGCCCATCAGCCGTGATTAGGAAAAGATAGGGAAAAGCCTGAAGCTAAGACATCTGAGGAGGGAAACAACCGGCCAAGCTCTCCCAAAAACAAAGCTGCAAATTGGTTCGGTAGCAGCAGAAGCTAGAAAACGTCTAGCGAAACAAATTTCTAGCCCAGGAAACTAAGACGGTCAGCAGGAAAGGTCTGTCTCTCTGTGTGGGGGTCAGGCAGGCCACTCACTGGACCAAGTAGGCAGCACAGGTCATGCCCCTGCAAGGCAGCAGGAGGCCTGGGAGGTGGCTGCTTGGGAAGCAGAATATTTTGGGGAATTTGCAGCTAAAGAATGGCAAGGGCTTTGAATAAATAATCTGAAGGAGATTGAGGTGGCCCCTCTGCTAGCACTAAGTTCAAAACCCATTTGCCTTGACCAAATGCATTTGTGGGTCAGGATTAAAAGGAGTGACATTGTGTGCAGTAGAAGGGGGCCCTGGTGGCAATTCCAGGACAGAGAGAGGTGCAGGGGTGCACTTGCTGGTGAGAGACTAGGGATCATGGTCTAAATTCCAAGACAGAGGGAAGACACTAGTACTTATGACTGCAGGCAAGAAGGGGATCTGGCCAGTCCCAGAGCCAGGACTAATGCTGGGGCATAGGGATACAATGGAACAAGCCCCTTCCTAGAGAAAGAACCCAGGAGAGCATTGACCACACCTCTCCTGAAATCATACCACCTAAGAAGCACAAAATACCTATAGACACTCCAGAATTAGCTCTGAAAAGAGCAGCAAGAAATACCCCAAGCTTAGAACAGTGTCCCCCACCCCCAGCTTGGGTGTAGAACCCAACATTTAATATCAGGTTAAAAGTCAAGTGACAAAAATGAGCAAATGACAAAATAGAACCTGATCATATCAAGTTATTATGGTGACAGGGAAGATCAAGCCACAAACCCAGAAGACCACAATGTCAAGTCATAAGCAGAGTTTTAAATAAAGTATTAATTGTATATAAGCCTAACAAGAACTCCTGGAGAGGCTCAAAAAGGATTTTAAAAACCAAATAACAGAAGCAGCAGGAAAATGGGGGTGGGGAGAAATATAGTGATGCAAGTAAAGCAGTTAGAAAAAATAATTCAAATATTGTGGAGCCACAGTCAATATCACACAAGAACTAGCAACCTTCACATTAAAGGAGCAGAGGGCCTAGAATATGATATTCCAGAAGGCAAAGGAGCCAGAATTACAACCAAGGAAAACCTATACAGCAAAACTGAGTCTAATACTTCAGAGGGGAAATTGATATTTAAGGAAATAAAGGATTTTCAAGTATTCTTGATGAAAAGAACAGAGTTGAATAGAAAATACAACTTTCAAATACTTCTAATTTTTTTATGAAATGCTTTATTAACTTCTAGTTTACATCATTCATTTCCACAGGATTTTGATTTACAAATTTTCTCCCCATATTTCCCCCTACCCATCACCCCAAAATAGTGATCCCACTGGATATCCCCTCCTCCAATCTGCTCTCTCCCATATCTTCTCCCATACCCCCTCCGACTTTCCAGTAGGGCATGGTGGATCTTTATGCCCCAGTGTCTGTATATCTTATTTCCCAGTTAAATGTAAAATAATATTAATAATAGTATATATATATATATATATATAAACATTTGGTTTTAAAGCTTTGAATTCCAGATTCATTCCTTTCCTCCCTTGTCACCCACTCTTACTGGAAAGATAAGCAATTCAATATAGGTTGTACATGTGTAGCTATGCAAAACATTTCCATAGTGGATATTGTGAAAGACTTACTATATTTTCCTCCTTCCCATCCCAACTCCCACTTGTTCTATTCTCTACATTGATCCTGTCCCTTTTCAAAAGTGGGTGCTTCCAACTTCCCTCCCCCCCAAACCTGCCCTACCTTCCATCATGCCCCTCTCATCCCCTTTCTCCCACTCTCCTGTAGGGTCAGATAACTTATTTAGTGTGTATGTCATTCCCTCCTGTAAAGGTTATGGGATTTAAAGATCCACCATGCCCATTGAACTTGCTGACATAGCAGGAAGGAGTGGAGCAAGAGGACCAGAAGCCAAGCTAAAGTTCCTGCAGTGACAGGCAGTAGCAGCAGCAGTGGCAGCAGCGGCAGCAGTAGTGGCCAAGGTGGAGGTGGAGGCAAGAACTCTTTTTTTGAGCCAGCCAGAATTTCTGCTAAAGACTGCTGCTGAAGACAGCCAGGGACAGAAACTGCAGGGGACCAGAGCTGCTGGGAGCATGCTTCCTGGAGGCTGAGCAGTTGCCCTGAGTAGGGAGAAAAGGACCTTTGCTTGAGGTAGACTGTTCTGTTTTGAAGGTTGAGAATGTGGGTGTTTACTACATTAACTGCGTGTGCCAATTTCATAACTACTGATATGGCTTTAACTTTCTGGTTTTAGGACTCAGTTTTCAGGTATTTGAATAAATGTTGTAGCATTATCCCCCATTTAGAAGGCCTAGTATATTTCATGATTAATAACTATATCAGCATATTTATAGTTATTGTAGGCATTGTGAATACTGCATTGTTGATACACCTCCCTAAGCCAAATTCAATGAGAATAAGGTTGACCCATTCACTTTTGCCTTTGGTTATTCCCCTTCATTGTGACCATTTTTCCTTGCCTCTTCTATATGAGATAGTTTACCCCATTCTGTCTCTCCCCATCTCCTCTCATGTTATTCCTCTCTTATCTCCTAATTTCACCTTTTAAGTATCATCCCTTCCTATTAAATTGGTCCTGTGCCCTTTATCTATGTATACCTGTACACATAAGTACACACACTCACATTTGTATTCATACACCCATATACCCTCCTATATAGACACATATATGTATGTGTATATATATGTACACATTTCTATTCCCTTCAACTATTCTCATACTAAGAAAAGTTTCCTAAGTTACAATTATCATTTTTTCATGTAGGGATGTAAATATTTCAACTTTGATAAGTTCCTTATTATTTCTTTTCCCTGTTTACCTTCTCATGCTTCTATTGCTTCTTGTAAATTTATGTCATATTTTCTATTCAACTCTGGTTTTTTCATCAAGAATGCGTGAAAGTCCTCTATTCCACTGAATGACCATAATTTCCCCTGAAACATGATACTCAGTTTTGCTGGGTAGGTGATACTTGGTTTTAATCCCAGCTCCTTTGACCTCCAGAGTATCAAATTCCAAGCCCTTCAGTCCCTCAGTGTAGAAGCTGCCAGATCCTGTGTTATCCTGATTGTGTTTCCACAATATTCAAATTGCTTCTTCCTGGCTGCTTATAATATTTTTCCTCCTTGATCTGGGAATTTTGGAATCTGGCTATAATATTGCTAGGAATTTTCTTTTTGGGATCTTTTTCAGGAGATTATTGGTGATTTCTTTCAACCTCTATTTTGCCCTCTGGTTCTAAAACATCAGGGCAAATTTCCTTGAGAATTTCTTGAAGGATGATGTCTAGGTTCTTTCTTTGATCATGGCTTTCAGGTAGTCCAATTATTTTAAAATTATATCTCCTGGATCTATTTTCCAGGTCAGTGGTTTTCCCAATGAGATATTTCACATTGCCTTCTATTTTTTCATTAGTTTGGATCTGTTTTATAGTATCTTGATTTCTCATAAAGTCACTAGCTTCCATTTGCTCCAATCTAATTATGAAGGATTGATTCTCTTCAGTGAGCTTTTGAGATTCTTTTTCCATCTTGAAAATTTGACTTTTTAGGGTATTCTCATTGCCTTTTTGAGCTTCTTTTGCCATTTGAGTTAGTCAGTTTTTAAGGTGTTATTTTCTTGTCTGTTTGTTGACTCTCATTTCATAATTTTCTTGGATGATTCTCATTTTCTCTTCCCAATTTTTCCTCCACTTCTCTTATTTGGCTTTCAAAATCCTCCTTAAGGTTCTCTATGGCCCGTAACCATGTCATATTTTTCTTGGAAGCTTTTGGTGGAGGAGTTCTGACTTCATTTTCTTCCTCCTCTTCCATGCTTTGATCCTTTTTTGTCCCCAAAATTGAACTGTCAAATTGGGTTTCTCTCTTTGCTTTGCTTCTTTGCCTGCTCATGTTGCCACTCAATTACTTGACTTTTGGGCTTTTTGCCCCAGTACGACTCTGCCACCAGACAGGAGAACTTCGTCCCAAACACTGGGGTTTTCTCAGCCACTGAAAGTATTAATTGGGTGCCATCTCTGAAGCCTCCACACACTCTGGCAAGCTGGTCACACACCCCAAGACCTCCACCCTAGACTGCAATCCAGATCCAAGCAGGTTAAAGCAAGAGCGATTACCCCTCAGACTGGTCACTTGGTCCCCCAACAATGTGCAGGCCAGGACTGAAGCTGCCACGTGGTGGCAGCTGCACAGCCACAGCACCTCAGTGGCTTCTAGCACTGGGGGCAAAGGCTGACCACACTCCCAAATTCCCAGTTCCCAAAATCCACACTGCACTAACCTCTCACTTTGTCCTTGGCATCTATGGGTTGATAATTCTGGAAACCGCCACAGCTGCTGATGACCTGAAGTCTCTCCAGCTGGTGGCTTGTCAGCCCTGCCCTGAGGCTAAAACCTTGGGCTAGTGGGGCTGGGCTTGGATCCCAGAGTGCTGCACTGACTGCTTCCTGCCGGGCGGTCCTCAGTGGGAGGTTAGCTTCTCTGTGTCATTTTGTGGGTTCTGTAACTCCAAAGTTTGTTCAGAGTCACCTTTTACTGTGGAGTAATTGGAGGAGGTGGGAGCTGGAGGCCCGCTAAGTCCTGTTTCTACTCTGCCATCTTGACTCTGCCCCCTAATTTTTTTCCAAAAGAATCAGGAGAAGCATAAAAAGAAAATGTGAAAAAGAAGTCATAAGCGACTCAATAAGACTAAAACATTCATATTACTGTATGGGGAGATGATAATTGTAACAATAACTTTAACTCTGTGGACCTTTGTTGGCAAAGTGATGTCTCTGCTTTTAAGTATGCTTTTCAAATTTACCAAGCTTTCCTTCCAAGGAGCAAAACCCTTTTAATTTAATGGCTGCAGTCACCATCTTCAGTGTTCTTTGACACTGCTTCCATTTCTTCTCCCTCTTTTTGCCAGGAAGTGATGGGACCAGTTGCCAAGTCCTTAATCTCTTGGTGTTGTTAAGTTTTAAACCAGCTTTTAGACTCTCTTCTTTCACCCTCATCGGGATGCTTCTTAATTCCTCTTCATTTTCTGCCATCAGAGTGGTATCATCTGCATATCTGAGATTGTTGATATTTCTCCCAGCAACCTTAATTCCAGCTATTGATTCATTTGGCCTAGTATTTGGCCATACTCTACATATAAGTTAAACAAATAAGGTAACAATATACAATCTTGTCATAGACCTTCAAATTGCTTGCCTTCTCAAGGAGAGGGAAGATGGAGAGAGAGAGAGAGAATTTGGAACCCAAAATGTAAAAAGAAAGTTTAAAAAATTTTACCTGGAATTGAGAACAAAATTAAAAGAGAAAAGGCAGGGAGACACACACTCACACTCTCTCTCTCTCATATATGTGTGTGTATCATGTATGTATATATGCACACATGTACATATATATGTATATAGTATTATTATGTATATATATATACTTATATATTTAAAATAACAAATCATTTATAAATATCTACTGTGTAATCATACCTAGGTATAGTATGAGTTACTGCCTTCAAAGAACTTATAATCCACTAGGCATGTAAAAATGTGTATGCAGGGCAATACAATAAAAATTGGAATACAATAAATGCTATGAAGAAGATTACAGTCATGCCCACTAACTACCACAGATAGAGCCAAGTTAGTAAAAGTGAGAACTCTCTGAGAAAGTCCCTAGAAGCCATATGTGCCAAGTAAATCAAATCACTGATACTATCTCCTGCTCTCACACTCTGATGGAGAAAATCCAGGATCTTCAGTCCCAAAGCAATGGGAATTCTTCTTCCCCACACCCTGAATATAGTCACTACATTCTGCACAGTCCAGTCAATTGTCACTGACCAGTGCCAACTTTGAGTAGAATGATCCTACCATCTTTGCTACCACCCAACACAAACTGCTACCAACAAGCAGGTAAGCCCAAGAACCTGAGAATAGCAGCACCTCCCCAAGCACATCACTGAACCTGCTTCCACCTGGGGTCTTGAAGTGATTATCCAATTAACCCTTGGGGGGTTTGACCTGATGACTGTCTGAAGATGCTAGAGACCCTGCCTCCTCAGTAACTACTGAAGACACAGAAAAGAAAGTTCTTACTACCAACATGGCTATCATATACTTCAACATCAGAAGCATATGCTTTTATCGGTGAAATAACATTAAAAATGTATGACCATCTGCTTTGCTATTGTACACTAATTATCATGAGATCTTTTCTTCATATTTTCAACTAAAATCTCTTCCATGTGTGGTTTCCCCCATTAGAATGTGAACTCTTTGAGGTAAAGGATTTTCTTGCTTATCTATTTTTGTTTCCAGTGATTAGCATAGCACTTGGCAAATAATAAACTCTTAATAAATGTCTTTCGATTGATTCACAAGCAAAATGTAAAGGAATTTTTGTTAAAATGAAATATAATAGAGACAGCCTCTGGATGCCCATGTCATAGACATATCTTCTTCAGTATTTAATAACTGGCTGGCATCAAGACCTGAGAAGAGTGGTTAAAAGATGTTTGAAATAGTGTGTAATGGGGCATTATTCACAAAAATCATCTAAAGGATGAATATTTAACTCTAAAAGCCTCTCACAACTCTAAGGACCCAGGTTTATTTTGGGGGATTGCTCATCTCTCTGACTTATAACCCACCAGTCCCACAAAAAACATAATTCCCAGAAAAATCATTACCCTTCTAGTACTTAACTCACTGAGAGCTTCTACCAGTTCTTGCCAGACTGCAAATCTCACAATTAAATTCCCAACAAAACTCCTGGAAGATAAAAACACCCTCCAATGAACAACATTCTCCCAAAGGGCCCCCTAGAGTCGCAGTCACTTTCAGTTATACCAGGCATGTCATTCAGCTTTGCACACTTCTCAGCAGCTGGCATCTGGTGTTACTCCCTTCCGTGAGTCTTCCTCTAGTTCTATAGTATATAGCTCTCACCAGGCAGCACGTGGTTCCATAATTCTTTGCCTGCATTAGACATTGTCTTCCTTTCTCACCATATAGAATTGGAATTCTGGATCTTGCAAGAGGTGTTTTTTTCCCCCAGTATCACAACTCTAGCAACTAAAGTACCTAACTAGGTATTTCTTGTCCTTCAGGATATTTCCCTTTGCTACAATCTCTCCCGACCCTGACCTTCCAAAAGTTTTCCCAGGGAGTAGGTGCTATTAAATTTCACTATTTTGTATCTATACCAGAGTCCAAGTCATCAAAATCAAGGTTTGGGCTGAATATTTCTTCTGTGGTATGCTGGAGCCAGCTCTGACCAGCTCACTAGAGCTGATAAGTTTCTGTGAGCTGTGAACATTTAAACCTCAGAAATCAGCAAATAAGAGCCTAATTTATTGTTTTATTAATTATCTAGACTTAAAGTGATGGATAAAATGTTTAAAATGTAGAGATTTAAATTTAAAAGTGGGTCATACTTTTTTTAGAAAGTCAGTCATCAAGTAGTTACCAGCAAGTATCTTGATCCTCAGACTCTCTGAAGGAATATCCCACTGATTATTCCTAACTCATTTAGGAGCTGATAAGGAAGCCAAGTTGCTACCAGATTATCCTTTAATAGCCTAAGGAACTATGGCTCTGCTGGATAAAATTATTTAATTAATCCTCAAAGTCTACCAACTCTGCCCAGAGTTCAGGATATAGAAAAGGAGAAATGTTCTTAGGAAACTGCTATATTACTATCCCCTATCCAAAAAAAAAAAAAAACAACCAATTGTAATCCCATTTGAAGAGTACTTCAATGTGTCCCCATCATTGTTCACAGAGAATACCATCATATATATTATACAATACTTATGTATTAAATACATTTAGAACAATTTTGATGCACATTCTTTATGGAATATTATTATTGACTCTGCCTTTGTTACCTCTGTTAAACATGTTGGAACTGAGTTGTGACTTAGGTAAATATCCAATTAAGGGAGCTGTCTTAACTGAGAGAGCAATAATGAATTCAGACATAAGGAGGTATATATTTCCTCCTTGTTAGGACTCAGTGGGACCCTCAAAGTTTCAAAGGGCTCCAATAATCCCTCAACACTAGAAAATATTCAATGCTTCCACTACTCTCTGCAAAGCCTTTTTTTGCCTTCTGCTCTTGGTTTCATCATTGCTTACTGTATTACTCCTGCAAATATACTTATAGGATGACTGATAATCACCGTAATGCTAATTTAAATAGTAAATAGTAATTAATTAAATAATTGTCATAATTATGTTGGCTTTACTTGTATCCCTTGGATCAATTCAATAGCTTAGTTTCTCTATCCTTTGAAACCTATGATTCAGATAGGCAATGTCTAAAACCTTGCTGTTTTAATATACATGTAATTACAGTGTAAATAAGCATATCACTCTGCCCCTTTTCAGAGGTAGACATAGCTATCTCCCTCCCTTACCCACTCTTCTGTGCTGGGAATTTCCCAGTACACCCCCAGTACTTAAAACACAGGGAGAAGAGAATCATTCTTAAAGCATTTCTTAGGGACAAAGAGGCAGGGAAGCAAAGACTCATGCTGACTTATTTTATTTAGTCACTGATTTGTCTCAGCTTGTGTTTTGCAATAGTCTCTGAGTGACAACTGCTGGTTGTATGTCCCCCACTTAAAACTAGAAGCAGTTTTCAGTAGTAGCAATAATGATAACAATAATAATAATTAGCATTTTATACTGAATTAACATTTACAAAGCATTTTACTTATGTTAACTCATTTGATTCTCATAGTAATCTCTTAGTTGCCACATCTAATGATTTTTTTCCTTAGTCCTCACACTTCTTGTTGTCTTTACCTCTTTTTAGACTATAATTCACTTTTTAAATTTTTTTTTTATTTTTAATTTGTGGAATAAAACAAGCATTTCCATAATACAATACAATAAAAAAAAAGATGATTGCACATAAAACTAGAAATCTACTGTGTACAAGTTGCTATTCCTTTCAAATACACAACAAAATTATATAAATTTTTTTCTTCCTTCCCCTCCCACCTTAGAGCTAGCTACCACTAGGCAGAAATCAGCATATACTGATTTCTGTCTAATAGTTTATGTATATATGCATATATATATATATATAATTGCTCTCTGCATACTTCTATTTATCAGTTCTTTCTCTGGATGCAGATAGCAACTTTCTTCAAATGTCCTTTATAGTTAATTTGGATATTTATAATACATAAACTAATTTTCTCAGTAATTCTTAAAACAATATTGCTATTACTATATACATTGTTCTCTGGGTTCTGCTTATTTCACTCTTCATTATTTCATGAATTTTTTTTTTTTTTTGCTTTTTGGAGGGCAGTTGGGGTTTAAGTGACTTGCCCAAGGTCACATGGCTAGTAAGTGTTACATGCTGGAGACTGGATTTGAACTCAGGTCCTCCTGACTTCAGAGCCAATGCCCTATTCACTGCACCACCTAGCCACCACCATTCATACAAGTCTTTACATGTTTTTTTTTCTAAAATCATAGAGCTCATTATTTCTTATAGCACAGTAGTATTCCATCATAATCATATACCACAACTTATTCAGCCATGCCCCAACTGATTGTCATCCCCTCAATTTCTAATTCCTTGCCACCACTAAAGAGAACTGCTATAAACATTTTAGTTCATATAGGTTATTTTCCTTTTTTCCTTAATCATCTTTGGGAATAGAACAAGTAGCAGTATTACTAGGTCAAAGTGTAGATAGTTTAATAACTTTTTGGACATAATTCCAGATTGCTCTCCCAAATGGTTGAATCACTTCATAGTTCCATCAACAATGAATTAATGTCCCAATTTTTCCACATCACCTCCAACATTTGTCACTTTCCTCTTATGTCATTTTAGTCAGTCTTGTAGGTGTAAAATGATATCTCAAAGTTGTTTTAATTTGTATTTCTCTAATCTATAATGATTTAGGACATTTTTTATGTGAATTATATTGATTTCTTCATTGGACCATTATCAATTGGGGAATTGTAACTCACATTTTATACCTAAACACTCTCTCCTCCCTAGGAATCCATGACACTGCTCACATTTGTTTTTCTTATTACCTCTCTGGCTCTTCCTCAATTTTCTTTCCTGTATTATCTTCTATATCCCATGGACTATTTATGGGTGTAACCCCAGTGTTCTATTCTAGTTGCTCTTTTCTCACCTCTTTCTATATTCTCTCTCTTAGTGATCTTATCACATTCCATGGGTTCTACTGTCATATCTATGTAGACAATTCTCAGACCTATGTATTCAGTCTGTCTTTCTTCCAAACTCTAGTCCCAGAGCAGCTAAGTGGCACAGTGAATAGAGCACTGGCCCTGGAGCAAGGAAGACCTGAGTTCAAACCAGGCCTCAGACACTTAACACTTACTAGCCATGTGACCTTGGGCAAGTCACTTAATCCCAAATGCCCTGCCTTCCCCCCTCCAAAAAAACAAAAAAAAACAAAAAACAAAACAAAACCCATATTAGGAAGAACATAGTTTCAGTGCAGATTGAATCAAGCTACCTGCTCTCTTTCTTTTTCTTATTTGGTTTTGTTTCCTCTTTCCCACTGTTCATTCCACAGGTTACAATCTTTCTTTACCACCTATCTAATGTCTAATGTGAAAGTGTTTTCAGATCCTATACTTGATTGCATGCTGCCATGGGGTGGAGGGGAGGAGATGGAAGGGGAGAACATGTGAAACTCAAGAGATTGTGAAACTGAATCTTGTAAATTAAAGGTAAATGAACAAATTAATAAAGACAAAAACAGGAAAAAAAATCTCTAGTCCCATATCATCATTGACTCCAACTGGAAGTCTCCTAGGAACCTCAAACTCATCAGCTCCAAAACAAAATAGAACTCTAATATTGTCTTTCCTTCAAAATCCTTACCTTTTCCTATCTTCCCTATTGAGTTTGAGGATACCATTATTTACCCAGATACTCTAGTTTAAATACTGAAGGTTACACTTGTCTCTTCCCCTCTCTCACCACTCATCTCTAATTATTTTCAGTCTTATTAGTTCTATTTCATATGTATGTGTGTATGTATGTATGTATATACCAACTTTTCTTCACTCACTCTGATTCAGATCCTCATCATCTCTCACATAAACTATTGCAATAATTTTCTGATAGGACTCCTTATACACTCACCTCTCCAATCCATCCTCCCCAGAGCTTCCATAATGTGATTCCTAAAGAATGGTTTCAGCGACCATGTCATTACCTTCTTCAAGTAGCTCTAAGGCTTCCTTTTTTATTGCTACAGTAAAATACAAACTTCTTTGTTTTGCTTTTAAAATCCATCATACTCTCGTACTTCAAGAAGTCAAAATCATTTCTCTTCTAGTAGTCCTTACAAAATTCAAATCTTAATTTTCAGTGCTAGCTCTCTTGAGCATATAGAGATCACTTATCTATACTACCAAAGGTCACACTGCTTAAAACTGCTTTTGTCATCTATAGAGGACAAAAGAGCTTTCAGCTCTTTTGCACTAACCTCCAACTACTGGGTGAGATGTTTCCCCTAAGCAAGAAGTTCCACTATTAAACACCATGACCAATTGTAAGCTAGAGAGAGAAAAGTTTCCTCTCTTCCCCTCATAGATACTCATGTCTCTTGTCTCAGCTGTTCTTTAAGAATCACACAGAGGCATACCAATCACTGTTCAGCGACAGTTTTCTCTTCAGATTCACTCAGGAAACTTGTACAAAGCTCATAAAGGAATTATCTGGTAGAATTTTACAGTAAGTATCTCATTAACCAAAATTTTGCAGCCTCTCTTATTATGTGCCTTTTTTCATGGTCCTCAGTTTACAAGGATTCTTTTTTATATACAGTTGAGGAATGAAGATAAAACAAAAATGAGAAACTTATCCAAGATCACATAGACAGTAAGTAGCACAAGCAAGAAAAAACAATAAAATATTAAAGAAAATTTTATTAAATAAATAATCCATTTCTGACAGTTGAACATTATATGTTTAAATTTATTGATAACTTATATTTTCATATCCCTTTCATTAATAGATATATGTATCCTCCACTTCTACTCAGAGATTCATCTCTTGTTTAAAAAAAGTATAAAAAAGAAAGAGGATAAAAAATCAGTTGGGGGTGGGGCAAGCCAAGATGGCAGAGAAAAGGCACAGACTAGCCTGAGTTCTCCCCCAAACCCCTCCAAATACCTTTAAATAATGTCATAAAACAATTTCTGGAACACCTAAATCCAGAAAAGGATGAGATTAAATAATTTTCAGTCAAAAACAACTTAGAAAGTCAAAAGGAAAAGTCTGTCACACTTGGGTGAGAGTGGAGCACAGTCCAGCACAGGGCAGGCCAGCACAGACCCAGCCTCAGCAAATCAGGCTGAGTCCTTGAATGCCACTGAGTCAGCAGGAGCAGCAGATGCTTCTGGAGCTCTCAGACCACAGACAGTAAAGAGGTCAAACAACTGATCAAAAGGAGATTACATGGATCTATTTGCCAACACTGAAACAGGACTCTGTTGCTTTGCCCATACTCAGATTGAGGTTGCAGTCCTGGGTGGCAGTCCCAGGGCAAAGAGTTATACTAGAACACCACAGCTTGCAGCCGCAATGGAACAGGGACCCTCGTCACAGTTCCAAGGCAGAAAAGAGTACTTGTGGTTGCTCACAGACCAAAGCACAGACTAGGAGAGGAGTAAACAAATCTCCTAAGATCATACCACCTTGGAAGAACTGAAAACTTACAGGTCCCTAAAGTATCTCTGAAAACAGCTGCACAAAACCCCTGAAGTTTGGGATCATGAGCCCTCCATCCTGGAAGCAGATCCCTACTTTAACAAGGAATAAAAAGTCAAGAAATGGGCTGGGAAAAATGAGCAAACAACAGAAAAAATATTCTGACCATAGAAAGTTACTATGGTGACAAGGAAGATCAAAACATGATCATGAAAAATGAGAGTAGTGCAAGAAAACTACAAAAAAAATGAATCAATAGCTTGGTAAAAGAGATGCAAAAAAAAATTACTGAGGAAAATACCTTAAAAAAACAGACTGGACCGGGGCGTCCAGGTAGCACAGCGAGTAAGAGCACCGGCTCCAGTGTCAGGATGACCTGGATCAAATCTGGGCTCAGACACTTAGCACCACACCCAGAAATAACTGGCCGTGTAACCTTGAGCAAGTTACCTAACCCTGATTGCTTTAAAAAAAAAAAAAAACAGACTGGACCAAATGGCAAAAAAGGTGCAAAAAGTCAATGAGGAGAAGAAAGCCTTAAAAAGTAGAATGGCCCAAATGGAAAAAGAGACACAAAAATTCACTGAAGAAAAAAAATTCCTTAAAAAGTAGAATGGTCAAATGGAAAAGAAAAAACAAAAGCTCACTGAAGAAAATAATTCCTTAAAAATTAAAATTGCGGAAATGAAGCTAATGATTTTAGGAGAAATGAAGAAACAAAAAAGAAAAGAATGAAACAATAGGAGATATTGTGAAATATCTCATTGGACAAACAACTGACCTAGAAACATATTTCCAGGAGAGATAATTTAAGTTACTGGACTACCTGAAAGCCATGATCAAAAAAAGAGCCTAGAAGTCATCTTTCAAGAAATTATCGAGAAAAATTACCCTAATAGTCTAGAACCAGAAGGTAAAATAAAAATGGAAAGAAACAACCACCTCCTGGAAAATATTCCAAAATACAAACTCCCAAGAATATTATAGTCAGATCCCAGAGTTCTCAAGCCAAGGAAAAAATATTGCAAGCAGTCAAAAATAAGCAATTCAATTTTCATGGAGCCACAATCAGTATAGCACAAGATTTAGCTGCTTTTACATAAAATAATCAGAGGTCTTGGAATACAATATTATGGAGAGCAAAAGAGCAGGGATTACAACCAAAAAATGACCTACCCAGAAAAAACTGAGTACAATCCTTCAGGGAAAAAATTGGAAATTCAATGAAATGGAAGGGATCCAAGTATTCCTGATGAAAAGATCAGAGCTGAATAGAAAATTTGACTTCCAAATAAAAGACTCAAGGGAAGCATAAAAAGGTAAACAGGAAGGGAAAATCATAAGGGAATTAAAGTTAAACAGTTTGCATTCCTACAAGGGAAGATGAAACTTGTAACTCATAAAAACATTCTCATTATTAGGTTATTAAAGAGTAGTATATATAGACACAAAGCATAGGTGTGAATATGAAGGGATAATAACTTTGAAAAGTAAAATTAAGGGGTGAGAGAGGAATGTACTGGGAGAAAGGGAAAAGAAGAGGTAGAATGGGGCAACTTATCTCATACAAAAGAGGCAAGAAAAGGCTTTTATAGCAGAGGGGAGAAAGGGAGAGGTGGTGGGGACTAAGTGTACTTTACTCTCATCAGAATCGGCTCAAAGAGGGAATAGCATAAACACTCATTTGGTTATAGAGATCTACCTTACCCTAGAGGAAAGTAGGAGGGGAAGAGGATAGTAGAAGGGATGGAAAGGATTAGAAGGGAGGTCAGAGTGGGGGAGTGGGTAGTCAGAATAAAAACACTTTAGAGAGAATAGAAGAAATAGGGAGGAAATAGGATGAAGGGTAGAAATAATAATTGAAAAACATTTTGAAGCAGGTTTCTTTTTGCTTTTTGGAGAGGGGAAAGTAGGGCAATTAGGGTTAAGTGACTTGCCCAACATCACATGGATAATTTTTTTGTGTTAAGTGTCTAAGGCTGGATTGGAACTCACATCCTCCTGACTCCAGGGCTGGTGCTCTATTCACTGTGCCACCTAGCCACCCCTGAAGCAAGTTTCTTAGATAAAGGTCTCATTTCTCAAATACATGGAAAACAGAGCTGAATTTATAACAATAAGAGTCATTTCCCAGTTGACAAATGATCAAAAGATATGGTCAGTTTTCAGATGAAGTAATCCAAGCTATCTATAGCCATATAAAAAAAATCCTCTAACTCACTTTTGATTAGAGAAATGTAAATTAAAACAATTCTGAGGTGCTACCTTATACCTATTAGATTGGCTAATAGTACAGAAAGGAAAATAACAAATGGTGGAGGGAATGTGGGGAAAAAAATGAGACAGTAATGCACTGTTGTTGAGTTGTGAACTGATTCAGCCATTCTGTAGAGGAACTTGGAGGTATTCCCAAAGAGCTATAAAACTATGCATACTGGGGTGGCTAGGTGGTGCAGTGAATAGAGCACCAGCCCTGGAGTCAGGAGAACCTGAGTTCAAATCTAGCCTTAGACACAACACAAAAACTAGCCATGTGACCTTGGGCAAGTCACTTAACCCCAATTGCCATCTTAAAAGAAAATATGCATACCCTTTGACCCAACAATACCATTACTAGGTCAGTATGCCAAAAGAGATTTTTAAAAGGGAATATATCCGTATGTACAAAAATATTTCTAGCAGTTCTGGTGGAAAAGAATTGGAGATTGAGAGGATGCCCATCAATTGGGAAATGGGTGAACAAATTGTGGTATGTGATTATGATGGAATACTCTCATGCTTTAAGTAATGAGGAGCAAGATACTCTCTGAAAAACCTGGAAAGACTTACATGAGCTGATACAAAGTAAAATGTACTGTGTACAAAGTAATAGCAATATTGTAAGATGATCAGTCGTGAAAGACTTAGCAATTCTCAGCAATATAATGATCTAAGACAACTCTGAAGGATTTATGATGAAAAATGCTTCCCATCCCCAGAGAAAGAAACAGTGGTATCTGAATACAAGATTGAAGCATTCATTTTTTACTCTACTATTCCTGAGGTTTTCTATTTTATTCTACATTTTCTTTCACAACATGATTAATATGGAAATATTTTCATGACTACACATGCATAACTTATATCAAATTGTTTTTCTTCTCAATGGCAGGAGTGGGGTGGGGGAGGGGGAGGGAGGAAAGGAGAGAATTTGGAACTCAAAGATTTTTTTAATGTTAAAAATTGTTTTTACATGGAGCTGGGGAAAAATAAAATAATAAATACATTTTTAAAATATTTTTTTTAAAGCAGTTCACTTTCAGAGGGCAGAGCCAATATGGTGGAACAGAAGCAGGAACTTTTCTAAGCCCCTCCATGAATTCTGTCACTAACCTTTAAAAAGCGAATCTGAATGAATTTTAGAGTGACAGAATCCACTGGGAGATGGATCATGGCAGATTCCCAGCCCAGGAAAGTGACCACATAGGTCTGGGCCAGGGCAGTGCAGAGCATGCATGGGCTGCACCAGTGTGGACCTGAGAGCAGACTATAGCAGAGTAAGATCAAGCCCTGGGCAGTGGACTCAGTCACACCAAGGGCTATTCTCAAACATCTCACCATCTCACCACTGGACAGAGGATGTGTCAGAGCTAGGTAAGAAAAAGTGCAGGGCCCACAGCAGTGACAGCAGCTTCTCCTGGGGCTATCAGCCCACAGTTTGGATGTTTAAAAATGACCTACCTAAACCTCTGGGAGCCAAGATGGCAGAGTAAACCCTAACTATAGTAACTATAGTAATCATAACTGTGAATATGAAAGGGATGAACTCTCCTGTAAAATGGAGGCAGATAGGAGAATGGATTAAAAACCACAATCCTACAATATGCTGCCTACAAGAAATACAATTGAAACAAAGGGATATGCACAGGACAAATGTAAAAAGCTGGTGTAGAATATATTATGCTTCAGCTAAGGTAACAAAAGCAGGGGTACTAATCCTTATCTCAGATAAAACAAAAGCAAAAATAGATCTAATTAAAAGAGGGAAGGAAGTGGGGTGGCTAGGTGGCACAGTGAGTAGAGCACCGGCCCTGGAGTCAGGAGGACCTGGGTTTGGATCTGGCCTCAGACACTTCACACACACACACACACACACACAAAACCTAGCTATGTAACCTTGGGCAAGTCACTTAACCCCAACTACCCTACACTCCCCCCTCCAAAAAGCAAAAAAAAAAATGTTTAATTAAAAAAAGAGGGAAGGAAGGAAACTTTATCCTGCTAAAAGGCACCATCGAGAATGAAGCAATATCATTACTTAACAGATATGCAACAAGTGGTATAGCATCCAAATTCCTAAAGGAGAAGTTAAGGGAATTAGAGGAAGAAATAGATAGCAAAACTATACAAGTAGGGGACTTCAATCTCCCCCTTTCTGAACTTGATAAATCTAACCTCAAAATAAACAAGAAAGAATTTAAGGAGGCAAATAGAATTTTAGAGAGGCTACATATGATAGATCTCTGGAGAAATTTAATGAGGATAAAAAACAATATACCTTCTCAGCAGTACATTGCACATACACAAAATTTGACCATGTACTAGGGCATAAAAACTTCACAATTCAGTGCAGAAAGGCAGAAATATTAAATACATCCTTCCCAGATCATGATGCAAAAAAAAAAAAAAAAAGGAAAAGGAAAAAAAATTCAATAAAGGGCCATGGAAAGCAATACTAAGAACTAATTGGAAACTAAATAATCCTAAAGAATGAGTGGGTCAAACAAAAAATTAGAGAAACAATCAGTAAATTCATTCAAGAGAATGACGATAATGAGACAACATACCAAAATTTGTGGGATGCAGCAAACACAGTTCCTAGGGGAGGTTTTGTTTCCCTGAATGCATACATGAATAAATTAGAGAAAATGGAGGTCAATAAATTAGACATGCAGTTGAAAAAGCTAGAAAAAGAACAAATTAAAAATCCCCAATTAAATACTAAATTAAAAATAATCAAAACCAAAAGAGAGATTAATAAAATTGAAATTAAGAAGACTATTGAATTTATAAATAAAACTAAGAGTTGGTTCCATAAAAAAACAATAAAATTGATAGGCCTTTAGATAATATGATAAAAAAGAAAGAAGAAAATGAAAATATGAGTATCTAAAATGAGAAGGGTGAATCTACCTCCAATGAAGAGGAAATTAAAACAATAATTAGTAATTATTTTGCCAAATTGTATTCACATAAATTTGACAATCTTAGTGAAATGGATGAATGTTTTCAAAAATATAATTTGCCCAGATTAACTGAAGAGGAAGTAAATTACTTAAATAACCCCATCTCAGAAAAAAAATTAACAAGCCATCAATGAACTCCCTAGGAAAAAATCTCCAGGGCCAGATGGATTTAATAGTGAATTCTACCAAACATTTAAAGAAAAATTGATTCCAATACTCTACAAACTATTAGGGAAAATTGGTGCAGGAGTCCTACCAAACTCTTTTTATGACAAAAATATGGTAATTATGCCTAAATTGGTAAGAGACAAAATGGAGAAAGAAAATTATAGACCAGTTTCCCTCATGGATATAGATGCAAAAATTTTAAATAAAATATTAGTTAAAAAACAACAGCAATTTATCATGAGAATAATACACTTTGATCAGGTAGGATTTATTCCAGGAATGCAAGGTTGATTCAATATTAGGAAAACCATCAGTATAATTTATCATATCAACAATAAAACTAGCAGAAACTATATCATTATCTCAACAGATGCAGAAAAGGGTTTTGAAAAAAATAAAACATTCATTCCTATTAAAAACACTAGAAAGTATAGGAATAAATGGAATCTTCCTTAAAATAATAAGTAAGATCTATTTAAAGCCATCAGCATAGGGGTGGCTAGGTGACACAGTGAATAGAGCACTGGCCCTGGAGTCAGGAGGAAATGAGTACAAATCTGACCTCAGACACTTAACACTAACCATGTGACCTTGGGCAAGTCATTTAACCCCAACTGCCCTGCCTTCCCCCCTCCAAAAGGCAAAAAATAAAGAAATAAAGCCATCCACAAGTACTATATGGAAAGGGGATAAGCTAGAACCATTTCCAATAAGATCAGGGGTAAAACAAGGATGTCCACTATCCCTCCTCTTATTCAATTTTGTACTACAAATGTTAGCAGTAGCAATTAGAGAAGAAAAAGAAATTGAAGGAGTCAAATTAGGCAAATAGAGACTAAGCTATCACTCTTTGCAGATGATATGATGATAATACTAGAGAATCAAATAAAATACTACTTGAGACAATAAATAATTTTGGCAAAGTTACAGGATATAAAATAAACCCACATAAATCCTCGGCATTTCTATATATTTCTAACAAAATCCAACAGCAAGAGATAGAAAGAGAAATCCCATTTAAAGTTACTGTAGACATTATAAAATATTTGGGAATCTACCTGCCAAAACAAAACCAGCACCTATATGAACACAACTACAAAACACTTTTCTCAACAAGTAAAATCAGATCTAACTAACTGGGAAAACATCAGTTGCTCATGGCTGGATCGAGCTAATATGATAAAAATGACAATTTTACTTAAGTTAAATTGCATATTTAGTGCCATGCAAAACAATCTACTAAAAAAATTACTGTATTGAGCTAGAAAAATAGTAACAAAATTCATTTGGAAGAACAAAAGGTCCAGAATATCAAGGGAATTAATGAAAAGAAATGCTAGGAAAAGTGGTCAAGCCATACCAGATCTCAATCTGTATTATAAAGCAGCAGTCATCAAAACTACTTAGTACTGGCTGAGGATTAGAGTAGTAGATCAATTGAATAGATTGGGTATGCAAGACTCAGCAGTTAATGACTATACTAATCTACTGTTTGATAAACCCAAAGAACACAGTTTTGGGAATAAGAACTCACTATTTGACAAAAACTGCTGGAAAACTGGAATATAGCATGGCAGAAACTGGGCATAGACCAATATCTAACACTGTATAACAAAATCAAGTCTAAATGGGTGCATGATCTAGGTATAAATGATGGTACTGTAACCAATCTGGGAAAGCAAGGAATAGATTATCTGTCAGATTTATGGAGAAGGGAAAATTTTATTACCAAACAAGAGTTAGAGAACATTATAAAATGTAAAATCAATAATTTTGATTACATTAAATTGAAAAGTTTCTGTACAAACAAAGCCAATGTAACCAAGATTAAGAGGGAAGTGGAAAATTGGGAAAGAATTTTTATGAAGTGTCTCTCATAAAGGCCTCATTTCTAAAATATACAGAGAATTGAGTCAAATCTATAAAAATACAAGTCATTCCCCAATTGATAAATGGTCAAAGGATATGAACAGGCAGTTTTCAGAGGAAGAAATTAATGATATCTATAAACATAAAAAAATGCTCTAAATCACTATTGATTAGAGAAATGCAAATCAAAACAACTCTGAGCTACCACATCTCCCTGGTAAGCTTGGATAAGATGACAAAACAGGAAAATGACAAATGCTGGAGAGGATGTGGAAAAATTAGAACACTAATGCATTGTTGGTAGAGTTGTGAATGGATTCAACTACTCTGGAGAGCAATCTGCAACTATGCCCAAAGGATTATAGATATGTGCATACCCTTTGATCCAGCAATACCACTTCTAAGGTTGTAACCCAAAGAGATCATAGTAGTGGGAGGAAGACCAATATGTACAAAAATATTTATAGCAGCTCTTTTTGTGGTGGCAAAGAATTGGAAATTAAGGAGATGACCATCAATTGGGAAATGACTAAACAAGTTGTGGTATATGAATATAATAGAATACTATTGTGCTATAAAAAAATGAGGAGCAGATGAACTTCATATTTACATGGAGGGTCTTATACAAACTGATGTTGAATGAAAAGAGCAGAACCAGGAGAAATTTGTACACAATTACAGACACAACATAGGCTGGGCTCTTCTTAGCAATGCAAGGTTGTAAGACAACTCCAAAAGACTCATGATGGAAAGAGATGTCTACATTCAGAGAAAGAACTAGAGTTTGAATGCAGATTGAAGCAAACTACCTGCTCTATTTTTTTCTTGTTTGATTTTGTTTTGTCTTTCCCATTGTTCTTACAATTGGTTATAATCCTTCATTACAACCTGTCTAAAGCCTAATGTGAAAGTATTTGCAGATTCTATACTTGATTGCATGCTGCATTGGGGGAGGGGAGGAGGTAGGGCGGGGGAGATTGAAAGGATTGTGTAACTGAATCTGGTAAACTAAAAGTAAACGTTCAAATTAATAAAAAGAAAAAAAAAGTAGTTCAGCAAAGATAATCACCCTACCACCAAGTCTAACAGTATTTGGAATGTTCTCAACCAGTAGTCTCACACTTCTGTGAGGAAAGGAAAAACACTTCTCAACTTTTCTGCTCTCATTTGTTCTCAATTCTTTTTCAGGGCCATGCCTGCCCATTATAATTAAATAGCATTTAGTTTTGTAATTGTTCTTAATTTTTCCATTTACATGTAGTTATTGTGTATTTTCCTGGTAATGTTTACTTCAAATTGTATCAATTCACACATGTACCCCCTATGTTTCTCTGGCTTTTTCCATAGTCACCATTTCTCATACTCCCAACATTATATGCATGTGCCATACTTTATTAAGCTATTCTTTAGTCAGTTGCATCCACTTTGTTCCCAGGTCTTTTCAACAACTCAATTTGATGAATATTTATTAAAAACCTACTATGTCCCAGCAATGGACTAGAGGATAAAAAGACAAAAATAAAACAGACTTGACTAAAGAAAATTATGTTCTGTAGGGAAAAGGGTATATAGCATGTAAATAAATGAGTGAATACATAGACAAATAGATGCATAAATGAATTAAAGTTCATTTGTAGAGGAAGAGGAGGCAGCCCAAGGGATCTGACAAATATTCCCAGAGGAAGTGTCTTTTAAGCTCCACTTTTTAATAATATAAAATTTTGATAAGTATAGATGAGAATAGAGTAAATGAACCTTGTACAAACAAAGGTAAGAAATTGAATGTCAAATATAGAGAACACACAGTAGTCCAATTGGACTGGAACAGAGAAAGAGTGAAAAATGGGACAAAAAGCCAGTAAGATCAAATGGAGCTTGCTTGTTGAGAGACTTAAAAGCCAGACAGAAGAGATTGTCATTTGTCCTAAAAGCAATCTGGGAAATGCTGAAGGCTTTTGACTACGGGAGTGATGTAATCAAACCTCTGCCTTGGGAAAATTAGTTTGAAGCTATATGATGATGGATAGGAGGAGGGATCTACTTGAGGCACAAAAACTCATTAGTAGGCAACTATAATAGTCTTGGGAGAAGTGATAAAGGTTATTACTGGGATTGTTGGCTGTGTAAGTAGAGAGATTGATTTGAATGTGAGAAAGGTTGTACAAATAGGATCCATAGGCTATTACAGTCATCTGAGAATGGAGAAATAGTTCATAAAGTAGAAGGAAGAGGCAAGGATGATTTGCCGATTATAAATCTGAGTCAAAGGGAAAACATTAGTGTTCTTAATAAGGAATTGGGGGAATTGGTTAGGTCCAAAACAGATGATATGTTTCATTTTAGATATAACAAATTTGAAATGCTGATAGGGGATTCATTTGGAGATGTGTAATAGGCAGTAGTCAAGGAAGGACTGGAAATCAGGAAAGAGATTAGGCCTAAATATATATATATATATATATATATATATATATATATATATATATTTCTGTGAATCATCATTCAATCAATAAATATTTATTAAGTACCTTCTACATGTCAGTCACTAAGCTAGGTGCTATACAAACAAAAATATGATAGTCCCTTTCCTCTATGGGAGGGAAGATATGGGAGATAACATTAATGCAAATAAGTATACATGATTTTTTTTGAGAAAAGTTTAAAATTTTTTTTAATATTGTATGTTTATTTTTAGTTTGTAACATTGATTTCCACCAGATTTTGAGTTACAAATTTTCTCCCAATCTTTCCCTTACCCACCACCCCCAAACATTGATCTCACTGAATAACCCCTCCCCCAATCTGCTCTCTCCTATATCCTCCCCCATTCCCCCTCTGACTTTTGGTAGGGCAAGATGAATCTCCATACCCCAGTGCCTGTATATTTTATTTCCAAGTTGCACGTAAAATAGCAATAATAATAATAACATTTTTTAAACATTTGACTTTAAAACTTTGAATTCCAGATTTTTTCCCTTCTTCCCTTGTCACCCACCCTTATGGGGAAGATAAGCAATTCAATATAGGTTGTACACATGTAGTTATGCAAAATGTTTCCATAGTGGATATATCGTGAAAGATTGACTATATTTCCCTCCATCCTATCCCGCCCCTCACTTTTACTATTTTCTACTTTGACCATGTCCCTTTTCAAAAGTGTGTACATCTAATTACCCTCCCCCCCAACCTGCCCTCCCTTCTATCATCCCCCTTTTATACCCCTTCCCCCCCTACTTTCCTGTATGGTAAGATACCCAATTTAGTGTGTATGCTATTCACTCCTTAAGCCAAATTCAATGAGAGTAAGGTTGACCCATTCCATTTTGCCTTCCTGTTCTTCCCCTCCACTGTAGCAGTTTTTCCTTGCCTCTTTTATATGAAATAATTTACCCCATTCTGTCTCTCCCCATGTCCTCTTATTATATTCCTCTCTCACCTCTTAATTTCATTTTTTTTAAATAAGATCCCTTCCCATTAAATTGGTCCTGTGCCCTCTATCTATGTATATGTATACACATATATACACACACTCAAATATGTATTCATAAACTCATATATACTCCTATATAGACATATATATGTATGTGTGCATATATATGTATATGTATATATATATATTTATATTTCCTTCAACTATTCTCATACTGAGAAAAGTTTCATAAGTTACAATGATCGTTTTTCCATATAGGAATGTAAATAGTTCAAATTTGTTAAGTTCCTTTTGATTTCTTTTCCCTGTTTACCTTCTCATGTTTCTCTTGCTTCTTATATCTCAATGTCAAATTTTCTATTCAACTCTGGTTTTTTCATCAAGAATTGTTGAAAGTCCTTTATTCCACTGAATAATCATATTTTCCCTTGAAACATGATACTCAGTTTTGCTGTGTAGGTGATTCTTAGTTTCAATCCCAGTTCCTTTGACCTCCAGAATATGATATCCCAAGCCCTTCGATCCCTCATTGTAGAAGCTGCCAGATCCTGAGTTATCCTGATTGCATTTCCACAATATTGAAATTATTTCTTCCTGGCTGCTTGTAATATTTTCTCCTTGATCTGGGAACTCCAGAACCTGACTATATTATTTCTAGGAATTTTCTTTTTGGGATCTTTTTCAGGAAGTGATAGGTGGATTCTCTCAACCTCTATTTTGCCCTCTGGTTATAAAACATCAGGGCAAATTTCCTTGAGAATTTCTCAAAGGATGATTTCTAGGTTCTTTTTTTGATCGTGTCTTTCAGGTAGTCTAATAATTTTTAAATTATCTCTCCTGGATCTATTTTCCAGGTCAGTGGTTTTTCCAATGACAATTTTTTCACATTGACTTCTGATTTTTCATTTCTTTGGATCTGTTTAATAGTATCTTCATTTTTCATAGTCATTAGCCTTCATTTGCTCTAATATAATTCTGAAGGAATTATTCTCTTCAGTGAGCTTTTGAGATTCTTTTCCATCTGGCAAATTTGGCTTTTTTTTCTTCTCCTCGTTGGCTTTTTTGTCCACTTTTGCCATTTGAGTCAGTTTATTTTTAAGGTGTTGTTTTCTTCAGTCAGGCTGTTGACCTGCTTTTCCTGATTTTCTTGCATCATTCTCATTTCTCTTCCCAATTTTTTCTCCACTTCTCTTGATTTTCAAAATCCTTCTTGAGTTCCTCCATGGCCTGTAACCAATTCATATTTTTTCTTGGAAGCTTTTGGTCCAGGAGTTCTGACTTTTTTTTCATCCTCCCATTCTATGCTTTATCTTTTTGTCTGCCCAAAAAGAATCTAAGGGTTGACTGCTGTGCTTGCTTTGCTTCCTTTGCTTGTTCATGTTGCCACTCAATTACTAGACTTTTGAGCTTTTTGCCACAGTAGAACTCTGCTTCCAGAGAGAAGAGCTTTGTCCCAAATTACAGCGGTTTTCACAGCTGCCAGAGCTATTAGTTGGGTGCCCTCTCTGCAGCCACCACCAGCTCTGGCCTACTGACCACATACCCCAGAATATCCACCCAAGACAGTGATCCATATCAAAGCAGGTTAAAGAAAGAGCAATTACCTTCAAAATGTTTGCTTGTTCTCCCTGTGATCTGCAGGGCAGGAGCTCTGGAAACACCCATGCAATGGTGGCTGCTTGGGGACAGGGGACAGGGGCTGTACAGCATTCCTCCATCCCTCACACCCCAGTTCCACCAGAGTTCCACACTGACTTTGTCTTTGGCATTTATGGATTGATAATTCTGGAAACCGCCACTGCTACTGGTGAGCAACTCTCCTGAACTCTGCTCCAGCCACTGCTGTTTAGGACTGCCCTGGGGCCAAAACTGTAGCTCTCAAGGGGTTGAGCTTGGCTCCCAGCCTGCTGTAAAAAACCCTTCCTGTAGTCCTCTGGGCTGCCTTCAGCAGATTTGTTTCTCTCTGTCCCTTTGTGGGTTCTGTTGCTCTAAAGTTTATTCAGTCATATTTTATAGGTATTTGAGCACATGGATTTCTCCTGTTTCTACACCACCATCTTGGTTCTGTCCCCTATATATAAATTTAAAAGGAGGATTTATTTGGTTCCTTTCCTCTTTATTTCCACCACTTTACTCACACATGCTGAGGTGGTAAAGAGTTAAAACTCTGGTATAACCTTTTAAAAGTGTGAACACTATTTTCTGACTGAATTGATCACATACCTGAAAACCAAGTTGATCAACTCTGGAGTCAGTTGAAACTGGGATCAGACTTGTGGAGGATACCAAAGAAATTTTACCTAAGGGCAGCAAATGGGGGGGGGGCAATTGTTGAGGTTAAGGTAGAATTCTCCCAACACTACTACCACATCAGTCACTGGTGATATGCACTGGACTTATTCATCCACACAGTACCTTCCACATAGCATGCATTTAATGTTTCTTTACTGACTGACTGATTAGAATATAACTGGTATCAGAGACACATTCCTGAAAGGGACAGAGACAGAGTGATAGCATTAAAGGAGTTTCATGTAGTAGAACCTCAATCTGCAGCAGTAAAGAAAAAAAAATCTAAAGAGAGCTAGTCCTAGCAATGAAGAGCTCAGCCCTGGAGACAAGAAGGTCCTGGGAGTCCAACTGAGTGTCCAACAAAGCAGAACTATTATTCCTCATGCCCTTAATAATAGCTTATCTTTTGATGGAACATTATGCTGTGTGAGGACCTCATGAGCAAAGAAAGCATGTATAGATTTCACGTTCTCCTCCATGTGGGCCTCACTCCCATTGTACTCCGTAAATTCTTCTTTGAAAACTTTAGTACTATATGATAATTCATATGATGGAAGTGAAGAAAGGACAGTAAGAGCCTTCACTAGAGAATATGAAGCTACCTTTAATGGTTTTTGAATTAAATCATTTTGATATGATAGCTAAGAAAGGTAATTTAGTGTTTGCCTTCATTGAGAAATAAAGCTTTCAGGAATAAGAATAATACTTTTCCCTCTTTGGACCACATCTAGCTTATAGTTCTGCACAATATAGTTTAAGAAAGATATTGATAAGGCTGAGAGTTTCCAGAGAGGGGCAGCTGCTTTGGAGAAAGACCTCCAGTTCATGCTATATAAAGATTGGTTGACACAATGGGGTAGAGGGAGAGCTGTTTAGCCTGGCAAAAGTATGAAGAAGCAGCTGGGTGGCACAGTGGAGATGACAGGAATTGGAGTCAGGAAGATCTGAGATCAAATACTGCTTCAGATACACCATAGGTATATAACTTTGAGCAATTAAATAACCCTCACCATGCCTCAGTTTCCTCATCTGTGTTGCTATTGTTCAGTTATTTTGACCCTTAGTGATCACATTTGGAGTTTTCTTGGCATAGATACTGGAGTGGTTTGATGTTTCCTTTTCATTGGTTCCAGTGGATTCATTTTGTTAGGTAATCATAAGCTACATGACTTACCCAGGGTAACACAGCCAAAAAGTATCTGAAGTTGGATTTTAACTCAGGTCTTCCTGACTCCAGGCCCAGTGTTCTATTCACTAATGCCTCATTTCCTATCTGTAAAACGAGACTAATAAAAATACTTGCCTCATAGATTGGTCATTGGGTTTAGTAACAATTGTCATGAAAAGTAATAGCAAGTATAAAGTGCTTTACAAACCTTATGGCACTTAAAAAATAATATGTCTTTTGTGAGGAGATATCTCATATCTGTTTTCAAATATATGAAGAAATGTCATATTAAAGAGAGATTAAATTTGTTCTGTTTGACCAGAGAAGACAGAAATAGAAGCAGCAAATAGAAGTAGCAAAGAAGCATCTCTAGGATGGAAGGGTTGGGGGAGAAAAGAAAAAAAAGAAAAAGAAATGTACATGAAAATGTTATGTATTTGTTATATATTTACAATAGCTAGTTGTACATAGTAGACTTGCAGTTTCATGTACAAACATCTTTTTATTGTACCATGTTGTGGAATTGATTGTTTTATTCCAAAAAATTAAAATAATATTAAAAAAAAAGAAGTAGCAAAGAGGAAAAGTTAGGTGTGAGATTAGGGAAAATAAGAATAAAACTTCCCAATAATCAGAATTATCCTAATGTGCAATGGCCTTCCTCAGGAGATATTGGTTCCTCCTTCCTTGGAGGTCTTCAAGCAAAAGCTTAATGATCACTTATCAGGCATATTATACAGCATTCTCTTTTATTCAGATACAGATTGAATTAAATGGCCACTAAAGTCTCCTTTAACTCAGATCTATAATGTAGACTCATTTGTCTACAAAATTGACTCATAATGTAACTTTTGATGAAAACCTTTATTTTTGCTGTCTATCTGGGTGTGACCTTCACTAGAATAGATGACAAGGAGGCCTAAGCACAGTACACAGGCATCCTCTCATGTTCTACCATCTTATTAGTATGGGGAATGGGGGAGGTGAAGGAAGGGTGAGGAAGAAAACAGACAAGGCAGCTAACGTGCAGAGTTAGGAAATTAACTGAAGCTAATTTCTTCTCTGTAATTTACGCATTATCTAGAAGCTTCTTGGGATGTGTTAAAAAAAATCACATCTCTTTTTAGTAACTTCCAAATGGTGCATTTATTTCTGACACTAGAAATCAGGGGGTAGAAATGAAGATTGGCATTCAAATTCTGATTTGAAGCAAATGCATCATAAATTATCATCTTTAATATCTTAAATAGTATTTATTTCCAAGTTATGATAATATACTGGAGTCTTGCCATGAGGTTCTTCTTGAGGCCTATGGTGTAAGACTGTCTTCTGGATGATTACTATCTCACGAAAATGTTCATTACCTTTTCTCTTATGAAAATCCACTGAATGAGGGACAAGAGAGATCAAGTTTATGCCAAATTTTCTGTATCTAGCATCATGTTTCCAACATAGGTACTGAACAGTGTCATGGTATTTGAAGTGAACTTGATCAATCTGTCCACTTTCCAAAAAGCCTTCTGGATTTCAAAGATATTGAGAGAACAAACATAAAAGAAAAAAATCATTCATTTTTTGATTCATTCTTCCATATCTCCATAAGTATACCAAAGAGGAAAAAGTGGGGGAAGAACAGTTAATATTCATTTAATCCAGGATGATAAGAAAATGGGAAGTGAAAACAACTTTGGTCCCTATATGGCATCTATGAAATTGCAACATTAATCAATAATTTAAAGTTAGAGAATGAATATTTTATGGGTTATACCTGTGGTCAATCACTAATAATTCCCAGTGGAATGCAAGACAAATTAATATTTAATAGAGTTAGCCAAAGATGATCAGGATGGGCAGTAAGATGCCATTAGCATGTAGAAGAAGAGTTTATTTTAGGAAAAGAAAAAGATTCTTATGTATCAAACAGAATAAAGCATTAAATATGAAAGGGAGCTTGTTGACTCAAAGGTAATCAGCTTATAAATTATAGCAACTCCATCATCGTGGTTATAGATAAGTTTCTGTCAACAGTTTCATTACAAGGCAGGCATTGGTGATGAAGTCCCCCATACCAGTAGGAAGTCTCAGCTTATCACTACTAATATGTCATAATCAAAGCCATGATTCTTTTAATTCTTCTTTCTTGCTTCCTCCTCACATTGTCATGTATTTTTATCTATCCCTCCCCTTGCCCACCTCATTGTATTGCCAGTGTAAAGTGAAAGCATTTCCAAGACAGGTACCGGAAGAGTTTTGTATTTGTTGGTTTTGGTCATTTTTCATTTGTGTCTTGACTCTTTGTGTCCCCATTTGGGGTTTTCTTATTAGAGATACCAGAGTGGTTTACCATTTCCTTCTCCAGCTCACTTTACAAATGAAGAAACTGAGGCAAAAATGCTTAAGTGACTTGTCCAAGGTTTGAGGTCTGAGGCTGGATTTAAACTCACCAAGATAAGTTTAATCCTGACTCCAGACCTGGTGCTCTGTTCATTGTGTCACCTAGCTGCCTCTTTGTAAGTCCAATAGCTTCAGCATTATAGGTACCTGCATGTTTGTTAATTGGTTCGAACATATTAGCTCATTAAAATTTATTCCCTGATGTCAGTTATGGAAAATGAATTCTTATATGTGCACTTCACCTTTGTGTCATCACATGTTTAAACATTAGGTCCTCAGTTCTCTGATTTAGTCTCTTTCAACTTTAGTAACCAAGAATTATAATCAGAATTTCAATCTAGTAATGATTTTTTATGTCCGCTTTCCATCTGGCAGATCTTGTTTACAAAAATAATACCCTATCAAAGTTTTTGCGACTGGACCTGCGATTTAAGGCATGGATTGTTTCACTAAAATAAGTACACTTTTTCCTGCTACTGACCAGTACAGGGTTGCCTTTCTTTCCTGTTATATTGGTTAACAAATAATACACAGTAAGATATAAATTCCTCAGTTTTACCACAAACTTGAGAATTTGTTCATCTCATTCTATCAGCAATTTTTTAAAATCTTTACTATTACAGTGGGATTTGGGTTTCAACAGGACAGAATTGCACCCAGTAATTATCAGAACCAGAAGTCAACTACCTGCGGATCTTGGTGTGAGACCTAGAAGGGACAAAAAGTCTAAACAGGCAAGGCACTTAGCCTGTGAAAGTCAACTAATGCAAGGAGGAATAGGCAGTTATCATTAGACTTAGACTGTTAAGGGCCAGAGTCTGGGAGGAGAGTAAATTATCCAGATAATCATTAATGATCAGACTATATTGAATCTGAGCTCTGATCTTTGAGCAGACATTATTTTTCTTTGTTCTATTTTACACTCCCTTCTGGATGTGAGCAGCTTTGGGCTCATATGAGCTAATTATAAGACTGAAGGTGAACCCTGAGCCTGATTGGAAAGTACCACTGTCTCTGGCTCCAAAGAGAACTTTGGACATTTTCATCACTAAAATCACTACAAGGTGTATAAGGTTAATTTCCTCTATTAAATTCTACAAACAGAACACTGTGAGACAGAATGAGAACATAAAGTGCTTTGTAAACCTTAAAGCACTATGTAAATGTAGCAATGATTTGCTCTCCCCCCCCCTAGTCTTAAAGCCAGGTCTGTTACATTTTACCTCTCCCCCCAGAGCTCTCTAGGATACTTAGGGAATTTGAAATTTCTCTTCTTTGCCATTGGCTAAAGGTCCTACAAATTGTGTTCCATTAATTAGGAAAGTCCAAGAAATCCAAATCTATTCACAAGTCATATGAGGTTCCAAAAAGGAATATTTTCTTCAAAGATATGGCAAGAAAAAATGTGCAAACATTTCCCCTAATATCTTGGGGGCAAAATCCCTCCTATCCTACCTCAAGTCCCTGAGAAGAGGAGAGGAATTAGTTTGGAAGCTTAATTCAGTTCCTCCATAACATTAGTCCCAATGCATTCAAGTCCAACCCTTTGCTATGTCATCATAGGACCCTAACTTCTCAGGGCTTTCCTGCTGGTTGCTTACAATATTCAACCTGGACTCCTAGGCTTCAAGATCCCCAGGGCTTTGATTTTTTGATTCTAAGACTCCACTAAGTGAAACTAAAACTGCAAATTACAAGACCAAAACCTTAAGCTCATTTCCCATTCTGGCCTGGAGGGAAAGGGGTAGGCAGTTTTTTCAGGGTTGTCCCTGATTACTGTTCAGTGTTAGCTACAGTGAGTAAAGGAGCTCTTCACTCATAGATGCTTTCAAAAAGAAAAACAGACAGACAGACAGAAACAGGAAGAGAGAGAGACAGAGAGACAGAGACAGAGGGAGACAGAGAGACAGGGAGAGAGACAGGGAGAGAGAGAGAGAGAGAGAGAGAGAGAGAGAGAGAGAGAGAGAGATAAGGAGACTTGTCTGTTTGGTTAGTTTTAAAGTCAGGCAGTTTTAACTATCCAGCCAAATATGCTACTTCCAATTACATAGTAGGCCAATGCAGAACATCCTCCACATGTCAAGTCTCCTATGTTCCATAAACAAGGGCTTAATGTTTCCCACGCCTCAATTTTGGTGGTCTGGATATGCACCGAATGCTGATTATATAAATATCAGATGTTACTATTATATTTGTTAATAAATATAAATAAGGTTCCTTGCCCTTATAGAGGCTTACAATTTAGCATGGTGTGTGGGGAGGGATCAGTAGGAGGAGCTATAGAAGTCATAGAAATAATTATAATACAAAATGGAGCAGGATAATTGCATAAAAGAATTATAGATTATTATATAATGCCAGAGGAGAAACATATATTCAGTGAGAGATATGCCAAAGGTTCAGGGAGTAAGTGATGCTTGAACTTCATCTTGAATGACAGGTAGAATTTTTGTATAGAGTAACAATTAATGAAAGAGAACATTTGTGTTTGTCCTTCCTTCTCAAAGAGATGATGACATGACTTGCAGTTGACTTTGATTTGATTTGCATGAAAGAGGGCTGTGCAAAGTCATCAGCCACACTTTCTCCTCTAGAACCATCTGAGTCCAGTGGCCAGATATTCATCAGGATGACTGGGGATAGCCCTGGATGCCATGGGAGACCCTGGCCTTTTAGGCTAAGACCTTTTCAGGTACTCACTTTGAGTGTGGTATTGCCCATTCAGTGAACTCTTTAAGAAGTGAGTCAAGTTTTGGCCCCTTTAGTAAAAGAAAAAAATCAAACTAGGAAAGGAAGACCCTGAGGGTTGCTGGCCAAATGAGAAACAGTTACTATCAACATTCATCTAGAGCCAGGAGGACCCAAAACTTAGCCATTAAGTGGTGCTTGGGCAGGGACCCTATTATTATTGTTCAATCTATGAACTCCAGAGTGAAATGTATTTAAAGCTTTGTCTTTGCAAAAGAACTCTAGCCAATAAACCCCAAGCTAACTAGGCAGCTTCTGGCCATCAAAATTTACCTCCCTTTGGAAAGGGAGGAGAGTAAGAGGGAGAGTGAAAGGGAAAAGGAGAAGGGAGAAGGAAAGGGCATGCTGAGTTACCCAACTGGCTGTGTCCCCATTCAGGCAGCTCAGCCTATTGAAAGGCTGTGTTTGTCCTTCATTCTCTAAGAGGATTGTGAAATTAGGGAGATGATAGGAAGAGGGAATTATATGAGGAAAGGCAAAAGGTTAGAAAACGTATAAAGAAAAAGGCAAGAGAGTCCATTTATTTTTTTTTCTGAAAAACAATTTGAAGATGAAATAACATGTGACAAGGCTGAAAAGGCCAGGCTAGTATGAGATTACGGGATTACGGAGGGACATGACGAGGAAATTGACCATAATAAGCAGCATGGTATAGTAGATAGAAAGTGGACCTTAAAGTCAGGAAGACCTTGTCTCAAGTCTCAAGTTTGGCACATACTAGCTGTGTGACTCTGGGCAAGACTTCTAGACATATGTCTCAGTATAAATTGCAGAGAAGATCCTGACCTGCACAATTCTCATCTGGGAGATCCCTATAAGACTCACAGAATTGAAGGGTTTTAAGAAATGAAGCAACATGATCATATCTATGTATAATAAAGAATAGCATGATAGCAATTTAATTTTTATATATAGTTCTATTAGAACTAGGTTTCAGAATTTAGGAAAATGGTAAAATGGTTATTTAAAAGTTGCTCTAACTGCATTTCCATCTGGATTACATGATATATAAGCACAATTATTTAATTAAACATTTACTTTGCTTTCTGCCTATTTTAAGGATATCACTGTTTATAATAGCAAATGTGTTAGCATTCTGCCAAAATTTCCCATGTATTCTGTGGTCAGTGCAGCAATTTCTTAAAATTGATTCTAATATAGTACTGAACTTTAAAACCTGCGATGTTAGAAGGTTTATTTTAAGTTACATTTTTTAAAATTCCACAAAATTTTAAAATTTTAACTACCTGAGAATTTGTTAGTTTATTGATAATAGAATATATAAGAATGAAGTCAAAACTATCCCATTGGATTCTGGTGTCTTCACTATGTGAGAATATTAAAACTTAAGTATTGACAGAACCTGTATACCTCATTTAGTCAATCAAAACCCTTATGGCAGAGACTGAATCACAGCCTAAAAACTTTGTACAAGGGGCAACTATGTGGGGAGGTGAATAGAGCACTGGCCCTGGAGTCAGGAGGACCTGAGTTCAAATTCTACCTCAGACACTTAACACTTAACTAGATGTGTGGCCTTGAGCAAGTCACTTAACCCCAATTGCCCTGCCTTTCCCCCTCCAAAAAGAAAAAAAAAAGGAATCAAGACTTGTTAAAGACAGGAAACCTCAGAGGGAGTCATTAGCTTTACATACATCCTGAAGAAAAAAAGCCAGGTTGAGGGTAGTCCCAAGAAAAAGGGCAGTTTTCTCCAAATGCCTGTCTGTCCTTAAATACTACATTATGTGTAATTCCCCAAGTATTTCCAGTAAACTGATTTTTTCTTGAGCCGCAAAAAGGCAAAGAGCTAATAATAGAAAGATATTAATTAAAGTTAGGTAAAGGACCCAACTTCTAGATAGGTATTAAAAATGTTATTATAGGGAATAGGTTCAAAAACATTTATAGTCCCACTGTACATAATTAGATAGATGAGTACTGCTAAATACTTTTGTCATTGAAGAGCAATCTGAACAATAGGAACTTATTGGGAAAAATGAGGTTTTTCTAAGGTTCTAGTCATTTGGAAGTTGGAGATCTGATGACCAATAGAAGTTTCAATAGAACAAAATCTTTCTGGGAAAAGTAAAGGGATCTGTCCTAAGAATAAAGCCATGAACTTGCTAATTAACCATGGTTTCACTTAGTGAGTTTGCTTATAGTGTAAGTAAAGTAGAATTCAAATATTCAAGTGCCCAAGGGAAAGTATAAATAATTCTATTTTCTGAGAGTGATAGGAAACTAAGTTAATATTCATTAGGGGTTTAAATATCCTCTGATTAAGGATGTCATTAGTTTTATCATTATGTAAACTGAATAACCATTAATGTAAGAGTCTAATTTTATTTACGCTAATTTACTCTCCCTCAGATGCACTGCAGCAACTCCATTGGTCAATATTTTGCTATGTTTTTGCAAGAGTCATTTTCTTAATTCAGGGAACAAATGAGGATGAGGATTTGACTAGATTTGTCATTAGAACAATTCATTACAGAAGGCCCAGGTCCTAATCCTACTTCAGCTAATTACTGGGGAGATGACTGAGCAAATCAGTAAATCTCTCTGATACTCTATTTCCTCAACTTTAACATGAGGAAGTTGAAATAAATGGCCTCTGAAGAGCTATCTAACTCTAGAACCATGGCCCTGTGATCCATTTTCTTGGATCTTATCCCATATTTCTCATTTGTAAAATGATATGATGACTAAAGTCCTGGTGGCTCTAAATCCAAAAGGACTACTGTACAAGTGAAGAACTCAAAGGGACATTTTTGCTGGAAAATTTCTGTTGCTCTTGGAATGATAATTTTCAAAATATTTGACATGTGCATCTTGTTTTTGAAAAATATAACGTATTACATTTAATATATTAAATTATTACATTAATATATTGTTTAACTGAAGATAGAGATAAAGGAAGTTAAACTTAGTGACTCTCTGTCAAAGAGCATATGATTTTTTCAAATGTCTCTGATAGACCCAAAAGAAATATGAAAAGGTAAGCAGTAAAGAAAAAGAAAACCTGTTATTCAATAAGGGCACACCATTCATGTCCCTACATGGGAAAATGATAAGTATAACTCTTGAGAACTGTATCTTTATTAATACATTTAAAAGGGGTATACATAGAGGTTGTGGTATAAGTTGGCTTTGATATGATTATAAAATTTAAAGGGTGGAAAAAGGGATTGTACTGAGAGAAGAGGAAATGAGGAGGCAGAAAAGGATTAAACTGCATCATAGGAAGAGTCACAAAGACCTACTAACATAGAAGGAAAGAATGGAGGGAGATCAGCATTGTTTGAATCTGACTCTCATCAGAATTGACTCAAACAGGCAATAATATACCCACTCAATTAAGTATAGAAATCTATCTTACCTTATAGGAAGTAGGAGGTGAAAGGGGAGGGGACTGATAGAAGGGAGGGCAGATTGAGGGAGGTGGTGATCAGAAGCAAAACTCTAGTAAGGAGGGAACAGGAGAAAGGACAGAGAAAAACAGAAGTGTGTGTGTTGGGGGGGGGAATAGTATAGATAGAAAGACAGCAATCATAACTGTGAATGTGAATGAGATGAACTCTCTCATAAAATGGAAATGCATAGCAGAGTGGATTAAAAACCACAATCCTACAATATGCTGCTTACAAGAAACACATTTGAAGCAGAGAGATACATACATAGTAAAGGTATAAGGCTGAAGCAGAATATATTATACTTCAGCTGAAGTAAAAAGAAAAGCAGAGGTAGCAATATTGATCTGGGACAAAGCAAAAGCAAAAATAGAACTAATTAAAAGAAATAAGGAAGGAAACTACATTCTGCAAAAAGATACCATAGACAATGAAATAATATCATTACTAAACATATATGCACCAAGTGGTAGGGTATCCAAATTCTTAGAGAAGTTAAGTGAGCTATGGAAAGAAATAGACAGAAAAATTGTATTATTGGAGAACCTCAACCTTTCCTTCCCAGAACTAGATGAATGTAACCACAGAATAAACAAGAAAGAAGTTAAGGAGGTCAATAGAATTTTAGAATAGTTAGATACGGTAGACTTGAAAAATGAATGGGAATAGAAAGGAATATACTTTTTAATTGGTGATATATGTCACTTACACAAAAACTGATTTATATTAAGGCATAAAAATCTCACAGTCCAAAGTAGAAAGGCAAAAAGATTAAATGCATCCTTTTCAGACCATGATGTAAAACAAATTACATGTAATAAAGGGTCATGGAAAGACATACTGAAATTAATTGGGAACTAAATAATCTAATCTTAAAAATCCAGTGGGTCAAACAACAAATCATAGAAACAATCAATATCTTCCTCCAAGAGAATAACAAGAATGATACAACATATGAAAAATTATGGGATACACCCAAACAAGTTCTTAGGGAAATTGTATATCTCTAAATGCTTACATGAATAAAATAGGGAAAGAGGAGATCAATAAATTGCGCATGCAACTAAAAAAGCTAGAAAAAGAACAAATTTAAAATTCCCAATTAAATACCAAATTAGAAATACTGAAAACCAAAGAAGAGATTATTAAAATTGAAATTAAGAAAATTATTAAACTAATAAATAAAACTAAGAGCTAGTTTTATGGGGAAAAAACAATAAAAACCTTTGGCTAATTGGGTTAAAAGAAAGAAGAAAACCAAATTACCAATATCAAAAATTAAAAGGGCAAATTCATCACCAGTGAAGAGGAAATTAAAACAATAATTACAAGCTATTTTGCCAAACTATATGCCAATAAATCTTATAGTATAAGCAAAATTGATAAACAATATTTTTTATTTTTTAAATTTATTTATTTACTTTTAGTTTTCAACATTTATTTCCACCAGATTTTGAGTTACATGTTTTCCTCCCCATCTTTCCCCTACCCCCAACCCCAAAAGAGCAAGCCTACTGAATACCCCTTTCCCCAATCTGTTCTATCTTATATCCTCCCTTATCCCTGGCCCCAAATTTCTAGTAGAGCAAGATGGATTTCTATATCCCAGTGCCTGTATATCTTATTTCCCCGTTGCATGTGAAAAGCATATTTTTTATTAAATATTTGTTTTTAAAACTTTGAGTTCCATATTTTTTCCCTTATTCCCTCCTCACCCATCCACACTGGGAAGATAAGCAATTCAATATAGGTTGTACATGTGTAGTTACGCAAAACATTTCCATGTAGTTATATTGTGTAAGACAAACTATAATTCCTTCCATGCTATCCCACCCCCCTTTATTCTATTTTCTCCCTTGACCCTGTCCCATTTCAAAAGTATTTGTTTTTAACTACTGTATCCCCCAATCTGCCCTCCCTTCTATCATAACACCTCTTTTCCCCTTCCCCCCTATTTTACTATAGGGTACGATATGCAATTTAGTATGTATGTTATTCTCTCCTTAAGCCAAATTCAATGAGACTAAGGTTGCCCTATTCCCTTTTACCTTCCTGCTTTTTCCCTCCATTGTAACAGTTTTCTCTTGCCTCTTTTACATGAGATAATTTACACTAATCAATCTCTTCTTTTCTCCTCCCAATATATTCCTCTCTCACCTCTTAGTTTTACTGTTTAGATATCATCCCTTCATATTCAACTCATCCTGTGCCCTCTGTCTATGTATACATGAACATACATAAGCACACACTCACATATATATCTTTACACACATATACCCCCTATACATACATATATGTACGTATACATTATATATACATATGTATGTATGTATACATTATATATACATATATATGTATATGTATATATTCCCTTCAATTATCCTTATACTGAGAAAAGCCTTATGAGTTACAATTATCATTTTTCCATGTGGGAATATAAATAGTTTTCCAAGCCTTCTGATCCCTTACTCACATTGTTTATTCTTGATTGCTTGCAGTAGTTTCTCCTTAACCTGGGAACTCTGGGATTTGGTTATAATATTCCTAGGAGTTTTCTTTTGGGGATCTTAGGTAATCAGTGAATTTTTTCAATTTCTATTTTGCCCTCTGGTTCTAGAATATCAGGGCAATTTTCCTGGAGAATTTCTTGAAGCATGATTTCTAGGTTCTTTTTTTTTTTTTAACAAAGCAATTGGGGTTAAATAACTTGCTCAAGGTTACATGGCCAGTTATTTTTGTGTGGGTTCTGAGTATCCAGAACCAATCCCAGGTCTCCCAACACTGGGGCCAGCGCTCTTACTCACTGCTCCCCCTGGCCTCCCCTAAGCAATTGGGGATAAGTAATTTGGTCAAGGTTACACAGCCAGTTATGTGTGGGTGTTAAGTTATCTGAGGCCAGAACCAAACCCAGGTCTCCCGACTGTGGGGCCAGCGCTCTTACTCACTGCACCATCTGGCCACCCCATCTAGGTTCTTTTTTTGATCATGGTTTTCAGGTAATCCAATAAATTTTAAATTATCTCTCCTGAATCTATTTTCCAGGTCAGTTGGTTTTTCCAGTGAGATATTTAACATTGCCTTCTATGTTTTCATTTGTTTGGATCTGTTTTATTCTATGTTGATTTCACCTAAAGTCATTAGCTTCCATTTGCTCCAATCTAACTTTGAAGGAATTATTCTCTTCAGTGAGTTTTTGAAATTCCTTTTCCAAATGGCACATTTGGTTTTTTAAGGCATTCTCCTCCTCACTGGCTTTTTGGGCCTCTTTTGCTATTTTGGTTAGTCTATTTTTTAAGGTTTGATTTTCTTCAGTATTTTTGGGGGGTCTCCTTTAGTAGGCTGTTGAATTTGCTTTTCCTGATTTTCTTCCATTGTTCTCATTTCTCTTCCCAATTTTTCCTCCACTTCTCTTACTTGATTTTCAAAATCCTTCTTGAACTCCTCCATGGCCTGTAACCAATTAATATTTTTCTTGGAGGCTTTTGATGCAGGAGTCCTGACTTCATTGTCTTTCTCCCATTCCATGCTTTGATCCTTTTTGTCCCCAAAAAAGGATTCTATGGTCTGTTTGTGCTTCCTCTGCTTGCTCCTATTGCCAGCCAATTATTTGACTTTTGAGCTCTTTGCCACAGTAGAACTCTGCTTATAGATTGCAGAGCGCTATGTCCCACATAGCTGAGGTTTTTAAAGCTACATGAGCTGTTAGGAGGATGCCCTCCATGAAGCCCCCACAAGCCCTGGCTCACTTGCCACATACCCTAGGACCACCAACTAAGACCATGATATAGATTAAAGCAGGTTAAAGCAAGAGTGATTACGCTCTGAATGTTCACTTGGTCCCCCTATGATCTGTAGGCCAGGAAGTACAAAGGCAGCCATGTGGCAGCAACTGCAGCTCCTCTGCCACTTATCACTCCAGGGGCAGGGGCTGGACTGTGGTCTTCTCCACCTGGTTCTAACAGAGTTCCACACTGACCTTTTACATTCTTTTTGGTGTTTATGGGTTGAGAAGTCAGGAAATGGCCACAGCTGCTGGTAATTCACTCTCCTGAAGCACTGATGGTCAGGGCCACCCTGGGGCCAGAACCATGCAGCTCCCATCAGACTGTGCTCAGCTCCCAGCTTGGTAGTTGGCCTGCCAGGCTGCCTTCAGGGCAAGATTTGTTTCTCTCTGTCACTTTGTGGGTTTTGTAGCTCTAAAATTTGTTTAGTCCTTTTTTTTACATGTGTTAGAGGTGGTAGGAGTTGGAGTCTGGCAGAGGTCATGTTTTTACTCCACCATCTTAGCTCCACCCCCAATAAACATTTATAAAAACATAAATTGCCCAGATTAACAGAAGAGGAAATAAAATACTTAATCCCAGTTCAGAAAAAGAAATTGAAGATGCTATTAATTAATTCCCTCAGAAAAAATCTGCAGTACCAGATGAATTTACAAGTGAGTTCTACCAAAGATTTAAAGAACAACTAATTTAAATACTATATAAACTATTTGGAAAAATAAGTGAAGAAGAAATCCTACCAAATTCTTTTTATGATACAAATATTGTGCTGATAACTAAAATGGAGAAGAGCCAAAACAGAGAAAGAAAATTATAGACCAATTTCTTTAATGAATATAGATGCGAACATTTTAAATAAAATATTAGTAAATAGATTACAGCAATTTATCACAAGGATAATATACTATGACTAGGTGGGATTTACACCAGAAATGCAGGGTTGGTTCAATATTAGGAAAACTTATCAGCATAATAGAACATATCTATAACAAAATTAACAAAAATCATATAATTATGTCAATAGATGCAGAAAAAAGTTTTTGACAAAATACAAAATTCCTATTAAGAACACTAGAAAGCATAAGAATTAATGGAGTTTTCCTTACAATGATAAGTAAAATCTTATCTAAAACTATCAGCAAGTATTATATGTGATGGGGATAAGCTAGAAGCATTTCCAATAAAATCAAAGATGAAACAAGGATGTCTATTATCACCATTGTTGAAATGTTAGCTTTAGCTATAAGAGAAGCAAAAGAAATTGAAGGAATTAGAAAATGTGATGAAGAAACAAAACTATCACTCTTCACAGATGAAACTATGCTATACTTAAAGAATTCTAGAGATTCAGCCAAAAAACTACTTGACATAATTAATTACTTAAGCAAAATTTAAGGATAGAAAATAAACCCACATAAATCATCAGCATTTCTATATGTTACTAATAAAGGCCAGCAACAAGAGACAAAAAGCAAAATCCATTTAAAGTTAACTATAGACAATATAACATATTGGAAGTCTACCTGCCAAGTTAAATCCAGGAACTATATAAACACCCTTACAAAACACTTTTCACACAAGGTCATATCTAAACAATTGAAAAAAAAATCAGTTGCTCATGAATAAGCTTATCTAACATCATAAAAATGATAATTCTACCTAAATTAAATTAGTTCTTCAGTGCCATACCAATGAAACTACCAAAAATTGTTTCATAGGACTAGAAAAAATATTAATAGAATTTATCAGGAAGAACAAAAGGTCCAGAATATCAAGGGAATTGATACAAAGAAATGCTAGGAAAGGTGGCCTAGCTATACCACACCTGAAACTGTATTATAAAACACCAGTCACCAAAACTACTCGGCACTGGCTAAGAAATAGTGTGGTGAATCAGTGGAACAGGTTAGATATAAAAGACACAATAGTCAATGACTACAGTGATCTACTGTTTGATAAACACAAAGACTCCAGTTTCTGGGATAAAAATTCCCTTATTGACAAAAACTGCTGGGAAAACTAGAAAACAGTATGGCAGAAACTAGGCACATGTACAAAAATATTTATAGTAGCTCTTTTTGTGGTGGGCAAGAATTGGAAATTGAGGGAATGCCCACCAATTAGGGAATGGCTGAAGAAGTTGTGCTATAATGGAATACTATTGTTCCACAAGAAATGGTGGGCGGGGGCAGCTAGATGGCACAGTGAATAGAGCACCAGGCCTGGAGTCAGGAGGATCTGAGTTCAAATCTGGACTGAGACACTTAACACTAACTAGTTGTATGACCTTGGGCAAGTCGCTTAACCCCAATTTCCTAGCCTTCCCCTCTCCAAAAAAAAAAACCAAATCCGGCCTCAGATACCTAACATTTAGTAGCCTTGTAACCTTGGGCAAGTCACTTAACCCCCAATTGCCTTGCCTTCCCACCTGCAAAATAATAAAAAGAAAGAAAAGAAATGGTGAACAGGTAGATTTCAGAAAAAACTTGGAAACCTTACATGAACTGATGTTGAGTAAAGTGACAAGAAGGAGAACATTGTACACAGTAACAGAAAAATTGTGTAATAGCTGACTTTGTTAAACTTAACTCTTCTCAGCAATGCAATGATCTAAGACAAATCCAAAAGACTCATGATGGAAAATGCTATTGACATCCAGAGAAAGAACTATGGGGTATGAATGGAGATCAAAGCATACCATTTTCTCTTTTTTGTTTTTTTTTCTTTCTTGTGATTTTTCACTTTTGTTCCGATTCTTCTTTCACAACATAACTTATGTGGAAATATGTTTACTATGATTGTATATGTACAGCATATATCAGATTGCATGCCATCTTTGGAGGGATAAGAAGAGGAAGAGGGAACATTTTAGAAGGAAAAATCTTATGAAAGTGAATGTTGAAAACTAAAAAGAAATTATTTTTAAGAATAATGAGTTTTATAAAGTTACATAGACTTCATTGTGTATCAATAAATGGTCGTCAACTAATAAAGTTGTAAGAGACTGATGTTAGTGGCTTTAAAAAAAATTCTCTTATATATACCTTTAATTTTTCTCTTTTCTTATAGGATACAATTCTAGAACTCTGTCAAATAATACCAAAAGAGTTGACATCTAGATGGTATATATAAGGTATATATAAGATAGGCAAAGAGGGGATAAAACTATTCATAATGGTTGATTACATGAAAGTTTACCGAGAAAATCCTAAAGCATAAGCAAAGAAAATAAGACAATAGTTTAAGCAAAGTTGCAGGCCACAAAATAAACCAACAAAAATCCATAGCATTTCTGTATAGTAAAAAAAAAACAAGAATCAAAAATAAAAAGGAAAAATTCTTGCAAAATATTTCTACAAAATGTATAAATTATTTTGGGGTAAAAATAACCTGTGAATACTATATTAGAGAGCACTGGTCCTGAAGTCAGTAGGAACTGAGTTCAAATTTGGCCTCAGAAACTTGATACTTAACTAGCTGTGTGACCTTGGGCAAGTCACTCACCTCCAAGTCTTCCCCCTAAAAAATGAAAAAAAATACTGTATTATATCCTGGCATTAACCCCTAGACCCACCTACCTCCAAGGTAGTCTGACTATGTCATTCTTCTCCCGAGTCCCATCATCTGTCATACCACTGTGTTCTCCTCTTACTGTCTCTGCTACCAATCATATTCTCCTTATAGGTCACCCTTCTTCCAATGTTCCTCCCTGACTTGGGCAAACTATTTTTGGTGTACAACTTGACTGAGAAAGAATTTAACTCAGAATGAAGTTTTAAAAAAAGAAAGATGGCTTGTTTTCCTTGAGTAGAAAACTGGAATGAATGGAAATTATAGATAATTGATGATGCATAGTTAATGCCTAATTTGATTCATTGTGATTTGCAATATAATTTGCTGCTAAGTAAATGGAAGGTTATACTCAAAAATATTTTAGTATAGTACAGTAAAATTTGCATAAATATTATTCCCAGGCTCAATCATAAAACAGAGAGGGTACTTGAGATATGACAAAGCCCATTCTCTTTTTTTGAAGCAAAGCAGTAATTAGTATAATAATGCATTGTGACTTGTAAATAAAGATGATGCCACTTACTCAAAGTCAGACCTATACTGGAAGTTTTTTGTTTGTTCAATAGAATTTTGAACTTTTAAGTGATCTGAGAGCTTATAGTTCTATAAATGTCTTATGTCCATTTTGAAATTCATGTTATAATTCTAAAATCTTGGATCGCAGTTTTACTAGTATCTATGTATTCATTTTATAAGTGAATATCTCAAGATACATTTGTTATAACTTGCCCCAATATCCTCTTAGATGACCTTCCAAAATAGTCATTATATTAATGATCTGTGATTTCTAAGTGGAAACTCCTCTCACTAACAAAGATGATAATTGTCTACAATCTAGTAGAGAAGTCTTGGAAAGTTGCTTGAAGTTCAGAGTTTAAGTGACTTTGGCTGCACTCATACAGTTATTGTCTTTGTATTTAAACTTATGGCTAACACTCTATCCATTATGTCATGTTGCCTCTCAGAAAGAGAATTAACTATATTTCAGAGGATTTAAGCTAACATAGATTTAAAAAGAAACATAAATTCATAAAAATAGAGATATGTAATTAAATAAAGCTTAAGTGATTTTGCTCAGAGTCTCTTAGTAAATAAGTATCTGAATCAAGACTCAAACCCAAGTTGTCTTAGCTTCTAGTGCAACACTGTTCACTGCATCACACTATCAGTCTTCTTAGGCTATCAATGCAAAAGTCAGAGAGGATATCCAGTAGGGGTCACATTATCGTATTGACTTGAATAGGCACATATCAAGCATTTGTTCCATTTTGCAAGCTTCATCCTGTTAGAGCTAAAGCAAATACCCAGGTTCAAGAATTTATAAGAAATTGATACCCTAGCAACTAGTATAAGCCTGAGAATTATTACTTTGTGGCACAAGCAAGCAAAAATAAAAGTGCACACACACACACACACACTGTATGACAACATAGACAGAGATTGAGCCACACACAAGGCAGGGGTCACTCATTGTGGGAAGACGTTTCCTCTGGCAAAGGTCTTGGTGGGAGTACATGCTTGGAGTAGGGTCTGAGCAAGGAAGTTTGATGCCTTAAAGATGGGCTTCTTTGAAAACAGCAATTCATCACAAATATGGGAAGGGACATTCCTGATCAGACCAGATCTGGTAAGGAAATTCCCTGGGTTACTTATCAATAACAGACTCAGGTTGGGGAGTTTCCTAACACGAATCAAAAATTAGTTGAGAGATCAAAGTAGTAATTAGAAACCCCAGAAATGGGTGTTGATACTTGGTGACTAGAATTGGTCTGAAGCCATGATTATTTGCATATTTGACTCAGAGTCAGAATGAGTCAGGACAGTGGAAAAGTACAGGCTGTATGTCATTGATTATATGTTTATGGTCATTAGAACTACTTAGCCTAAGTGACTCCATATTGGAGTCCTATCTATGATAACTACATCAAAAGACATTTTGCAAAAAAACACAGTTTTCACAGTGTTCAGTGAACACTTGTTGATTATTTCAAATATGCTCTTATTGTCTTCATGACCTTCATGTATTTCTGAGATTAGGGAGGATTTTTGCTTTGTTCTTTTGGAAGCAAAAAAAAATAAATGACTTATGACTTCTGGACATGATTTTTCAAAGTATTTTTGGAGTAAAGGTTTTGACAGACACTAACATAGCTACATGTATAGAGGATTTCTGACAGTCTTGGGTGGTCTGATGGGGAATTGCTAAAAGCTATTGGATAGCATAAAGAATAAGAGAAAATATAGGCTTAAAATTAACTAGAGACAAGAAAAGGGACAACTAAGGTCACACTGTCTATCCCTCTCCACATATATACAATCCAGGGAAAATAGTGAAATCAACTTTACTCATTTAGATTAGATAGAATGATATATTGCTTCAGAAATACATTTTAGGGAAAATCTTAAATTTGCCTTGGGAGAATAGATATGGTTAGATAATTCTATTTTCTATGATAATATGCTTCTGTGAATATAATATGCCTCAGAAGTAGTAAATGTCACTAGGAAATTTAATATTTAAATATATAAAGAAAAACTCATTTTAGACTCAAAATTTTAAAATCTCAACTAATGTTATTGTTATGACATGTCATATTTCATTTATATAGATCATATGTCACAAATCTAGAGATAGATATGACTTTGGAGACTGCCTAATCTAAGTCTCTAATTTTATGGGCAAGGAAACTGAGATCTAAGGAGGTTGAAGGACTTACTCAAAGGTCATAAGTAGTCATTGTTGAAGTGACATTTGAACACAGATCCTTCAGCAGGAGAAATAGTGTTCTTCCATTGCAGTAGATATGGTAAACAAAAGAAAAGGAGATTATCATGAAATTTAAGAAGTGGAGATAAGAGATGACTGTGACGTTTTAAATTTTAGGAAAATAGTAGCTCCATCAACAAGAATAAAGAAGTTGGGGGAAGGAGGAGAACATATTTAGAAGATAATATGTATCTGCAGTTTTTTAGTGGGATGTCTAGATGGACTTATCTCATAAACAAATGTAAGTAAGGAAATGTATTTTAGGGTAGAGGACAGGAGTATTTACTCCTAAATCTAGATTTGGGATATCTAGATTAGGGAAGAGTCATCAGTATGGTAGGAATAATTGAAACCAATGAAGTAGATGATGTTTCCAAAAAAAAAAAAAAGAAAGAAAATGCAACTAAGGGCAAAACTTAGAGAATATCCACATTTAAAAAGTAGAAACTAGGGGCCCAGCAAACCACTATTATCCACGAAGAATATACAGTCTAGGCATGGATAATAGAAACAGCCCCATGATTATCTAATTTTGCACCCAAGATATAAATACAAAATGCACTGCCACAACAGAAGAGAAAGTCTTTTTTAATGCTTTTTCTCTGTCCCTCAATTTTTTGCACCTAAGGCAAGAATCTCCCTTGCCTTGTACTTGTGATGTTTTGTTTGTTTGGTTAGTTTTTTTGTTTATGTTTTATTTTTTTTTGCCTTGCATTTGTTAAGGTTCTATCTACACATGGACAATGAAATAATTAAACACACAGCAATTATGTTCTAATAATGTGACAGAAGATGGTTTGCTCTCACATTTTTCATTTGTTTTAAGTTTCTAACACTATCATTCATATGCCTCTTCCTATTCTAAATCTCTGGTCCTATTTGCATATCTATCTAAATCTTTCTTTCACTTTAGAAAAAATAAGAATGACAGCACAAAAATATTAATATAAGTCATCTGAACAAAGGGAAGGAAGGAAGGAAGGAAGGAAGGAAGGAAGGTAGGAAGGAAGGAAGGAAGGAAGAAAACCTGCATTTATTAAGCTCCTATCATGTGTCACATACTTTGCCAAGTGCTTTACAAATAGTATTTCATTTGATTCTCACAACATTCATGCCAGGTAGGTGCTGTTACTATCTTTATTTTGCAGTTGATAAAACTGAGGGAAACAGACTAAGTGCTAGCCCCAAGGCTAAGTGCAAGGTCACTTACCTAGAATGTGTTTGAAGCCAAATTTGAACTCTAGCCTTCTTGACTCCATATTTAGCACTCTATAAGACAAACACACATAGAAATTATAAAAGAGAAAGGTTAATGTGGGCATCACAAACAAATCTATAGTATGAGGGATTCAATGGTAGGAATAAGATGAATCCCCTAGAGAGGGCAAAACTCACATTCAATAGATCTTTTAACTACATGGTCATTGGACAAGAAAAGGAAGAATTGTCTTGGTATGTATACTCATAAAATGACTACTCATCAAAAATTATGTGCACATGCCATATTTGTTCATATATTCCCAGAAAATTATTTTATGGTCCAATGTCAATTGATTCATTCCTATTTTCAAGAACTCAAGGCCACTTTTTTCAAACATGATTGAGCTCTCTAGTGCTATTGAAAATGAAATCTCCTTTTTAATAATCTTTTCTTTCTGAACACATTCTACTGATAGGATATACTTGTTTCCAAGAACTCAAATCTATTATATAATATTAAAACCCCAAGATTAAGACAGATCCTTGAGGTCATCTATTTCACTTTCCTGTCTATTCCATGTAGAAATTTTCCTTACAAACATTTTTGTCAGAAAACTCATTACTTACCAATATATGTAATTACATTTTTGTAGAGTTCTAATTGTTTCTCCTATATGAATACCATATCTACATCTCTTAAAATCTCAGGAATGATGAAGAAAAATAGCTTTTTTCCCATGTGATAGTCATTTAAAAATATAATATTCACTATAAGACTTCTTCAACTTAAACATTCCTGATTCTTCTAACAGTTCTTTTTATGATAAGGTTTGATGGGTCCTTACCATCCAAACTGCCCTTCTTCAGACCCTCTTTAATTTACCAATACTTTTTCTAAAGTATAGGATCTAGTGCTCACTCTCATACTCCAGGTATGATCTGAATGTATTAGAATAAAATTGGTCTATTGCCTGCCTTGTTCTGCATTTTTATTAATAAAACATTATTAAATTAGCTTTATGAAGAGTTTATATTTCACTATTAATTCATATTAGACTTTTGCTCAGCTAAATATCCCAATTATTTTACTATAAACTAACCTTAGGCTGAATATTCCCTATTATGTATTTTTATTTATTGTGTTATAGAATGCAACACAGACATAATGAACAATGAGATATCCCTGCTATGCTTGGTCCCTAGATCCTTTGGCTTTGTTTTTTGCCCACAAAATAGTACCTGCTTATCCATTTTTTTGACAAGTCATTACCAAGAAATCACTGAGGCTATCTCAGTAGTAAAGAACAAAGATAAATCATTTAGAATAGTAAGTATCACAACATAAAGAAACTACATCAACAATAAGCACTCCCAACTCCTGTGTGGCAATAAGACAACTCCTCTTCCAACTCTCCTAAAAGAGTAGTTTGTGAGTGAGAAGAAAGTGAGACTTTCCTGTCTGATTTATGTGGGAATGGAAAGATTACTTAGACCTTTCCTTTACTTTCTGAGAAAGCAACTGTTTCTTGGGATGCAAGGAGCCTGACTTGGGACCCAGAACCTGGAATTCCTGGCTCAATGATTTTCCAAGGAGTGGCAGGCAGGCAATCTCAGAAATATTCATCCTCTTTTCTCTTCATTTGTAGGAAAGAAAAAATGAGAGAATGATCGGTGTCTATAAGCTAAGACCAGAAGCATTTAACTGGCAGTGTCTTGGCCATTAGCACTTTCACCATGACTCTGTCCTTAATTTTTTTTTCTTACTCTCTTCAACTTAACTTTATTGCTGGACATTTCAGTGTGTCACCACTGTGAATGTGCTGTGCAACTAGTGTTCATGTTTCCATTGCCTCAAGTAATTAATACCCATACATTTATGCCTATTTTCATTTAATGCCATGAAACCCATTGTTCTATCCTATTAAGATATTTAATGTTGCAATTCAGTCGTTCAACTTATTAGCAATTCTTCCCAGTTTTTTTGCCACCCAAAATATGGTAAGCATGTTATCTTCATTCACATCATTGATAAAAATATCAGACACGCAGGGTTAAAAATATCTCTTTGGAGCACCATTAGAGAGCTACTTTCAGACTGACAGTAATCAATTTCTCAACACTTCTTGCATAAGTTTAATCAACTGGTATCAAATTCACAAGCCATACCCATCACACTCCAAGAAACAGTTGCTAACTTTCCTCAATTAAGGAATATAATTCATAAATTTATAATCTACAGCTAATATCTCTCCTGAACTCCTTTCATACATTGTCACCTGCCTGCTGTGTATTTTTGTGTGGTACATATCCCATAAATATCTTAAATTCAGTGTATGCAAAATAGCCTCATCATGCTCTCTACTAAACTTCTATATTTCATTGTATCTTTTGAAGGCAGCCTTACCATAACATTCATTCAATTCTGGAATCTCTATTCATTACTTTTGCTTCTCCATCACTCCATATTTCCAATTACTTACAAAGTCATATTGATTCTCCGTATCACTTCAGGCATGACTCCTTTACATGCACACAGATAACCATGCTAATTCAGAAACTTCTTATCCCTTACTTAGACTATGATATTATATATATTTATTACATTTTCTCCTGTTACAATCCACTCTTCACAAAGCTGTCACAATAATCTCCCCATGACAAAGGCCTAGAAATGACACACCCAAAATGCTTTAATGCCTTGCCATTGCCTGCAGGAGGAAATAAAACTTCATTGGCTATGTGCTTGAGATGTTCTTCAATCTGGCTCCATATACCATATAATCTCACAAACCCTATGTTTTAGTTAAACTGTAATACTTGCTGCTCCTTGGACTCAGTACTTCACTCTTTCACAAGCCATTGTCCATATATGAAATATACTCCCTCTCTATATCTACCTTTCAACATCCCCATCTTTCTCTAATTCTCATCTAAGTGCCAGCTCTTCCTTGAAACTTTTTTTGAAGCCTTCATTTATTAATGTTTTCTTCTCATTCCTCATTTTCCCATGTATTATATACATATTTGTGTGCATATATATTGACTCTCTGTGATTTCTGAGACATTCTATAAAGGTAGAAATGATTTCACTTTTGCCTTGTATCCATAATGCCTTATACATGTTGTCTTTCAGTTCGGTTTTGTCTAACTCTTCATGAACTATGACCTTTAGTATCCATGGGGTTTTCTTGGCAAAGATACTGGAGAACTTTGCCATTTCCTTCTCCTGTGGATTAAGGCAAACAGAGGATAAGTGACTTACTCATGGTTGAACAGCCAGTAAGTGTCTGAGGACAGATTTAAACTTAGGTCTTCCTGATTCCAGGTCCAGCACTCTATCCACTAAGATGCTTAGTTACCTGCCTTGTACATAGTATGAGCTAAAGTGAATTGTCCAGAGTCATGAAGGCAGTCAAAGGAAGGGTAAGAATTTGAACTTCGTCTTCTGTCTCCAAAGCTAGTATTATCTCCTCTGTACCACACAATTCCATGATCGAGCAAGGTAGTAAGCCTAGCAACATAGAAAATAAGGTTATTTTGTTGTTCATATTCTTACTGAACCCATGCTAATTTATGATTGTTACTTCTCTAAATCTGAAAAACCATCAATGTAACATTATCTAGAATTTCATTGTAAATTAGTGTCATCTTTTCTATCTTTACCTGTATAGGAATATCATAAGTCAAAATTTGTGAAACAGAGATGGAGATAGATATTACCAATTACAAATATACTTTCTCCAAATTGTTTTTATATTCTCTTCCTCCAATATGTCTTTCTATGCTATTAAGACAGTGCTGTCAAGCAGAAGTCAATATATGTTGCAAAAGATAAAATGTACTTTTTTTGAATATTCCAAGTTCCTTAATTTATCTCCCTGTTTGCCACTTTCTGTGGTCACTGGAGGTATGAACAGTGTTCTTAGCGGGGAAAAGATCAGAATTATAAAGCTGGAAGGCTTCATGTAGACCAAACCTCAAATTTTACAGATGAGGAAAATGACCACCCCCCAAAAATATTAATTGACTTTGCAAAGACCACATCTCCCATTTCTGACAAAGTTGGGATTTAAAATATAGGATGTGTGTGTGTGTGTGTGTGTGTGTGTGTGTGTGTGTGTGTGTGAGTTACCTAGAAGAAATCTCTGGGTTCTTTCTATTGGTGTTTTGTTACCTGTATCAGAAGTTCTGAGGAGTTTTATTCTGTTATCTCCTGCTTTATAGTATTCAGGATTTTTTGATGTGTCATGTTCTTCTGATGAAACTATGATCCTTAATATGTCTCTTCTCATTCTGCTTTCAAGATCCAATTACTTGTCTTCTATAGAGACCATGCTTTATTTAAACATTACGTACCTTAAGGAAGATTTCCTTGCACTTCAGTATTTTTGTTTTCTAAATCACTTTTTTACTTCTCTACAGAAGCTCTCCAACTTGGACTATTTCTTTTTTCCAATTTGCTGATTCATTGTAGCTTTTGTTTTTGTTTTTTAATTACTGCACTGAAAACTCTAAATGCCGGCATATTCATTCCTAATTACTTCCATTATGGACTTTATTTTTTTATTGCTTGTTGTTTATCAACAACAACCTTGAAATTCCATAGCATTCTGTGTTTCAATAGTCAGTAGTTTCCTTTATCTTGTAATTTTCATTTTAAAAAAGAACTTTGTAATCTCTTTGAGAGTTTAGTATTTATCCTATTTTTTTCTACTTGTTGATTTATTTGTGCTCTAGGTTTTTATTAAATAATCTTCCCCTTGAAATCTTTAGTGTTTTAGTTGTTTTGTTCTCCTTATATTCCTCCATCACTCACTTTCTTACTCTTCCCCCTTTGTTGATGAAGACACCCCTTGGACTGGACCAAAAAACTGTCTCAACTTCTTTCTCCATTGGCAGATTTAGTGTTCACCAACCTGGGTCTCTAACTGTCAGTAGCATCTGTGAGACAGGACTGGCTCCAAGCTGGATGTCAGTCCCATTGTAGGTATAATGTTGGCGCCTTGCCACATTTTTTCCTTGAATCTCCCCCTTACTTTCTGCCTAGGCTGAAGTTAAATCTGCTACTATTTTCATGGGTGAGAGATAACAAAGAAGGATTTTCAAACAGAATATTTTATGCCTTGTGGGTCCCTAACCAGGGAACCACTTAGAAAACATTTTTTCTACCCTATCCCTTCCCAGGTGGATAGATAAAAATCAACATCTGAAGGGTTGAAGGAAAGGGTAAGAGGTACTTTCAGAGTCTGTGTAGTAGAAGGTCCCAATATGGGACCCAGACACAATCTGAGCTCTTTAGTTTGTACATTCCTGCCAAAGCAAGTAGACTGGTGGATGAGAGGTACTAAATTGATCATGTTGAAGATTAGTATTCTTTAGTGTTAACTCATAAGAATTTTACCTTATTGGTGTTCTTTTGAAAAAAAAGTGTTTTTTTGCCTATTTTTTTTTCCTATAAACTCAGCTATATCTGTTCTACATTTAATGCATAGCTCCACTTTGTAAGGATCTGTGAAAGGTATTGGGGACAAAGGAAATTCTCTGGTCTGTTATCTTGTTTTTTCTTTCACAAAACTAAGATGTGAACCCAAATTTTTCCTTTATTCACTCCAACTCCAGTAGGCTTCTACTAAACCACACTGACCTACATTTAAATAGTTATAATCATCTTCTATAAAAGTGAAAAGCTGCTATTTTAGTGTAAAAAAATTAGCATTGTTTTTCTTTGCTAATGAATTAGGGATATACAAAAGCTCAATAAAAATGATATAAAGGGTTCATTAGCATCACTCAAGTATTCCTTAATGGTTCTTTTATTTGGTAAAATGAGCCTTTCTATTAAAATGTTATCAGCAAAATAGAATTGCTAATATGCACTTTTGCATACACACATAGCTAGCATTTATAAATGTATGCATGTACATATAGTTAGCATTTGTATAGCTTTTTAAGGATTGCAAAATGCTTTATATATGTTATCTCATCTGAATCTCACAAAAACCTTGTGACATTGGTGTTATTATTATTGCCATTTTACAGATGAAGAAACTGAGGCTGAAAGAAGCTAAGTCACTTGCCCAGAGTCACAAGTACAGGAAGTATCTGAGGCAGGTCTTCCTAAGTTCCAATCCCTGTCCATACTCACTAAAATTTTATATTTCCTTACCATAAATCAATCAAATTAATAAATCAATGAAAAGTATCAATTAAGCACCTACCTACAATGTACCAGGTACTATGCTAGGTAAAAGGTGTACAAAGTCTCTTCCTTCTCAGACTTTTCAACTACAGCTAAAACTTCCTATATGAATATTTTCCTCCCTATTAGAAGGTAAACTCTTTGAAAGAAGAGATTCTCTATTCAAATGCTCAGCTCTTAGCCCAGTGCTTTGCTTTTGGTGAATATTTAATAAAGTTTGCTTGTTTGTTTCAATTCATTCATTCTGATAAAAGGAGACACCATGCACACAAATAAATAAAGTTAAATGCAAAGTATTTTTTAGGGAGAGTGCTAACAAGTGATAGACTATGAAAGTAGGAAATGACATTTGAGTTGAGTCTTGAGGATACTGAAGGGTTCCAACAAGCAAGACCACAAATCTTAAAAAAATAACCCAAAATTTCCTGCCTTTTTTTTCTTAGCTTAAATTAGGATACTTGAAAAGGATCTTTTTCTGTCTCATTTTTTTTCCACAGAAAAATAAGCAGATTGTTTTTCCTCCTTAGGCTAGGAATAATAGAAGATAAGTGATGAACTGATGATGTTCCTCTCTATAGTGGTGAAGTACTACAAGTAAATGTTATTAATTGAAGGCCTTCTAATAAAAGAGTTATTGTTAACACTTAATATTAGAATCAGGGTGTGAAAGATTCATGAATGCTGAAATGACTCAACATAGAGAAATGAGGTTTTGATTAGTTCTATACCTATGAAACTAGATTATATCATCTACCTAAATGATCCCATATACATTTAATTTTTACTTAAAAAATCTATATCCTAGGCCTATCTAAACCTGAACACATTAATACAGCATTTTCAGGTAACAGCATATATGCTAGTAAATGTTCACCAACCAGTAATTTGGGGTGGGGGGGGAATGAATGCAGGATGTACTTTTAAGTTTAATCTGCATTATTAACATTTTTTCCTATCATTTAAGATTAGACAATCAAAACAACAAATCAACCTTGATTTGCACTATGACCATTTCTCAGTTGTAAATTCTCACACTGGAAATTTAACAACTGGCTCCTACAAACTACAGGGGCACTAGGTGGTATAGTGGATAAAGTGCCAGATTTAAGTGAGGGAGATGGACTCATTTTTGTAAGTTCAAATCTAGCCTCAGATATTTGCTAGTTCTGTCATTTAGTCCTGTTTGCCTCAGTTCCCCATCTGTAAAATGAAATGGAGAAGGAAATGGCAAACCACTGCAGGGATAAGAGAAAGTCTGACACCATGTTCCACCCACGAGCCTCACCAATTCACAAACACCATCCCTTTCTGCATTCAAGTTCACCAAGCATTCACATTTCTATTTTCATGATGTTGGTGAGTGAGGCCTGGCAGCAAATGGTAGGAGATAACTTGTCCCTGGTCAAATAACATCCCTGGTAAAACATGATATTGCTCACAGGTTGCATGTGTTAGGTGGTATTGGGATGGGAAAGGCAGAAGGGGATTCCTAATCAGGTACTTGTTAGGATCTCCTCTATGTCCATACCAGAGCAAGTACATGTTTATTCTTCCCTCTGCCACCCAGCCCCCCATGCTCTTCCATGCCCTGGAAGCCACAGGGGGAAAGGCTCTTGCTACTATCAGTGCTACTGATCCAGATGTCCTCTGGTCCTGCTACAAACCCTGTACTCCCCACCCCAGCCTCCCCTCCATCACAGGAGGAGGTCTGTGTTGAAGGAAGAGTACTTTGAAAAAGCAAGTTCACTGATGGGAGACAATAATTAAATAATTATTTGATTTCCTTTCTCTCCTTGACATCATCACTTTCCTGATGTCATAATCGTCTTTGAGAACAAAAGACAAACTACAACAAAAACACCTGTGCCCAGGTACATAATTCAGATTCAGACGGAGAGTTTAAAGATTAGGGACACCCCTTCCATTCCCATTCCTATCTCTATCTCAGCCCTCCAAGATTCAACTTGGAGGTACCCAGAGTAGTTAAGGAAAAGGGAAGAAAAGATGGATAGATCCAACCTCTCCAGACCCCAAGAAAGGGCTTAAACCTGAATATTAATAGCCTTATCTCTCTCTCTCTCTCTCTCTCTCTCTCTCTCTCACACACACACACACACACACACACACACATACATACACACATACCTGTCCATATGTTTTTTCTTAAAGGCTTTTAAACAATATCAGGAGCCTTTAAATTTCCTGTTTGACGACAAATTTCCCATTCTTAAGAAAAGTAGCAGTCTCATCCTAGTTATTGATCTGAGTATTCTACATTGCTTTTCCTAATGTTAATTTTTTTAAAGATAATCCCTGAAGTTCTTGCTACCTCTAACCTAGCCAAAAACCCATGCTGCTATCCTTTGACGACCTTTACTCCATATTCTGCTGCCATATTCCATGCCCAACAGGTCATTTAACCTCCTCCACTCTGGGTCCTACGGTTTCTGATTATTAACTTCCTTCATTTCTAGCCTCTCCCCAAGATTTCCTTAATGCTCTTCCCCATTTTCTTCAAGTCATACTGTCCATTATTCTGTTTGTCTTTATCCCTTTTATTTCTGGAAACAATAGTCAACATTACCATTCCTGGAAATAATGTGTCAACAATAAATAACTTTATGACTCCACACAACATATTTTCAATCTCTCTTACCAAATGACCCCTTTCTGGCCATCTCTCTCTGTGTATATGTTGTCTTCCCCCCCTTAGAATATAACACTCATAAGACATTTTGGATTATTTTCTTCTATTCATATCTTCAACACTAATCATAGTGCCTAGCAGAGTAATGGGCTTAAAAATTGCTTTTTTAAAAAAATCATTTCATTCATTCAAGAGAGAAGAGGAGCTAGTAGAAGTCAGATGAAAAATAGGAATGTTCCAGGGTAGTCTGTTCTTAGAAATAGCAAAGAAAAAACTTAGATCACTTTTCTCTTTCTTTCCTGTTTCATTCATTGCCTTTACTCCCCAACAACAATCTCAATTACTAAGGAGTCCTTAAAAATCTATATTTCCTCATGACTTATTAGTTGGTTATAGAGAAGACTGCCTCATTTCTCCTTCAGTTTTAGATTAATTTTGGAGAATACAAAGATATCTGTTTTCTAAATCATCCTGTATGACCCATTCTAGTTACCACTCTGCTAATACATAGGGAACACAGAAACAGAAATGTCACCAGGTCTCTCCCCTAATTCCATCCCATCATGACCATTTGAATGCCACTGAAATCCTGTCTCATTTACTGCCTTCACAGATAAAATCTTCTCTATTTATCTAGTTCTAATATTGAAAAGATGCCTTTATTAGCAAGTTCATATTGTAAACAAAAGATCTCAAACATGAAGAAAACATGCATGTATAAAAAAGTCCCATTTCTGTAGGATTGTACTTCTGCATCAGTGCAATTTACAATGTTATCATAGGATTACATATGATACTTTTAAAAATCTGAAGGGAATTTAGAAGCCATCATATCAATCATATCAACATCATATCAATAAGTTTTTTGAAAGAAAACCCTACAAATAAGTTATTTCAATAAATTATTCATACAAAATTCATATAAAAGTTAAAGAATGTGAAATGTGTGAAACACCAAGGAGAATTTTTAAGTGTCAATATATATTCAATGTTTCTCCTACTCCCCTACTCCAATGCAACGTCTAACATGACCAAAACAGCCAGAGAGTGAATACTCCTAGTGGCTTTCCAGTAATCAGTTTCTCCAAAGCTACATCCCAAGTCACCTACAATTATTACAGGAGATACTGAATTTACCATGCCTCAATTGATTAGGTTTGCACATTGTGATATGTAATAAACATTTTAAGTGCTTGAGAGTGACAGTGAGATCTCCTGCAATTAATCAACAAGCATTTATTAAGTGCCTTTTACCAAGAACTTTTTAGGGACTGAGAAGGCAAAAGCAAAATAGTTCCCTCACTCAATGAGCTTAAATTCTAATAAAAAACAACCCTTCCCTGATCAAACTTCGAATATTGAAAATCACTGAAGTTTTTTTTTAATGGCATCTTGTCTTGAAATAGAGAACTAATAAATGGCTATGTCTTGATTCTTTGGCTTTCCTGATTGATTTTACTGCCAAGAAAATAAAGCTCTACCAATTTTTCCCTAGCAGCATTTAAAACATAGGTCCAGCCGGGAGCCAGGACAAACAAGTTCAAGTCCAGATTTTTACACTTTTTAGCTATTTGACCATACCACACCATCATTCACTTAATGCTTCAGTGCATCCAGGAAAATCCCTAAGACTATAAATTACCAACAAACTGCTAATCTGCATCAGTGGGGGATTTGTTCATATATATACACACATTCTCAAGTTCTTAGATCCCAAGGATTTCTTTAGGTTTTTTTCTTTTATGTTGTAGCAGCAAGCACCCCAGCATCAGCAGGGTGGCTGCTCACACAGGTTCTTGGATCTGCTTTGATAAAGGAAAGCAACTCAAAAGGGGTTAACAAGCTTACTTTACTCAGTCAGACATATATCATTTACCTTGGTCAGGGGAAAAAGGTCAGCACCCTGAACTTCAAAGTATACAGGCAGAATTATCAAGACATTAACAGATCAAGTAGACAGCTTTCCAAACTGTCCAACTATTAAATCCATACCCAGTCAACATCTGGGTTTCCACATCTGGGTTTTTCAAAGCCGGGGGGGCCCTGGACAATGTTTTCCCAGAATACAGATGAAATCACAGAACACTTCTCAAAGTGAGCCCCCAAAACAAAGCCTCACATCAGGGCTTATATAGCCTTCTCCTGGCTCAGAGAATGTAACAACCTTATTGACCCACTGGCCAATCAAAAAGTATCTACTGAAAAACAAGCCTCCCACCCCAGGCTTCAGGTGCACTTTAGCCTAGGGGCAGGGAAGATCTTCCAAATTTGCATTCCCATTACATATGTTAAGGAAGAAATTGGCTTAGTTTCCAAAATTATTCCAAGTACTAAGAGAGTAACATACCCTCTAGGGCTTCTTAAATTTTTTTTTCCACTCACCAATCCCTTTTCACCCAAGAAATTTTTACACAACCCCAGGTATTTAGATATACAAAATAGGTATACAAATAAAACATTTACTGATAATAAATTGTGAGGTGTGCTTAATCTAGAAAGAAAATACTCATTGTGAAGCCAGGAAAGTTCTCATTACATTTATTTTACATTCATTCTGAAGGGGTAACTCCCTAGTGGAATATACATCCTCAGACAAATGCAAGGCTATTTATGCCCTGTTCCCAATGTGAATTGCTCCCTTGCTCTCCATTGGCTAGGTGCAGCCTCCTGAACTGCCCACTTTATATTCTCCTCCTTGATATGTTCTCCCTCCCTCTTCATGTATCATATGTGCATTCAAATTATCTTACTCTACCCTGGGGATGTGTTGGATAATATTAAATGGCTTGTTAGGCATGCATACAAGCTCCTGACCTTTTAGTTAATCAGAAGCCTGCTTCTGCTAGGTCACAGCTCTGATTAGAACCAGTTACCTACAAGTTAAGTCCTGTTAAGTGGTTTTAATCCTAAGAAAACAGAATTCCTTCTGTTTCATAAATCGTAAAGAAATGTTTAAAACAATTCTTTGGTATACATATAATTTTACCATTTATTAAAGATGAAAGCAAATTTGCATACTAATGAGATGCGCTTGTTTATTTTTTTACATGAAGAATTAAATCTTGGTGGAATATTTGATATGGCAGGATGTAGAGCATCTTCAGTGTTTTTCAGAGTTGATAAATATGTTAATTTTATAATCATCAATGCTGAGAATGCTGTCTCACATAAATATGTAGTACAAAATGGCAGAAGAATGTTTAGGGTCATTTCTGAAATTGTGGGAAATTCTGTCCTAATCCCTAGCCAAAATTCATTTAATAATTTTGTATGTATAGTAAAAACATTACAACTTATAACACACAGTAGTTTCAAATATAAACCAAGGTTTTTCTGGCAGTGTTTGTTGGCATTACGTGGAATGGTGGTGCACACAGTGCAATGTGTGGTTATTGTATGTTCAGAAACAAAGATTCAGTGAAGTCGTACAATAGAACTTGGGCAAGTACTGCCAGAAACACCATGTATTAATTACACATTTGATTTCGAATTAATTTTTCATCTTTGCATATGCAGAAATCTTTAACTATGGCCAAATTTCTCAAGACCCACCACATCCAGTTACATGATTCCATATGGGGTGGTGACCAACAGTTTAAAAAGTGCTGCAGAACACCTGCAAGAAAATAAAATCAAGAGGATTCTGAGAAGATGGCAGAGTAGGTCAACAATTTTTTTAATTTTATGTTTACTTTTAGTTTACAACATTCATTTCCACAAGTTTTTGAGTTACAAATTTTCTCCCCATCTTTCCCCTACCCACCACCCCAAAATAGCGATCCCACTGTATGCCCCCTCCCCCAATCTGCTCTTTCCTATATCTCCTCCCATTCCCCCTCCAACTTTCCAGTAGGGAAAGATGGATGTCCATACCCCATTGCCTGTATATATTATTTCCCAGTGCATGTAAAATAATAATAATAATATTTGTTTAAAAAAACATTTGATTTTAAAACTTTGAATTTCAGATTCTTTCCCTTCTTCCCTCATCACCCACCCTTACTGGGAAGATAAGCAATTATTGTACATGTATAGTTACACAAAATATTTCCATACTGGATATACTGTGAAAGACTATTTCCCTCCATCCTGTCCCACCCCTCACTTGTTCTATTTTCTACTTTGACACTGTCCCGTTCCAAAAGTGGGTGCTTCTAACTACCCTCCCCCCCTCAATCTGCTCTCTCTTCCGTCATCCCCTTTCTTGTCCTCTTCTCCCCTACTTTCCTATAGGGTGAGATACCCAATTTAGTGTGTATGTTATTCTCTCCTTAAGCCAAATTCAATGAGAGTGAGGTTGACCCATTCCCTTTTGCCTTCCTGTTCTTCCCCTCCATTGTAACAGTTTTCCCTTGTGTCTTTTATATGAGATTATTTACCCTATTCTGTCTCTCCCTATCTCCTCTCATTTTATTCCTCTCTCACCTCTTAATTTATTTTATAAGTATCATCCTTTCCTATTCAATTGATCCTGTGCCCTTTGTCTATGTATACCTGTACACATATATACACACACTCACATATGCATTCATATGCACATATACCTTCCTATACAGACACATATATCTATGTATCTATACATATATACATTTATATTGCCTTCAACTATCCTCATATTGAGAAAAGTTTAATAAGTTACTATTATCATTTTTCCATGCAGGAATGTAAATAGTTCAACTATGATAAGTTCCTCATGATTTCTTTTCCCTGTTTACCTTCTCATGCTTCTCTTGCTTCTTGTATTTGAATGTCAAATTTTCTATTCAACTCTGGTTTTTTCATCAAGAATGCTTGAAAGTCCTCTATTTCATCGAATGACCATATTTTCCCCTGAAACATTTTATACTCAGTTTTTCTGGGTAGGTGATTCTTGGTTTTAATCCTAGCTCTTTTGACCTCTGCAATAGCATATTCTAAGCCCTTCGATCCCTTAATGTAGAAACTGCTAGATTTTGTGTTATCCTGACTATTTTTCCACAATATTCAAATTGTTTCTTTTTGGCTGCTTGTGATATTTTCTCCTTGATGTGGGAATTCCAGAACATGACTGTAATATTCCTAGGAGTTTTCTTTTTGGGATCTTTTTCAAGAGGTGATAGGTGAATTATTTCAATTTCTATTTTGTCCTCTGGTTCTAAAATATCAGGGCAATTTTCCTTTAGAATTTCTTGAAGGAATACTTCTAGGTTCTTTTTTTGATCATGGCTTTCAGGTAGTCCAATAATTTTAAAATTATCTCTCCTGGATCTATTTTTCAGGTCACTGTTTTTTTTCCAGTGAGATATTTCACATTGCCTTCTACTTTTTCATTTGTTTGGATCTGTTTAATAGTATCTTGATTTCTGATAAAATTGTCAGCTTCCATTTACTCCAATCTAATTCTGAAGGAATTATTTTCTTCAGTGAGCTATTCAGATTCTTTTTCTATCTGGCAAATTCAGCTTTTTAAGGCATACTTCTCCTCACTGGCTTATTGGGACTCTTTTGCCATTTGAGTTAATCTCTTTTTTAAGATGTTATTTTCTTCAGTCAGGTTGTTGGCTCTCTTTTCATGATTTTCTTGCATCGTTATCATTTCTCTTCCCAATTTTTCTTCCACTTTTCTTACTTGATTTTCAAAATCCTTCTTGAGCTCCTCCATGGCCTGTAACCAATTCATATTTTTCTTGGAAGCTTTTGGTGCAGGAGTTTTGATTTCATTGTCTTCCTCCCATTCCATGCTTTGATCATTTTTGTCCCCCAAAAAAGGAATCCAAGGTTGACCACTGTGCTTTCTTTGCTTCCTTTGCTTGCTCATGATGACACTCAATTACTTGACTTTTGAGCTTTTTGCCACAATAGAACTCTGTTTCCAGAGAGAAGAGTTTTGTCCCAAATCACTGGGGGTTTTTTTTTGCAGCTGCCAGAGTTATTAGTTGGGTGGCTTCTCTGAAACCTCCACAGGCTCTGGCATCTGGTCACACACCCCAGGACCTCCATCTAATATAGCAATCCAGATCCAAGGAGGTTAAAGCAAGAGCGCTTACCCCTCAGAATGGTAGCTTCTTCCCCCTATGATCTGCAGGCCAGGATCTCTGAATCAGCCACGTGGTGGGGGCTGCATGACTGCATCACCTCCACTGCTTCTCACCTTCTCACCCCAGGGGAACAGGCCAGACCACACTCTCAGTCTCCCTATTCCCGCAAAGTCTACACTGACCTTTTATTTTGCCTTTGGCATTTATGGGTTGAAAATTCTGGAAACTGCCACTGCTGTTGATGATCCATTATCCTAGGTCTGCTCTAGCCACTGCTGTTCAGGCTCACCCTGGGACCAAAACCACAGGCTTATGTGGGGCTGGGTTCAGCTCCCAGCACACAATGTGATGCACCTTTCCTGCTGGCCTGCCAGGCAGTCTTCAGCATATTTGTTTCTCTCTGTCACTTTGTGGGTTTTGTAGCCCTAAAGTTTGTTTAGAGTCATATTTTATAGGTATTTGAGTTATGTGATGAGATGAGCTCAGAGTTTTCCTGCTTCTATGCTGCCATCTTGGCTCTACCCCCCAATCAACAAACTTTTGACTCTCCAAATTTACTCTACAGAAAAACAAAGAAGATTGCTTCAAAGGTAATATAGGGCAATGGAAATAAAAATAAAACAGCCCAGCTCAGGCTGATCTATGTTTGGTGTCCCTTGACAGTATAAGGTCCTTCAATCTTCTCTTACTCAACCCTCAGACCTCCTACACTGATGGTGAAATGAAAGTTTCTAAGGCTGAAACTGCCTCAACCCCACTTGTCCCCAGGGTTTGTTGTTTGTTGATCCCTCAAAGTTGACCTGGAGGTGTTTGTACTTCAACCAGGCCTGACCTCTGCCCCATGAAGTCAGGTCTTTCCTGGGGGTTTCCTTAGGTTGTCTTAATAGAACAAGTGCTTTACCCTGACTTTTGTTTATTTCCACTGCCTTAAAGTCCCTTAAAAGGGACTTTAAACATCAAATAAGAGGGATCAAAGAAAAAATAGAAAAAAATATAAGAGCAACCCAAGAAAATTAAGAAAGTATGAAAAGAAAATCAACCAACTTGAAATAGAGAATCAAAATCTTAAGGAAGAAAATAATTCCTTGAAAACTAGAAGTGAGCAAAGGTAACTTAATGACATTCTAAGAAACCAAGAAAAAATAAAAGAAAAGAATTTTTTATTATTTTATTTTATTTTATTTTTATTTTTTTAAAAAAAGAAGCATTAAAAATAGAAGACAATGTGAAACATATCATCAAAAAAAAACAATTTTTCTGCCTTTCTACCCTCCTGTCTTCTGAAAACAGTAGGTAGTTTGATATAGTTTATACATTTGCTATCAAATAAAACATATTTCCATATTTGTCACTGTTGTGAAAGAAGAAATTTCTCAAAATGAAAAAAAATACAAGAAAGAATAAAATAAGTGAAAAAATATGCTTCAATCTGCATTTAGAATGCTTCAGTTCTTTATCTGAATGTGGATAGCATTTTCCTTCATGAGTCCTTTGCACTTTTCTTAGCTATTTTTTTTTAACTGGGAAGAAGGGAGTCATTCATAGTTGATCAGCCTGCTATGTTGATGTTACTGTGTACAATGTTTTCCTGGTTCTGTTCAATTCAATCTGCATCACTTTATACAAGTCTTCCCAGGTTTTTCTGAAATCTGCCTGTTTCTCCTTTCTTATTGCAAAATAGCATTCCATTTCATTTATATACCATAGCTTGTTTAGACATTTTCCCAATTGAAGGGTATCCCCTCAGTTTCCAATATTATGCCAACACAAAGAGGGCTACTAAAAATATTTTTGCACATGTAGATCATTTTTCACTTTTTAATGATCTGTTTTGGATAAAGGATAGTTGTATTGCTAGATCAAAGGGTATGCAGAGTTCAGTGGCCCTTTGGGCATAGTTCCAAATTGTTCTCCAGAGTGGTTGTACCAGTTTACAACACTAATATTGTATTAGTGTCCCAGTTTTTCTACAACCTCGCCACATTTATGATTTCCCTTTTTTGTCATATTAGTTAATCTGATTGGTATGAGGTAGTATTTCAGAGTTGTTTTAATTTGCATTTCTCTAATCAAAAATGTTTAGAGCATTTTTTCATATGCCTATAGATAAATTTGATTTTTTCATCTGAAAACTACCTTTTCATACCTTTTGACCATTTGTCATTTGGGAGATGACTTATATTCTCATAAATTTGACTCAGTTTCCTATATATTTGAGAAATTAGGCTTTTATCAGAGGTACTTGCTGTAAATATTGTTTCCCAGATTTCTGCTTTCCTTCTAATTTTGGTTGCATTGGTTTTGTTTCTATGAAAGCTTTTTAATTTAATATGATCAATATTATCTATTCTACATTTTTGTAATAATGCTCTCTTACTCTTGTTTGGTCATGAATTCTTCCCATTCCCACAGATCTGACAGGTAGACTATTCCTTGCTCTCCTAATTTGATTTATTCATTGTCACCTTTTAGCAAGATGTAATTTTCTTACTTATCTTTTAATTATCTATTTTTGCTTTTACTTTATCAAAGATCAGGATTGCTACCCCTGCTTTTTTTTTTAAACTTCAGTTGAACCATAATAGATCCCTCTCCAGCCCCTTACCTTTACTCTGTGTGTGTGTCTTTGCTTCAAGTGTATTTCTTGTAAGCAACCTATTGTAAGACTATGGGTTTTGATCCACCCTGCTATCCACTTCCATTTTATGGGAGGGTTCATCCCATTCACATTAACAGTTATGATTACTACCTGTGTATTTCCTACCACCCTATTCTTCCTCCTCTTTGTCCTCGCTCTCTCCTTTCACCCTTTCCTACCTTACAAGTGTTTTACATCTGTCTACCCATCCTCTAATCTGCCTTTCCTTCTGCCAGTCCTCACCCCTTTTAATTAATCCCTTCTCTTGGTCCTTCCCTATCAGGTAAGATAAATTTCTAGATTCAACTGATTGTGTATATTGTTCCCTCATTGAGCCAATACTGATGACAGTAAGGTTTAATCGATGCCTATTGCTCAACCTCCCTTCTTCCTCTCCATTGTTATAGATCTTTCTCCCTTCTTCATGACTAATAATTTACCCCATTCTACCTCTCCCTTCCTTCTGCACTCTTTGTACTCCTCTTTCTCATACCTTAACTTTTTATGTCATTCCTTCAAATTCACCTTATACCTGTACTCTCTCTATATATTCCTTCTTTCTATGCTGTTAGTGATACAGTTTTTAAGAGTTACAAATATCATCTTCCTGGGAAGGGCTATAAATAGTTTAGTTCTATGGAATCTTATGTTTTTCTTTCCCTTTTTACCTGTTTGTGCTTCTCTTTGTTCTTGATATGGGAGGTCAAATTTTTGGTTTAGTTCTGGTCTTCTTATGAAAGCTTGAAATTTTTTTTTTATTTCATTGAATGACCATTTGCCAGGTAAGTGATTCTTGGTTGTAGTCCTAACTTTTTTGCCTCGCAGTATATCATGTTCTATGACCTCAATTCTTTAAGATGGTAGCTACCAAGTCTGGTGTCATCCTGATTGTGTCTCCCCAATATTTGAACTGTTTCTTTCTGGCCAATTGTATTTTTTACTTGAACTGATGGTTCTAAAATTTGAATCTAATGTTCCTTGGGGTTTTTATTTTGGGATCTCTTTGCTGAGGTGATCAGTGAATTCTTTTAATGCCTATTTTGCCATCTAGTTCCAGGTCATCAGGGTAATTTTCCTTGATAATTTCTTGAAAGATGATATGTAGGCCCTATCTCCTGGATCTATTTTCCAGGTCAGTTGTTTTTCCCTATAGGTGTTTTACATTTTCTTCCATTTTTTTTATTCTTTCATATTGGCATTATTGATTATTTATATCTCATAAAGTCATGATCTTCCACTTGCTCAATTCTAACATTTAAGGTATTGTTTTCCTTCATTAGCCTTTGTACTTTCTTTTCCATTTGGTCAATTGTGCTCTTTAAGGAGCTGTTTTCCTCAGTGGATTTTTGTATCTCCTTGTGCATCTGACTGATGCTACTTTTTAAGCAATTTACCAAGCTGTTGACTCTTTTTTCACAATTCTCTTGCACCACCATATATCATTTCTTTCCCCAATTTATCTTCTACCTCTCTTATATGATCTTAAGCTCCTTATTGAACTCTTCCATGACTTCTGCCTGGGCTTGAGACCTCTTCTTGTTTTTCTTTGGGGTTTTGCCCATAGGTTTTGTGACATTGTTGTCCTCTTCTGAGTTTCTGTCTTGTTCTTCCCTGTCACCATAATAATTTACTATGGTGAGATTCTTTGTTGTTGTTGTTTGCTATCTTTTTTTGGGGGGGGTGGGGAGTGGGAGCTTTTTCCTTTTTTTTTTTTTTTAATTTGAGTTCTGTTCTCAGGGTGGAAGGAGCACTGTCTCAGGCTTCTTGTGCTAGTGGTTGAAGGTAGGCCCTGTCTATTTACCTGGTGCTAAACTGATGGTGCCCTTGGCCCATGGGGGGGACTCTCATGTCTGATCCTGCACTGAGAGGCTGTGGTGGGGGTTGACTGGCATTGCTGGAGGCTGTAGGGATCTGGTAGCTTACCTGGTGCTGAGTTAGAGTTGTACTGGTGGTAAGGCCTGGTGGGGTGTTTCTGTGTTCCCCTGAGGCTACACTAAAACACATAAAATGGAAGTCTCTGTAGGCTGCCTGTTTGCCCTGGGGCTGCACTGAAGCTTAGTGGGCAGGACCAGCTGGAGGCTGCCTGTTTGCTTAGGCACCCATAATGTTGCCTACCTATTTGCCTGGGGCTATGCTGAAGCATGTGGTGGTTGTTGGAGTTGGAGTCTGCCAGTTCCCCTGGCTATATTGTTAGGTGGGGATTCCTGATGTTGGTGTTTGCCTATTCTACCACACTGGGGCTCAGTTTGCTAAATTAGGGTTTGCTATTAGCTTGCTAGGATGCTTCCCATCCTGGACTGTGTTCCTCTTTTATCTGAGGGACACAAACCTTTCTTGCTGCTCTTTCAAATTTCTTGGGCTAACTTGTTTCATCCCATCTTTTTTTCTGATTCTGCTGTTCCAGGATTTGTTCTAGGTCTCAATTTTATGTTTATTTGGAGGTGAGTATGGGGGAGCTACAGAGTTTTACTGCTTACTCCACCATCTTGGCTCCCAGAAGTCAACAGCAGTTTCGATTATTTTAAATTAAAATGTTCTTGTATAAATAAAAACTTTGAAGCCAAGAACACAAGGAATGCAGAAAATTGAGAAACTTCTTTCACAGACAATTTCTCAGATAGGATGTGATTGGGTTGGAATATTGCTGGTATAGGAAATAATGAGTTGGTTTATTTAGAAAAACATGGAAAGACTTGGACTTATGAAAGAAGATGCATCCTATCCACCTTCAAAGAAACAGATGACAAGTAGAAAAAAATCTTATTACTGTCATATATATATATGTGTGTGTGTGTGTGTGTGTGTATGAGTGTGTATATATATACATATATATAAAGTTTACAGATACGTAATACTATGGGTTTGTGTATATATATATATATATATATATATATGTGTGTATATTGTGTGTATATATATGTATGTGTGTATGTGTGTGTGTGTGTGTATAATCTGTTCTTTATTATAGCCTTCTTTGGGAGGGGGCAGGGGAAAAACAAAGTAAAAAGTACATAGCAAAGAACAAAAGAAAACCTATGAGGAAGCAAAGAAATGCTGGACAGTTTTGAAAATAATGTGTAGTATTTATTTCATAGGTTTTCTTGAAATGGACATTTATTGTGTATATGGCAATGTTTTTTTTCTTTATATTTAAGTTTAAAATAAATTTTAAAAATTACAAAAAAAAAAAAAAGAAAATAAGGTCAAATGACCAAAAACAAAATTCTGCTTCTTTGAACATATAAAGAAGATATGTATATATTTGTATGTGTGTACATGCATGTATATATAAGTGTGTACACATATTACATATGTATAATCTCCAATAAATAATATATGCTATCAATTATAATCAAATCTAAATGTCAAGAGATTTTTTCAGGAATTTGCTCTCCCTGCACCTGGTACGATAAAGAGCAAGTGCAAGTTATACATTTTCAACCCTAGGTGATTAATTAAAAACAGGAGCTCACTTTTAAGATTACTACTATTATCTAATGTTGATTCTGTTCAATTCTAATGATTTCCTGAGGGTAGAACTGCCATCCTTTCAAATATAAATTACTTAGAGATACACAAGTTTTCATTAAGTAGGATATCATAGGACTTAAATCTTAGTACATTATTTGGGTGAGATCAGGAAAAAAAATGGAAAAATTATCTCTTTGCTGTCTTGGTGGCCTAAAGAATATAGTCAGTCAACATTTGACAAGCATTTAAAGGCCTACTATATGGGCACTTACAATTATATTCCCTCATTATCAAATGAGGTAATAATTTAAAAGGGCTTAGCATAATGCCAGATACATAGTAAGCAATACACAAATGTTAGTAGTAGTCACCAACATCATTGTCGCCATCATCATCATAGTAATGGTATGTGCCAGGCACTATACTAAGCAATGGAGATACAAAGAAAGGTAAAAGATAGTGCCTGCTTTCAAGGAGCCTGCTTTCTGATGTCTCTGTTCCCCTATAACATCCAAGATAGACAAAAAGTTTATGTGAAAACAGAAAAGGAAATGTGTAGCATTCCACATTACTCCCAGGTGTATTTTAGCTGTTTGGAGATAATAATTTATCCAATGCAGTATCCAAATTCCCAGCTAATGCATTGTTTTATTGCTAATTCATATCAGAGACAAACACAATAGCAAAACATTTAATTAAGAAATGAAACAGCATAAATAATAACTAAGAAAATCAACTAGTAAGATATGCCCTGCACTTATAATCAAAAAAGGGTTCTTTTTCTTACATCTACAGGGAAATTACTAGCTGGCACATTGAATAGAGCACTGGCCCTGTAGTCAGGAAGACCTGAGTTCAAATCCAGCCTCTGACACTTAACACACACACACACAAACTATCCATGTGACCTTGGGCGAGTCACTTAACCCCAATTGCCCTACCCTACCCACTCCAAAAAAGCAAAAAAAAAATTAGTATAATATAATTTTCATTTAATTAATCTAACTCTCCAGTTTAGTTGGAAAGCACAGTCATTTTACAACTCATAATTCCAGATTGGGAGGCTTTGAGCATAGTATGTGGTCTTCCCTTGGAGTCTTTCAGGGCTGGCTATAGGCTGGCTGAAAGCTCTTGCTTTGACTCTTTCAAACACAATTCCAGAGAATGAGGATACCACAGACATATAATTTTTGTGGTCATTTTGCCTTGTATCCTCTGCTACCACCTTTATATCAATGTTTCTGTACCAATTTCTTCTTCCTTCCCTTCCTGTTTGACATTTCCAACTAGATCTCCCATAGATATCTCAAATTCCTGTAATGGTAAGAAAATTTGAAGATCTCCCCTGCCCCTTGGCCCCTTGATAGGCTTAGGTGAATCTGAGAACCTTCCCTGATTTGAAAATATTCTCTGCCCCCTAATAGGCTGAATATGGTCACATGGAGCCTGTGGTGGGAGGAGTTTGCTGAAGCGTGGAGCAAAACCAGTAAAGAGAAGCTTGCTTTGGAGAGGCTTGTTATCAGGAAAGCCCACACCTTGTTACTTTGTAATCAGGCAGTGGGTCACCAGGGTTGTGATGTTCTCTAACCCTAGAAAAGGATCTCTCCAAATATATACCTCTGAGACAAAGTTTTGCTTTGGGGCTCACTTTGGGAAGAGTTGTGTGATTTGGCCAGATTAGACTCTGCACAGCAGTTGAGACCTCTGGCTTTGAAAACCCAGATGTTGGTGCTTCTGTCTCTGGTAACTGTATGTATGTGATGGTCAGACAGCTAGAAGCCCTGTCTGTTGATCTGCTGAATTGTGTTATTTTCTCTGTCTGTATTTTTTGTATGCTTGTAACTTCTGTTTGTATTCTCTGAAGTTCAGGGTCCTGAATTTTTCCCCTGAACTAGGAAATGATATATATTTGATTAAACTAAGATTGGTAACCCCTTTTGAGTTGCTTTCCTTTAGAAAAGTCGAACAAAGAACCTGTGCTAACAGTCATCCTGGGTATGCTAGGGTGCTTGCTTCTACAATTCCTCACATACAAAACAGTATTCATTATATTTTCTAAAAATCCACTTCTTTATCAAACCTCCCTATTTCTGCCATGGACACCACCATTCTTCCAATATTCCAAGTTCAAAACCTTGATGCTATCTTATATGCTACACTCCATCTCTATACTGCTAATGCAATACACACACTGGCTGCTATGAATATGCAAGCTTATTTCCAAGTTTGAATCACAAGATAATGGTCTCTCTTCTTTGAAGATAAAGCCAAGATATTTATTCTTACACTAGAAAGCCATATCCACCATGGTAATAAAGAAGTTGGTACACATTGCTAATGTAGGAATCATCACCATCCCCAAGGCTTCTCTCTATCAGGCCACCCCACAAACAAGCTCCCTTAGGCAAAATGCCCCTCTCTCACCCACACTAACTGCTCTGCCTCTCTCTGCCTCCTCTCTCTCTCAGGGCCACATCACTCTCCAACTTCCTGCTCCACCTGTTCCTGTTCCACCTGTTTGGCAAGCTCCTCCCACCACAGGCTTCATGTGACTCAGGCTCAAAATAGGTCACATAGGCCTATTAATGAACAAGAAAGACCTTCCCATTCCATTAACAATACATTAACAATATAATCTCCTATCTTTATGTCCTTGAATTGGCAGTCCTTCATGCTTGTGATGAACGCTCTCTTCACAGAATTTCTCTCTTCCTTTAAGATATAGCATAAGAACTATCTTCCACATGTAGCATTTCCTGATCCTTCCTCCAATTTCTAATACCATCCCTCCTTAGCCATTTTATATCTAATTACTTTGTATTATATGCTTTATGTGTGTGTGTGTGTATGTCACACACACACACATAGATATAGCCATAGCTTAGGTAATGATAAAAATAGAGATAGTAATAGGGGTAAATTGATATAGAGACAGAAATGATAGAGAACATGGTAGAGTTAGAGGTACATAGACATGTACATGGTTTCTTCAATGATAGAATATAAGCTACCAGAGAGTAAATTTTTTTTTATATTTTTATCTCAAGTACCAGAAAGTGTCTAGTGATATGTAGTTGGCACCTAATAAATGATTGTCCATTGGTAATTTGCTTGATAGATGAAATTCCTTATTTCCTTAAAGTCTTTTCTATGACCTACTGTTAATGCCCTCTGTCTTTATCTGCTTTGTATTTAACTACCATAGTTATTTTTTTTATTTCTATATATGTTTATTCTGTACATATGTACACACCATCCTTACCCCCCTCCATGAATGAAATATACCTGAGAATTGGAATTGTTCATTTTTTCATCTTTCTATCCAGTGCCTAGCATCACAGCTGAGCTCATAGTAGGTCCTTATCCAATGCTGCATTAATTACATTTTCCACCAGAAATCTATCCTAATGGTATTACCACCCATCTAAGTGGCAAAGATGACAGGAAAAATGGCAACTGTAGGAGAGGCTGTCAAAAGTAGGTGCATAAATGAACTGTGGGTAGACCTGGGAATGAGTACAATCTGTCTGGAAAATAATTCAGAATTATACACACAAAAACTACTAAACAGTAGATATACTTTAACCTAGCTATACGACTGCTGGGCCTATGCCCCCTTCCCCCCCAAAAAGGAACAAAGAGAGAGGAAAAGGTCCTTTATGGACAAAAATATTTGTAGCAGGTTTTCTTGTAGTAGCAAAAAACTGGAAGTTAAGAGTACATCCAGTAATGGAGGAATAGCTGAATAAATTGTGATATATGAATGTGATGGAGTACTATTTTGCAGTGAGAAATGAGGAAATGTGTGATTTCAAAAGCCATGGGAAGACTTATATGAACTGAGGAAGAGTGAAGTAAACAGAAACAGGAACACAATTTACACAAAGACAATAGTAATGTAAAAACAAATAACTTTGAAGATTGCAATGACTGTCATCAATACAATGACCTTCACAGTTGCAGAGCAACATTGATGAAATTCTCCAACCATTACATAGAAGTGATGGATTTAGGCTGCAGACTGAGGTGTATATATGCTTGTATACATCCTTTTGGGGAATTATTTTTGCTTCATTATATTTATTTTATAAGAGGTTTTCTTTTTTTTTTTTCCAGTGGGGTGGGAGGGAAAGAAGATAGATTTTTTTTCAATTTTTTTAAATAGAGAAATGGGGATGATTCGAATGGGAACTATTATACCCATTTTCATATGAGATCATTTGTTTTACATGTTTTATCTTGCTACAGGAGACTCTCAGAAAGAGGGAATAATCTGTAAGTGTATGTAATGTGAAAACAAAGTACAGCAATAAAATTGAAAGGTACCAAAAAAAAAAAAAAGGAGAAGGGGTAAGAAATCCTGTGGATATCCATACATAATCTAGGGAGAAATAGGTGGCTACAGGAAGAAGAAAACATCATTGTTGCCATTTTCAATCCTCTTTAGGGAATTCTAGGAAATATAAAATTAATGAATTTTCCAATTAATCAATCATTTATTTAAAATTAGTTTTCAAAACCCTATAAGCTAATTTTCTAACTCTGAAATGATTCTAAAATAATTGAAATCAACATTGTAACCACTTTCCTTTTCTTAAAAATTGTAAATCTAGGGTCTCTGGTTCAGTGTGCTGGCTACTGCTTTGGGCTACTCAATCTGCTTATAATAGATGAATAACAGATATCATTATTCCTTCTCCAGAATTTAGCAGCAGGTCACATAGATCCACCTTCTGCCTTCAGCTTACCTTCATCACTCTGCCACTCTCCTCTAAACAAGCAGACCTATCTAGCTATAACACATCTCCCTAAAATGATTATTCCTTCTCGCATCACAGTCAGATATACAATAGGAAGCATTTCCAGATCAATATGTTCCTGTTGAGAACAGGGCCCTTGTTACAAATGATCATTTCTTCACTAGAAACCAAAGGGCCCCTTATGCTGGGTAAAACAAGAAATAACTACAGTATTAAAGCAGAAGCCAGATCTGATATATGGCCTAGGCAGGAAAGCCCAAATCCACATCATGAAAGAAGAATGGTAGGGCAGGGGAGCTTTAATAGATATCTAAATGGAATCAGTATTGCCATTCAATGTAATGCATTTAGGGATTTTTATCTATTGTCTTCTTTATTTTGTTCTGTTTTGTTTCTTAAAGCCAGGAAGATGTAGCCTACATACCTTAAATCAGACTTATGAAAAAGGTTTGTGTGTTTTCCACTTCACAGGGACACATAAACATATCCTACTCTTTCCAATTTGTTGTCAGAGTACACAACTAAATCCCTGAATAAAAGACTTGTAGTCTATTGGGGATCAGATACTAAGTGATTATAGATAACACGGAGGCTAAAAACACTATTTTGTCCAACAACCAGAGAAGTAAATAAAATTCTTATCCATCTAGTTCCTGATCTTCAGTTTAAAAGTTAGGGTAGCAAAGGTTATTAGGGTGAGTAATGTCCAAAAAGTAACAAGTGTAAATATTGCGATTTTTTTAAATGAAGTTTAGCAGCACAGGGAGAACATTTCTTGGAAAACTACAACCTTATGCTTTAAAAATAACTTCCAATGAAAATGAGACCAAAAAGGAATACAAAATAGAGGCAGTTCATAGAAATATTTTATGCCTCTTACCTAAAGGAGGGGAGTAACAATAATATTGATGATGAGGACATTGATAAGGATGACAGCATTTTCATTAGCACTTCCCAGTTTGCACTGTGCTTTCCAGTTATCACATTTATCCTCAGAAAAACCCTGAGAGGTGGTTGCCATTACTATCCCCATTTTTGTTGTTGTTCAGTCATTTCAGTTGTGTCCAACTCTTCTGTGGCCCTATTTGGGGTTTTCTTGGCAAAGATATTGGAATAGTTTGCTGTTTCCTTCTCTAGCTCATTTTACAGATGAGGAATTAAAGCAAATGGGGTTAAGTGACTTGCCAAGGTCACACAGCTGGTAAGTGGCTGAGACCAGATTTGAACTCAGGAAGAGTCTCTTCTACTTCAGGCAGGGCACTCTATCCACTGCACCACCTCACTGGCCCAACCCCTTTTACCAATGAGTAAACTAAAGCTAAGAGAGAGTAAATAACTTGCCAAGGACTACATAGCTAGGAAGAGTCTGAGGCCAAGTTTGAACTCAGGATTCCTGATTGCAGGTCCAGTACTTCATTCACTGAACCACATGGCGGCCTCTAGATGACTAGATTTTGTCTGAGGTCCCTTCCAATTCCAGGATTATGATCCCATAACCATGTGACCCAGCCTGATGACTTATTTCCTTTATATCCTTATTTTATTTAAACTTGGAGCACATGATGGCCTACTTCTTTTGTCAGCTACATCGATTCTCCCCATGCTTATTACAGAAGGGGCTGTCCGTGAAACAGCAGCCATGACTGGGAAAGGTTAAATAATGACATCATTAAAGTCCTCTTTGAATATGGAAGACTATATAAAAATCTTCACTAATCATTTAACATGTGTTTACTACTTGTAAAGCACTTTCTTGAGTTATAAGGCTATGTATTGTCCTATACAACTTCTGCCACAGTTACTAGAGTACTGGAAATGGAGTTAAGAAGACTTGAGTTTGAATCCTGCCTCAGACATTCACTTGCTGTGAAACTAAGAGCAGGTTACATCTTAGAGACTTTAACCTCTATTTTTTCATATATAAAAGAGGGGGAATAGTACCCCAACGTAGATTACTGTGGCATGAGATTGTGTATGTAAAATGTTTTTCAAACCTTAAAGTCTTTTAAAAATATTGTCCAGTAGGATCAGAAAATAAGTTTGGCAAAGTAAAAAGATAATTACACTTAAGAATTGGAAGACTGAGGTTTAAATATTGCCTCAGACACCTACTACCTATGTGACACCGGTCAGATCACTTAGCTTCTCTGAGCCTCAGTTTCCCCATCTGGAAAATGGGGATGATAATATCAATCTCACAAGGATTTATGAGAAGATATTTAAAATGCTTTGCAAACCTAAGGCTCAGTATAAATAAATGTCAGGAACTGCTGCAGCAGCTGTATGGGTAGTAAGAGAGTTATTTATTCAGTCTCCTCGCTTAAAGAGCTCAAATTCTAGTGGGAATGAGAAGACATTGACAATTAAATATAATACTAAAATTGGAAGACAAAATGTTATGAAGTCAGATGAAGGGAGAAATTACATCAAATGAGAGAGAATGGGGAAAGCTTACGTAGGACTTCGTATTTGTGACATGTCTTGAAGAATGACTAAAATGTCACCAGACAGAGGGGAGAAAACGGCAGATGTAAGGAAATGGCATGAACAAGGTGCAAAGGTGGGGGAGCAGGGCACATATAGCGAAAACAACAGCCCAATTTTGCTGAAGAGTTGGCAAGATTATAGACCTTATAAATGTTACTCTTTACTATGCATTCAATAATAAACAATCACAAATATTTCTTTCCTTTTTTTTTAGGTAGTTGGGTTAGTGACTTACCCAGGGTGACACAGTAAGTGTCTGAGGGTAGATTTAAACTAAGGTCCTCCTGACTCCAGGGTTGGTGCTGTATCTGCTGCACGATAACTGCCCCAATCACAAATATTTCAAGGTTGTTGTTGTGTGTTTGTTCTTCATTTTCAAAGAGGACCATGGCATCAGGGAAATGATGACATGACTTGCAGTTGACTTTAATTTGAATGAGGGATGGCTGTGCAAGATCACCAGCCTCACTTTGCCCCCCAGAGCCATCTAGCCATCTGGATTCAATGACCTGATATTCATCAGGATGACTAGAGATGACCCAAGATGTAATTTGCATTTCAGGACAGGAAGAATAAGAGAGAAGATTGTACAATACACACACATACACACAATATCTCCCTTTAAACTTAATTCAGGTATGAAGGGTGAGCCCATGAGAAGGTGAGGCCTTTTTTACTGGGCTCTAGTATTCCATTAAGGAGAAATGAGAGTCCATCCTCCAGATTAACTCCTTGTTCCCATCTAACTCCTTGCTGGCAAGTTTAACAAATACTTCCTTTGTCCTGGCCTTGAGATATCTCTTTCATAAGGTAAGAATTCCTCTCTTCCTGGTTGTCAGGAGCCTTGCAAAAGAAGTTCATGATACTTGTCACCCTATTAATATCTTTTTTGCTGATGAAAATATCACAACTGTGATATATTCTCTTGGATTTGGTCTTTTAAAAGGGAGAACAGGGGGCGGCTAGGTGGCACAGTAAATAGAGCACTGGCCCTGGAGTCACGAGGGTTTGAGTTCAAATCCAGCCTCAGACACTTAACACTTACTAGCCATGTGACGTTGGGCAAGTCATTTAACCCCAACTGCCAAGCCTTCCCCCCTCCAAAAAGCAAAAATAAATAAATAAATGGGAGAACAGAAATTAAGAGAATTGAAGTGGAAGAAGTCATCTGAACAGAAATAATACAGTGGAAAATATAAAGACTCTGGTATCCTGGAGGAAAGCTTCTATAGAGGCCTAGCCCCACATTGATATACTCTCTCCTGGAAACCATGTGCTTGGTAGAATCATGTTACTTGTCTTTCCTTTTAGAAGAGGACCAATGCATCGTGGGGTGATGCCTGGACTCAAGCATGAGTTAGATTTAATTGAGGAAAATTTGCACAAAGTTGTCAGCTTCACTATCTTTCCCAAGGTCATCAAAGTCCAATGATAGGACAAAAATCAAGGCAATTGATTCAAGATGCAGTAGGTAACATTGGCATCTTCCATGTCTGACCAAGCTCTAAGGACTCCACAGTGCCTGCTTCAACTGGCTTCATGGCTATTGGAACAAATTATTCTCATCTGCCCTTTCCACTGGAAGAAGCTTTTACACGCTTGGGGAAGATACCCCCTAAATTCACCATTGGGAATGAGACTTATCAGTTTTGGTTGCTCTAAACCCGGTTAGCCCATCTACCAAGATGGTTTATGGGATTGTGGCTGCTTTGCATTCTATATCTTCTTGGAACCTCAGATGAGAGTTGAGAGCCAGGTAGATGCCAAAGGTAAATGAGCAGCCCTGAAAAGGGTTCAAAAAATTTCACACCAGAGATGTTAGTCCTGTTGAACATACCATCAGAGAATCATATCACCTAAGGAGAGGAAGAATCATGGCACCCCAGTGATAGTAGCAAATGCAGCGCTACTCAGTGTGACAAGAAGTACTGAGTCAAGCCAAAACCTACATACATTGGATTAACAAAGGAAAAGTGACAGAAGAGTTCCAGACTCATAGAATAATTCTGTCGCTAAGGTTCCTTGAACCCCGATGAGAAGTTCTTGGGTGATTTGGAAGAACTCCAGGGCTGAGTAGTATAGTTCCTACACCAAGCAAATTCCAGAAACAGGGAGCATGGAAGGACTGAGCAATGACAAGGAGGAGAAAAACCAGAACTTGTCCTTCACTAATACTGAAAGCATGTGCACTGTGCAGGGTGATAGGTCAATTCTCTAGCAACTATGATTTTTTTCCCCTTAAGTCTAGACTTCAATTCCAGGATACTGCTTTAATTATATAGGGCCATGGAGTCCCCTAAATGAGATTGGGCCCATCAGAGAGGGAAAGAGAGTGTTTTCTTTTTATTTTGTGTAGTTCCTCTACCAATCCTTTGCATTTTCTATTAGATTAAATAAAATCCAACCTACAATAGGTGTTCAAGAATATTCAGTTGTCATTAGTGCTATTCTTTAAAAAGTTTGTTCTCTCAAATATTCTCTATTTTTTATGTACTGATCCTTTCTCAAAGTATATGCTTTAATTTCTAATTCTGTTTCATTTATAAATACAGTATAATCCCTTTAGGGCAAAAAAAGTATTGATCTTCCAAGGGGAAAAAAGCTGTATCTTGCTATTTTTGAACCTAAAAATATCATTTCTGGCTACCTAGCTTTAATTTTGTGATTACTCAGCTTTGACTTAGTATATTAGCAGGATGCAGAATGTTTTAGCATTAAAAATCTAGGCAAAGGAATTGAGGCCTAGGATTTAACTTCTCAATTACCTCACTTCAAAATCATGCAATAATCCTAGTCCTCAGCTATCTCACGGGACAGAAGATTCATAATAATGCCTACCTTGGTTTGTACACTGCTGTCACTCCAGAGTCTCAATAAGTAATCTTGTTTCTTCACTGCTCTATCTTGTTCTAACATAATTGATCCCTCCATAGGTAGAAGTTCTGGATGGTGTTTTTCATGACTTTTCAAAGGAAATAGTGCTTATGGTTTTAAAACTCTATCAGACAAGTTTAGGCATTGGCTTTGTGAGGTGGAAGGGGAGCTATCCAAGTCTCTGTAAAATTGAAATAAGCTTCTTCCTACAAGATACAAGACTATATCACATTAATGTTACATGAATACAACTGAATATTATGATTACAATAAGAAATTCTTAATGTGAGGAATTCATAGAAATGTAGGAAGATTTACATAAAGTAATTTTTAAAATGAACAATATAGGGCCAATAGAATATATACAACTACAATAATATAAACCATAACACTAAAAAGTATTCGAAGTCCAGTTATTGCAAGAAGCAATCTCTGCCCTAAAGAACTGATAAGGAAAACATTCATTTTTTTCTCCTGTCTTTAAAGAAGATATTCTGGGGTGAGAAGCACCAGAAATTAACTTTCAAACCACAATATGTGGGCAGCCCAACCAAACCCATTTATTTATTGAATAAGGCTAGCCCTGATAATACTAAGAAATAACATCAATTAAAACCTCAGAAAAAAAATTATCTACATTATTAACCAAGGAGTGATTGACACTTATTAATCCAAGGTATATACACTGTATCAAGAACTTAAGTATTTTTTTTTAATGCAATCGGGGTTAAGTAACTTGCTCAAGGTTACACGGCCAGTTATTATTTCTGGGTGTGGTGCTGAGTATCTGAGCCCAGATTTGATCCAGGTCATCCCGACACTGGAGCTGGTGCTCTTACTCACTGAGCCACCTGGCCGCCCCTAAGCAATTGGGGTTAAGTAACTTGCTCAGGGTTACACGGCCAGGTGTTTATGGGTGGATGCTAAGTGTCTGAGCCTGGGATTCAATCTCCAGGTCTTCTCAACACTGGAGCCGGTTCTTACTCGCTGTGCTACCTGGCCACCCCTGGAATTTAAGTATTAACCCAAAAGAACCCTAGCATTACCTTAGCAAACTTATCTTCTTTTTCATTCCTTTCCCCTACCTTTAAAAATTAGCTTACTTTCTTAATCAAGCATTCACTTTAAAAGTGCTACTCTTTGATCACTAAATTACTTTTAAGTATCATGCAAATAAAAAAGGGGGAAAATGTTCCACTAGGACAGCTTCCCTGCTTACTTTAATAACTCTGCTTGAGCTTTACAATGATTCTATGTCCTATATGCCATCAAGAGGTGACATGAGGTCTCAATGGGGATTGCAAAAATAAGCAATTAACATGTTACCTGCCTTCAGGACTGGTAACAATGGCAAAAGATGCATTTAGCAGTTAGGGTTGCTAGTCCCAATCAAAACTGTGCAATCAGGCAAGATTTTGCTCCAATATCCTCTTTCCTTCCTCCTGATTTTGTATCCATATTCCTACAGAGCTCTGTGCTTTGAAAGATTATTGAAAAAAGTTAACATACACATATAGGAGTGTCTGAATCTTAATAAAAGATTCTCAAATAAGGTTATAGTATCCCAAAGAATGAAACTTTAATGTCAAAATCACATATCCTTGAAACAAGTGAATGTTGAAAAGAGAGAAGGTATACAGGTGGAATGATCCATGATATAGAACTGTAGTACTTACAAAATACAATTTACTTATCATCAAATCACAGACTTCTCCAAGGGAGACTTGAATTTCCTCACTGAGGGAAACAGGAGAACAGTCATAATAAATCACTTAGTTCTGCACTTATCCATAAGAAGGATTTTGAGCTACAATTATGTCTCTCTGTCCTCTCAAATATTTATAGTACAGGAGTATAAGTACAATTCATAGGGAAAACCACATCCCTGGTCACTCTGAAGGGAGAGGCTAGCCCTTAGCTTACATGAAACAGTTTACCTTCTTTCTTAAAAAAAAAACAAAACAAGGACAAATAGGTCATACAATACAATAGCAAGCAGAAATTGGAGAAGCTGTATAATATTGGGATCAGTTTCCAGAGAAAATCTGTCTATGCTACCTGAAAATTTTATTTAAACATTGAAAATCTATGTAGGGACACAGAGCCAAGATGGAGGAGTAGAACAAACTTGGCATGAGCTCCTGCTCAAATCACTTCCAATATATGTAAACTAACAATTCTAAACAAACTTTAGAGCTATAGAACCCACAAAGAGAGAGAGAAAAAAAATCTCCCACTGACGGCAGCCTGGCAGGCTGACAGGAAAGATTCATCACACTGAGAGGGGAGGAGAGCACAGTCCCACATGAGCTACGTGGTTCCGGCTCTAGGATGGCCCCAAACAGAAGTGGCCAGAGCAGAATTCAGGAGAGTGAATCACCAACATCTGTGGTGGTTTCTAGACTTCTAAACTCATAAACACCAAAGAAAAAGTAAAAGGTCAGTGTGGAACTCTGTTGGAAGAGAGGAGTACAGAAGAACGCAGTCCAGCCCCTGGTCCCAGGGGGAGAAGAGGCAAAGGTGCTGGGACTATGACTCATGGCTGCCTCAGGAGCTCCTGGCCTGCAGTTTGTAGGGGGACCAAACAACCATTAAGAAGGTAATGTCTATTGCTTTAACTTGCTTGGATCTGGATCACAGTCTTGGGTGGTGGTCCTGGGGTGTATGGCCAGTATACCAGAGCTTGCAGGGGCTGCAGAGAGGGTGCCCTCCTAATAGCTCTGGCAGCCATGAAAACCCCAGCGATTTGGTACAAAGCTCTCTCCATTCTGGAAGCAGAGTTCTAACATAGCAAAGAGCACAAAAGTCAAGTAATTGACTGGCAATATGAGCAAGCAGAGGAAGCACAAAAAGACCATAGTATCCTTTTTGGGGGACAAAAAAGATCAAAGCATGGAGTGGCAAGAAGACAGCAAAGTCAGAAATACTGCATCAAAAGCCTCCAAGAAAAGTATGAACTGCTTACAGGCCATGGAGGTGCTCAAGAAGGATTTTGAAAATCAAGTAAGAGAAGTGGAGGAAAAATTGGGAAGAGAAATGAGAATGATGCAAGAAAATCATGAAAAGCAAGTCACCAGCCTGCTAAAGGAGACCCAAAAATACACTGAAGAAAATAACACCTTAAACAATAGACTAACTCAAATGGCAAAAAGAGGCCCAAAAAGCCAGTGAGGAGAAGAATTCCTTAAAAAGCCAAATTTGCCAGATGGAAAAGGAATTTCAAAATCTCACTGAAGAGACTAACTCCTTCAAAATTAGTTGGAGCAATTGGAAGCTAATGACTTCGTGAGAAATCAAGATACTATAAAACAGATCTGAACAAATGAAAAAAAAATAGAAGGCAATGTGAAATAACTCATTGGAAAAAACCACTGACCTGGAAAGTAGATCCAGGAGAGATAATTTAAAAATCATTGGACTTTCTGAAAGCCATGATCAAAAAAAGAGCCTAAATACCATCTTTCAAGAAATTATCAAGCAAAATTGCCCTGATATTCTAGAACCAGGGGGCAAAATAGAAATGGAAAGAATTTACCAATTGCCTCTTGAAATAGATCCCCAAAAGACAACTCCTAGTAATATTATAGCCAAATTCCAGAGCTCCCAGGTAAAGGAGAAAATACAGAAAGCAGTCAGGAAGAAACAATTTGAGTACTGTGGAAACACAATCAGGATAACACAAGACCTAGCAGTTTCTACATTAAGGAATCAAAGGACTTGGAATATGATATTTCAGAGTTCAAAGGAGCTAGGACTAAAACCAAGAATCACCTACCCAGCAAAACTGAGTATAATGCTGTAGGGGAGAATATGGTCATTCAATGAAATAGAGGATTTTCAAGCATTCTTGATGAAAAAACCAGAGCTGAACAGAAAATTTGACTTTCAAATACAAGAAGCAAGAGAAGAATGAGAAGGTAAAGAGGAAAAAGAAACCATAAGGAAATTATTAAAGTTGAACTATTTACATTCCTACATGGAAAAATGACAATTTAATTCATAAGACTTTTCTCAGTATGAGGACAGTTGAAGGGAATATATATGTATGTGTGTGTATACATGTATATGTATGTATGGGAGGGTATATGTGTATATGAATATATATGTGTGTGGGCATATGTATATTCATGTATACATAGACAGAGGGCACAGGTTGAGTTGAATATGAAAGGATGATATCTAAAAAATAAAATTAAGAGATGAGAGAGGAATTTATTGGGAGAAGGAGAAAGGGAGAGATAGATGAGTGTAAATTATCTCCTATAAAAGAGACAAGAGAAAACTGTTACAATGGAGGGAAACAGCAGGAAGGTGAAAGGAAATAGGACAGCCTTATTCTCACTGAATTTGTCTTAAGGAGGGAATAACATACACACTCAACTTGATTTCTTACCCTACAGGAAAATAGGGGGTTGTAGGGGATAAGGGGAGGATGATAGAAGGGAAGACAGATTGGGGGAGAGGATAGTTAGAAGCAAACCTTTTTGAAAAGGGATAAGATCAAAGGAGAAAATAGAATAAGCGGGGGATGGGATAGGATGGAGGGAAATATAGTTAGTTTTTCACAATGTAGCCACTATGGAAATGATTTGGGTACCTGCACATTTACAACCTATATTGAATTGCTTATCTTCCCAGTGGGGGTGGGTAAGGAGGAAAGAAGAGAAAAAATCTGGAACTAAAAGTTTTCAAAAGAAAAGTTTTTTAAAAATTGGTTTGTTTTTTTTTTACATGCAACTGGGAAATAAGATATACAAGCACTGGAGTATAGAAATCTATCTTGCCCTACTTGAAAGTTAGGGGGGTGATGGGGGAGGATATAAGAACGAACAGATTGGAGAAGGGGTATTCAATAGGCTTGCTATTTTGGGATGGGGGTAGGGGAAAGATGGTGAGAAAAAAATTGTAACTCAAAATCTTGTGGAAATGAATGTTGAAAACAAAAAATTGATAAATTTATTTTTTATATATTTTTAAACTCATGATTTTAAAACTTGGAATTCCAGAACCTTTCCCTTCCTCCCTCATCACCCACTCTTTAAGGGAAGATAGGCAATTCAATATAGGTTGCAAATGTGTAGCTACACAAAAGATTTTCATAGTGGATATATTATGAAAGGCTGACTATATTTCACTCCATCCTATCCTGTCCCTGACTTAGTCTATTCTCTACTTTGACCCTGTCCCTTTTCAAAAGTGTGTGCGTCTAGCTTCCCTTCCCCCCAACCTGCCCTCCCCTCCATCATCCCCACTCTCATACCCTTCCCCATACTCTCCTGTATGATGAGATCCTATTTAGTGTGTATGCCATTCCCTCCCTAAGCCAAATTCAATGAGAGTAAGGTTGACTCATTCCCTTTTGCCTTCCTGTTCTTCCCCTCCATTATAAGTTTTCCCTTACCTCTTCTTTATGAGATAATTTATCCCATTCTCTGCCTTTCTATTTCCTCTCATTATATTCCTCTCTCACCTCTCAATTTCACCTTTTATGTATCACCCCTTCCTATGCAATTGATCCTGTGCCTTCTTTCTATGTATACCTATACACATATATATATACACACTCACATATATATTCATATGCCCTTATACCATCCTATATAGACATATATGTGTGTTTATATATATATCATACATAAATATGTATACATTTCTATTCCCTCTAACTATCCTCATACTGAGAAATTCTCATTAGTTACAATTATCTTTTTTTACATGTAGGAATGTAAATAGTTCAACTTTTATAAGTTCCTTATGACCTCTTTTTCCTGTTTATCTTCTCATGCTTCTCTTGTTTCTTATATCTTAATGTCAAATTTTCTATTCAACTCTGGTTTTTTCAACAAGAATGCTTGAAACTCCTCTGTTTCACTGAATGACCATATTTTCCTCTGAAACATGATACTCAGTTTTCTGGGTAGGTGATTCTTGGTTTTAATCCCAGATCCTATGACCTCTGGAATATGACATTCAAAACCTTTCTATCCCTTAAAGTAGATGCTGCCAGGTCCTGTGTTATCCTGATTGTATTCCATAACACTTAAATTGTTTCTTCTTGGCTCCTTGCAATATTTTCTCCTTGATCGGTGAACTCCAGAACCTGGCTATAATATTCCTAGGAGTTTTCCTTTAGGGATCTTTTTATTAAATCAAATGCTTTCTTAATTTCTAGTTTGCATCATTCATTTCCACAAGATTTTGAGTTACAAATTTTCTCCCCGTTTTTCCCCTACCCACCACCCAAAAATAGTGATATCAATGGATATTCCCTCCTCTAATTGGCTCTCTCCCATATCTTCTCCCACACTCCCTCTGACTTTCCAGTAGGGCATGGTAGATCTCCATCCTCTGGTGCCTCCATATCTTATTTCCCAGTTACATGTAAAATAATATTGATAATAGCATATATATATATATATATATACACACACACACATATATATATGTATATATATTTAAACATTTGATTTTAAAACTTTGAATTCCAGATTCATTCCCTTCCTCCTTTGTCACCCACCTTTACTGGGAAGATAAGCAATTCAATATAGGTTGTACATGGGTAGCTATGCAAAACATTTCCATAGTAGACATACTGTAAAAGACTGACTATATTTCCCTCCCTTCTATCCCACCTCCCACTTGGTCTATTCTCTACTTTGACCCTGTCCCTTTTCAAAAGTGTGTGCTTCTAGCTTCCCTCCCCCCCAGCGTTCTCCCCCTTCCATCATCCCCTCTCTCATCCCCTTCCCCCCTACTCTCCGGTGGGGTGAGATAACCTATTTGTGTGTATGTCATTCCATCACTAAGCCAAATTCAATGAGAATAAGATTGACCCATTCCCTTTTGCCTTCCCGTTCTTCCCCTCCATTGCAGCCATTTTCCCTTACCTCTTCTATATGTGATAGTTTACCCCATTCTGTCTCTCCCCATCATCTCTCATTATATTCCTCTCTCACTTCTTAATTTCATCTTTTACGTATCATCCCTTCCCATTAAATTGGTCCTCTATCTATGTATACATGTACACATATACACACATACATTCACATATGTATTCATATGCACATATACCCTCCTATATAGACATATGTGTGTGTATACATTTCTATTCCCTTCAATTATTCTCATACTGAGAAAAGTTCCATAAGCTACAATCATCATTTTTCCATGTAGGAATGTAAATAGTTCAACTGTGATAGGTTCCTTATGATTTCTTTTCCCTATTTACCTCCTCATGCTTCTCTTGCTTCTTGAATCTGAATGTCAAATTTTCTATTCAACTCTGGTTTTTTCATCAAGAATGTTTGAAAGCCTTTATTCCACTGAATGACCATATTTTCCCCTGAAACATGATACTCAGTTTTTCTAGGTAGGTGATTCTTGGTTTTAATCCCAGCTCCTTTGACATCCAAAATCATATTCCAAGCCCTTCAACCCCTTAGTGTAGAAGCTGACAGATCTTGTGTTATCCTGATTGTGTTTCCCCAATATTGAAATTGTTTCTTCCTGGCTGCTTGTAATATTTTCTCCTTGATCTGGGGATTCTGGAACCTGGCTATAATATTCCTAGGAGTTTTCTTTTTGGGATGTTTTTCAGGAGGTGATTGGTGTATTCTTTCAACCTCTATTTTGCCCTCTGGTTCTAAAATATCAGGGCAATTTTCCTTGAGAATTTCTTGAAGGATGATTTCTAGGTTCTTTTTTTGATCATGGCTTTCAGGTAGCCCAATAATTTTTAATTTATCTCTCCTGGATCTATTGTCCATGTCAGTGGTTTTTCCAATGAGGTATTTCACATTTCCTTCTATTTTTTTTTTCATTCATTTGGATCTGTCTAATAGTATCTTGATTTCTCATAAAGTCACTATTTCCATTTTCTCCAATCTAATTCTGAAGGTATGATTCTCTTCAGTGAGATTTTGAGATTCTTTTTCCATCTAGCAAATTCAGCTTTTTTAAGGCATTCTTCTCATTGCCTTTTTGAACCTCTTTTGCGATTTGAATAAGTCTATTTTTAAGGTGTTATTTTCTTCAGTCAGGTTGTTGACTCTAATTTCATAGTTTTCTTGAATCATTCTAATTTCTCTTCCCAGTTTTTCCTCCACTTCTCTTATTTGATTTTCAAAATCCTTCTTAAGGTCCTCTATGGCCTTTTACCAGCTTTTGGTGCAGGATTTCTGACTTCATTGTCTTCTTGCCATTCCATGCTTTGATACTTTTTGTCCCCAAAAAAGGAATCCAAAGTTGGATTTCTGTGTTTGTTTTGCTTCCTTTACTTGCTCATATTGCCACTCAATTACTTGACTTTTGAGCTTTTTTTCCACAGTAGAGCTCTACTTCCAGAGAGAAGAGCTTTGTCCTAAATTTCTGGGGGGTTTTGCAGCTGCCAGAGCTATTAGTTCAGTGCCCTCTCTGAAGCCTCCATAGGCTCTGGCTCACTTTGTCACATACCCTAGGGCCTCCACCCTAGACAGCAATACAGATCCAAGCAGGTTAAAGCAAGAGCGATTATACCTCAGAATAGTTTCTTGATCTGCAGGCCTGGAGCTCTGAAGCAGCCATGTGGCTACGACTACTGTGCCTCAGCCACTTCTCCCTCTGGGGGTAGAGGCCAGACTGCACACCTGGACCCCCTGTTCCCACAAATTCCACACTGACTTCTCACTTTGTCTTTGGCATTTATGGGTTGATAATTCTGGAAACAGCCACAGCTGCTGGTGATCTACATTCCTGATATCCCTCTAGCTGTGGCTGGTCAGGCTGCCCTTAGCCTAAAACTCTGGGCTCATGTGGGGGCTGGGCTCTGATCCCACTGTGCTGTTATGAACCCTTCTTGTCCACCTGCTGGGCTGTCTTCAGTGAGAGATTTGTTTCTGTGTGCAACTTTGTGGGTTCTGTAGCCCTAAAGTTTGTTTAGAATCATTTTTCATAGGTATTTGTGGTGGTTGTGGGGGGAGCACAGAGAGTTTTCCTGCTTCTGCACAGCCATCTTGGTTCTGCAATAAATTTATTAAAAAAAAAAGATCTATGTACCTATCTTATATGAATGTACATGTTCCTACACTGGGATAAACCCAACTTGACAATAGTTAATAATCCTCTTTGCATATGTAGCCTTTTTGAAAATATTTTCAATATCTCTACATTACTATTATATATATGTATGTATATATATATACACTTATGTATGTGTGCTCTTCAATTTTTTTTATTGAAAAACTTTTCAAATCAATTTTTGTTTCAATTGCAATTCTTTTTAGATGTTCAAAATTCCTATTTTTGTGTTTATACTAATTTTTTCTATTAAATCATATCATATGAGTGGCCATCTAGTCACACCCTGTTCACTTTTGATTTAAGGATCAACTCAACACTGACCTTTCCATTTTAGAGTCTCACAAAGTTCTGTCAGTAAAAACCTGATAACTTATTACACACATAAAATCCTGATGCCTACTCCCTTATGCTTAGATTGATAAATTACCATCAAGTTCGGTCAGTATGACACTGAAACACTGTTTCTTTGGTTCTACTATTACTATCCCACTCAGGGAAGACACTTTGTGGAAGTATTCCAAATGGGAATTTGGCAACTCTACATAATTTGAAGCTAGAAGATTGGGTTTGCTTTCTCACTCTGCCACATGAATGACCTCCAGAAAGTTCCTTAACCTTTTAAAACCTCAGCCCCCTCATTTGTAAAATGGAAATAATAACATTTACTCTAAATCAGTTTTCCTGCTTCACAAAGTTATAGTGAGGAAGAACTTTTGCCAACTTTAAAATAAATGTGCATTATTATCATTAGCTTTTAGCACAGATCACAGGATTATGGATTTAGAGCTGCAAGGCATCTTAGAGGTTTCTGAATATAACTTCCTCATTTTCCAGATGATCTAACTGAAGCCAAGGGAGGCTAAATGACTTCTCTAATCTCACACAAGTAGCAAGTGACAGAATTGGAATCTGAGCCTGCACCACTGCCTCCAAATCCAGAATTCTTTCAAATTGATCAGTATCCTTGGCATGAAAGTTTTAAAACTACTATTCACATAGACAACAACAACAATAATAGCTTACATTTATATAGTACCTACTGAGCTAAAGTCCTTTAAAATTATTATTTCACTTGATACTCACAATGACCCTGGGAGTTAGGGGCTATTATTATCTTAATTTTACAGATGAGGAAACTGAGGCAAACAGAGGTTAACTGACTTAGCCAGGGTAAGAAATCTAAGTATATTAGATAGGATTTAAACTCAGGCCTCTGATCTTAGCTGAGGGCTCTATCCTCTGTACCACCTAGTTATGGTCAATAGGATGAGACTGATGACTTTGCACAAGACATCACCTGTGATTCCTTTGATCTTCTTCAAAAATGGAGGACGAACCACATTGAGGAAACAATGAATGATCAGGACTTTGAAGTCCAGTAAATATGTCTTAAGGGGATTTAGAAGGACGTCAGTCGTGAGATGTAACCAGTCTGTACAAATCACGAATAATAAGTGGCTAGCACAGCAGCCTTAAAATCTGGAAAATAAATGTTTAAATCCTGCCTCTGATATATAATGGCTATGTGACCCAGGACAAAACTCATTTCCCAGAGCAACTCTATAAGATTATATATTGCAGAGCAGATGCCTATCTACAATGGAGCTTCATCAGAACCTCCCTACAGCAATGAAATCACAGGTCAGTTTCCATTTCATAAGTATTACATCAAACTAAGACTAGTCGATGGACATCTATGCATGGGGTAACCTGATGAATGGAAACAAAAGTATGATTGACTAAAAAATGAACATGTTCCTCTCTTTCCTACCTATTACTACTAAAAACTATTGTGTTTTCTCTAAAATTTCATAATTTATTAAGCACTTGCTATGTGCAAAGCACTGTGCTAATCACTGGGAATACAGTATTATAAAGAAAAAGAAAACAAATCCCTTCTCTTAAGGAATTCACATCCTAATGGGGGAAACAGTTTATATGAAATGTTTCAGGCTACAGATCAGGTGGAAAGGTAACGCTGTCCTTAAGATGCAATGGAAAAGCAGATGTCCTTAGTATATCACTAGAGGCTTCCAGTAGGAAAGAAAACATGTCCTATTTTTTGTTTAGTTGTTTTCAGTTATGTATGATTCTTCTCGACCCCTGTTAGGGTTTTCTTGGCAAATATATTGGAGTGGTTTGCTTTTCCTCCTCCACCTTGTTTTACAGATGAGGAAACTGAAGCAAGCAGGGTTAAGCGACTTACCCAGGATCACACAGTTAGCAAGTGTCTGAAGCTTGATTTGAACTCAGGTCTTCCTGCCTCCAGGCCCAGGACTCTTGTACCACCTAACTGCCCCATCAGTTTAGGGTAACGGCAAGAGACCAGAGGACTCAGAGCAAATATGAGGTCTAGTCCCTTTTCTCCCACTGCCTTATTGTGCAGCATTGAGCAAGGAATTTCACTTATCTAGGTTTCCATTTCCTTAGCTATAAAATGAAGTTGTTAGGCTACAGAGTTTCTAATTAAGTCTCCCAGCTCTGAAATTTTGTGGCAGTTGTGACTTTGCACAGAACTATCCTAGCAACACAATTTGGTTGATGGGACAGGTCATAGCTGATGGGCTTAATGAAAATTTGCCTCTGGCATAGCTATGTTGGTACAATGAAGTAGTGCTTTTAATGACCTCAAACTTCTCCCTGAAATGAAGGTCCATCTTTTATAACATCAATATTCTTCCAGAGAACCTACTTCCAATATTTGGATATTCTTACAATGATGTAAGATGTCTGAAAGTTATGGAATAAAGCAGCTTTTTTTAAAGCTGCAAATAACCCAAAGTATGCCAGAGAGAGAGGCACATGGTAGATGTGCACACCCCAAACAGTTATCCTATTTGCCACATAGTCAGAACAGAACTTTAAGCTGGATGGACTTCAGCTGGTTACTTAACTGCTTCTGGGCCTCAGGTTTCACATTTACCAAAATAAGGGAATTGGAGTCAATCTCCAAGAGCCCTCCCAGTTTTAACATCCTCTGATTAATTGATTCTAAATCATTCACCAGGTTAACTGAAAATAAACCCAGGTGAATGACCTAAGAATAGGAGAATAAATGAGTCCAACCTCTGCCACATAGTAGCTGTGGTATCCTGAGCGAATCACTCTACCTCTTGTAACTTCAGTTTCCACACCTGGAAAATGGGGACAAAAATAGCATCTTTCATATTAGATTGTGGGAGGATTGAATGAGATACTACATGTCCAATTGTTTTGCAGACTTTAATATTATCTATTATAGTGACTAGAAGGCAAGGCTCTGAATCTGGAAAACCTGGGATCAAAGCCAACCTCTGGCACATACTGACTAGAACCTTGGGCAAGTGCTTGATCTGTCAGTGTTCTAGGCAACTCCCCAAGATTATAAATTACAGAGAAAATGTTAGCCTGTATTAGCAGAAGGAGTTTCATCACCCTAGAATTCTCTACACTAATAAATCACAGATTAGTCCATATTCCTATGTAAAACATTTTGAAAATCTTCAAGTGTTAGCAATCATTATTAAAAGATGGCCCTGACTTTACTATCTACATCTGTCTAGATTTTCAAATATTGGGTTTGTTTAAAGTGAGGCAAACTATGCAACCCCTAAAAGCTAGGTAATAAGATCACCAAATAGAATTTGTTGAACTGTCTGCTCCATAGACTAATTTCATCAAAGAAGTTATGTTAATTATGGTCCCCTAGGTAATAGCAACAGCCTCTCTTTTTCTGTATTAAAGGAATTAAATACCTCAGTGCTTATCAATCAAAGTAACCATTTGTTATTTTTTTAAATAGTAAAGCAACAAAGATTATTATTCAAATACCAATTACAATGTGGGGGTGGAAGGAGAAGGTCAGTTCTTAGCCAACAGATTTGTTTCTCCCCTTAATATATGTCAAGAAGGCATAAATGTTCCTTTGGAAAGTATGTAGCTGCTTTGTATTTCAGACCAGTCACTGGATATATAGGGGCTAATGTTATCAATTTTCTCTAAAATAGCACTCAGTACCCTGGGGGTACTCAATAAATACTCTCTGACTGGCCAATTGGATTTTTTTTTGTTTGTTTGGTTGGGTTTTTTGCAGCTACCGAATGAAGGCAGAGGCACAAACTTGAAACTCTGAGGATTGATAAGTAAGGTAGGCAGTATAAAGAAAGAAATAACACGGGAGAAGGAAAGAGCAGCACCCTAAACTCCAGAGAGATTTTTGTGGCTTCAGGCTCAGATAGTTGAGTTGGATCCAGACAAGTGGAAATATACAAAATGGGGTAAGGGCCTTTGCGAAGAAAGAAAAACCAGGCCAGTATCAGCCTTTAGCAAACAGTATCAGCACTTGGCAAACTGTGAAGTAGGTGGAATTGTCTTCAGTTCCTTCACACCTCCTCTTCTACCATTTTTCATGGTACCTTGGCTCTTTCTCTCTCAGGCGGTTTGTCCCCTCCTGCTTACTCTGCCCCACACTCTTCATTCCTTCACGCACCATCAAAAACAGCAACAGCAATTTGAGCTCAGAATCCTTGGCTTAAATGTTATACTCACTTGAAAAAAAACTATCAAGATCTTAGTGTTATATACATCTTAATAGAGATTAGACCCTTAAACTAAAGGAATTAAGATTTAAGGGTATAATTTTAAGTGTTAGCGAACAGATAAGATTTTTTTGTGTTTTTGTAGAAGGGTGTACCCAAAACCCCCAAATCTTACCTGTAGCATCTGCACCTGCTTTCATCTAGAATCCTTCATTAATTGGGGAGGTTGTATATTTTTAATCCTTTATTTAAAGATTGTTTCTTTTCATTCTGAAATACTCATTGGACTCTGGCAGGCCACAAGGTACCATCTTTGCTAATAAGTAACTTAACAATGTTCATTTAGGTAGATGAGTTCTCTCCAGGAAGCTTAAAATCTAATTTTGAACAAGCTAAATGTGTTAATTACTTCAGGTATGGCCTACAAAACAAGTTTAGAAAACAAGACTTTTAGTTTCTTCACCTAAAAAATGAAGAGATTGAGATAAATAATTTCTAAGGCCCTTTTTAAGTCTAAATGTATAATTCTCCAATTTCATTATACAAAGCCCTGTGATATAGATAAAGATGTGGTAGTTGTATCATAAGTACAGTTATGTGAGAGCCATTACTACAAATATGTTGCCTGGGAGCAAAAATAATTGTAGAGGGTAGGATGCATAGGATAGGCTAATTGTGTTTAAATGCCATAGCAGAGGAGGTATTTTCACGATCCCTCAGTGTTCACAAAGCAAGGTAGGTACCCCAAGGGAGGGGCCACAGTTATGAGATCCTGAAAGGGAAAGTTTCTTTTTTTAAATTAATTAACTTCTTTTTTAGTTTTCAACATTCATTTCCCAAAGACTTTGAATTACAAATTTTTCTCTCTATCTCTCCCCTACCCCTAACCCCAAGATGGGAAGCATATTGAATACCCCTTCCCCAAATCTGTTCTCTCTTCTATTCCCCCATTGTCCCTCATTACTTTCTTATAGAGCAAGATGGATTTCTATATCCCATTGTCTGTATATCTTATTTCCTGGTTGTATGTAAAAACAATTTACATTTGTTTTTAAAACTTTGAGTTCCAGATTATTTCCCTTTCTTCCCTCCTCACATACCCCTACCGGGAAAAAAAAAAGCAGTTCAGTGTAGGTTATACATGTGTAGTTATGCAAAACATTCCCAGAGCAGTCATGTTGTGAAAGACTAGCTATATTTCCCTCCATCCTATCCCCCCCATTTATTCTATTTTCTCTTTTGACCCTGTCCCTTTTCAGAAGTGCTTGCTTCTAACTACCCTCTCCCCCAATCTGCCCTCCCTTCTATCATCTCCTCTCTTATCCACTTCTCCCCCTACTTTCCTGTAGGGTAAGATATCTAATTGAGTGTGTATGTTATTCCCCTCCTTAAGCCAAATACAATGAGAGTAAGGTTCACTCATTTGTAAGGAGAAGTTTCAAAGGCCATGCAGTAGCATAGCCTAGCAGTACTCTATGGAGCCAATGGATAATGGTCCCTGATATGGGGTGAAAATTCACCTGACCAGGGACAATGAGATCTTTGGGCAAAGCCCCATTCATTTCCTGCTAATTATGGCTCAGACTGAAGTCAAACAAAAATGTGAGGCAGTTCACCTTTATTTTGTATCAACTGAAAAATAAAAAAATCACCAACCCATCTGAATGCAATGGTAACTAGAGGCATTTTCCTTCTATGGAAACAACCAAAACCAGCCATCTGTAAGAGGTGTTCCTTCCTAGTGATATTTATTCATTCTCTATTGCCTCTTGATTTCTACACTGTGAATCAGAATCACCTAGGTAAAAAAAAAGCTCATATTTTGCTTTATAAAGTTATAAAGCTTTTCATATTATATTTGTCTTCCTGAAAGCATTGTTATAACTTCCATTTTACAAATGAGAACACTGATATTCAAAGAGGTTAACTGACTTTCCCAAAGCCATACATTTAGGAGGTGATGGGATAAGGTTCAACCTAGATATCCTTATTCTATTCAATTGAGAAAGTATATATTGAAGACCTGCTATATGCCAGGCACTGTGCTAGGAATCAGGAAACTGAAGGAAAATAAAATGGGTCATGCCCTCAAAGAGCTTCCATTATTTTATATCCAGTGCTCTTTCCAATATGCTATGGTGCCATTTTATGAATACCATTCAGATTTCAATAGTGTAAATTTAGAGACTTTACACAAAGAATGTGTAGTGTGTCCCATCTTCAGTCACTGTGGGTTTTGGTCAACCTGCATACTTTCAGTCAAAATCTCAAGGTATTGGTTTTCAAATCCCCTCTGAGCTACCTTACTGGGATAAAGTCTTTCATCTTAATCTGGAGCACCCATTGATGTTTTCATGAATCCAGTTGCTGGGCTTTTGTCCCCTAATACAGTATCTCCCAAGTGTCTCACTGATTCAACTTCATAAGATTATTAATTTGTAAAAGTCTTTAATAAAGCTCAAGCTTTACTTGCATATAACAAAAGTATATACTTCAAATTCTATTCAATCCCAGGTCCTATCCCCTCACATAGACAGAAACCTTTTTATTTAAGCTGGAATCCAAGTGCCCCCATCAAAAACCCATGCCACCAGGGTTTAAAAATAGTATGGATAGATATCTATTCATAACTGTCCTGGCACCCAGAAAAATTGAGGAGAACTGCATGCAGTTAACTGAGATACAGGACTCAGTCTGTCTCTCCTGGTTGCAGCTACAGAACAAATAAGATGTAAAATTTGTGTTATTGGTTATCAAACCTCAGCTCTCTTTCTTTTTATTTGGTTTGGGGGTGGTAGGGGAGAAAAAAGTTCGAGTATCATCTACTCCATCAATATCATTTTTTCCCCATGAAATCTCTTTGAAACCCCTTACCCCACTCACAGACCTAGAATGCCTCTTGCATAAATAAGTATTCTCTGAAATCTTGATGAGCCTTTTTGTAGAAATGGGGTTTGTACCAACCCTGAATTCTCTCATTTGAAAGTCAGTCTCTTTAGAATTTTTTAACTTTGGGATCTCAGCCCTGATAGGTATGAGAGATTCAGTATCTACCAAGGCTCCCTAGTCTTCACCTCTAACCCATGTTGTAGTCTGTTTCTTTCCTGAAAAAGCTAGGAAGCTACTACTAAGACTTGATTGATTCAGTAGGCTAAGGTTCTAGCTAAACAGCTGTAAAGCAACTTTTTAGTGACCTCAAGAAATACTACTGTGGCTTCCTAATTACCTAAGGGCATATAAAGTTCTGGCTATTAAATGGGGCTCTTCAGACATTGTCTCCTGACCAAATGAGTTTCCATTTAGAGGTAAGAGGGCTAAATCTACCTTGGCTAAGTGATGTATCCTTGTTAAATGTTCTTTCTGTGCTCTAAGTAAACTTCCTTTGTAACTGTTGAATGACCAACAAGTGCCCCATTTATTCCAAATCCAGGACCAAAATACTAAGGAATCAGTTTAAGTTAGGCCCAGCACACAACAAAGGGACTACTCAGACAATAGCTAGGCTATATGTAGACAAATCTCTTAGAAAGTTCAGTTCTGAGTACCAGTGACACTAGATCGTTGTCTTTGGCCATAAGAAAACCATACTGGTAATTCTATTCTAGATTACTTTGCTGTCACTTTTATAAAATAATTCTGATTTGGAAGAATCTTTTATTTTATGTGGAGTAATCCTTTAGGAAGTACAAATGTTTCCACAATGTTCTTTTATTCACCTTCAACACCAGAAGAGTCTGTCAAGATGAGAATACCTGAGGCGGAATGGACAAAAGTAATTATACTACAACTCTGGATTAAATTTAGATTTTAAAAAATCTGATTTCAAGTTCCAATCCTGCTACTTACTAGTCTGTGTAATCTTAAGCAACCTCTTCAGGTGTCAGCTTATTCATCTACATAATGGAAATGTTAGTCTTACCTCCCTCATGAAGTTATGAGAACCAAATGTGACAGTGTATATGAAAATGTCTTATATGGTAGCCTTTGTGACTTTTGAATGCATCTTTTAAAATGCCTAAATCTCACATCACCAGCCTTTGCACATTAATCTCATCATGTGACTGTGGGGACCTATCCTTTACAAACCTCTCAAATAAGTCTATGATTTTCCCTAAAGGATCAGCTCAGGCTGAGTTAGTTTTGTTTGCATCAACCAAAGTTTCTTCTCTTCAAATCAGCACTGTCTTAGAGTTTAGAGAGGGGAGGCTTGCTCTCTCCACATTTGTGTTCCCATTTCCAAACTTCCTCCATAGTGACTGGGCTAGTTTATGCAAATCACCCCAGGGTGCTGCTCAGAATACCTGTAAAAAAGAAATAGCAGTGAAGTCAGGAAAGAAGAAGCAACTCTACTTTGGGGATACAGATGTGTGCCCTCATTACCTTATGATGTAAAATGCTATACAAAAGTAACTTATAATGCTAGAAGAATATCTCATCTAAATTATGTCATGTACCATATACATTATTATTATTATTATCATTATTATTATTATTATAGAAATAACCAATAAAACTAAATGTGATTTAAATGCCTGGACATGTTACCCTGTCATTGTTATGGGAATGGAAATTTAAGGTCTTCTCTCCCCCTAGGCCCTTTGACAGGCTTTAGTACAGCTGGAGCCTGTGGCAGGAGGCTTGATTTTTGTGAATGCTTTTTGATTGGGCAGTGAGTCTAGGGTTGTTACATTCTCTGAGCAAGGGGAAGGCTATATAAACCTGATGTGAGGCTTTGTTTTGGGGCTCATTTTGAGAAATGTGTGATTTGACCAGAGGAGACTCTGGGCAGCCATTGAAAGCCCCCCAGCTTTGAAAACCCAGATGTTGATGTTTCCCTCTCTGGTAACTGTGACTAGGTATGGATTTAATGGTCAGACAGTTGGAGGTCTGTCTGCTGAAATGTTTCTATGTCTTCTTGTAACTTCTGCTTCTAACTTCTGTCTGTATACTCTGAAGTTCAGAGTGCTGACTTTTTCCCCTGAACTACGTAAATGATGTGCTTGATTGATTAAAGCAAGATTGTTAACCCATTTTGAGTTGCTTTCCTTTAGAAAAACAGATGTAAGAACCTTGTTGGAAGCCACCCTAGGGATGCTAGGGTACTTGCCATTACAGTCATATCACAAAGAAATAGTAGCTATGTTAAAGATCCTCTCATACAAAGGAATAGTTTTTCATAATATAATCTTTGGTGCTTTGTTCCAAGTATCTAGCTTGCTTCCTACACATAAGAATATATACCTCCTTATAGAAGCAGCAGGAACTAGACATAGCTATGGAATCAATTTCTTATCTTCCTCCTTCATTGCCTTGCTGAAATCTTCTTGTATCACATAGTTCTCATAAAATCTATGCCATACCTCCCGACAGGCATACTATGAAACATTTTCATCATAGTCTATGCTGTTGTAGCATCATAACATCATAGATTTAGCACTCTTAAGTAAACATAGACATCATTGATTATAACTTCCCAATTTTACAGAAAAGGAAACTGAGGTCAAAAGAAATTAAATAACTTGCCCAAGGTGACACAGATGGTAAGTTTTAGAGACAAAACTCAAAGCAACATCTTCCAGACTCCAAGTGCCCCATCCACTCTATCATGATACTTCCTCATTTTTGATGCTCTGCTCTATTTCAAAGAGAAATTATATGTATGTGTGCATACATATAAATGTATATTTATGTTTTGAGATTAAAAGAGAGTTCTTACCTCATTCTGTGTCTCTGTGGATGACTAGATTAGGAAGAAATTTACATTATTGCCCTATATGTCAGTTTCCAACTGGAGAATCATAAATCAAAAACATCTAAAACATACATAAAACATCTTAGCTACAAATCAGATATACTTAACAATTATCCTTCCAGTGTATGCTGAAAAAGATTAGTTGGGAAACATGTATAAATGATAGAACCTTCATTCAAAAATAGGTTTTGATTTAGACCATGCAAAATATATATTATCATGGAACATTTCCCCAATGGTGCTTCTCTCCTTTTTCTCCAAATCATGTAACACATCTCTTTACAGATAACTTTTTCAGAATGTCTTAATTTACATTTCACTAGGAAATACACCCTCCTCTTTATTTAATACAATATATTCAATCCAAGTCAAGAAATCCAGGATCACAGCAGACAATTTTTTAAGGCTTGGAGCTTTAAAGTGTGAGTTTTTCTTATGTTTCAGTAAGGTTTTTGAAGGAACTAGAAAATGATAAGATATTAACACCTATTACATATGTAAATAATGGCCTGCAGCTCAAGAACTGGAAAAAAAGAGCACCATTTTCCTCCAATTTCTTTTGGTGTTGTTGTTTTTTAAAAATGATTAATTTGCCCCATGTTATCTGAGTAATCCTTGGGTGCAAATGATGCTAATTTTAAAACATCTTGAATTAAATGTTTGCTAAACATTTCCCTCCCACCATTGTTTTCTTTTGTGTGATGCATTAACAAGAAACCATGAAGTGTAATTACTTTTATGAAAATAAACTAAAAACAATTATTCTTTTTAGCAAAGTTCTAATGGCAATGCTACTTTAAAATAAACAACAAAAGCATACTAAATGAGTCATAGGGTTCACAAAGCAAAGGGATGGAAAGGGGTTCTTATTTACGGGGACAATATTAGCATTTTATGGTACCCAAAATTGATTATCCTATCCTGATTTGTTTGTTTTCTTCATGCTCTGTGGAGCTATTACATTGGCTTCTGTATAATTCTCTAACTTGTTATTTCCCACTAGCGATGCTACAGCGATTACTTGGTTAGATGACACATTATGGAGCTTAAAATGTAATCAAATAAAAGAATTGATAGGACTTAAACTCCCAGAATACTAGCATTTTTCAAAAGGCATTTGCACATTAAATTTCCAATAGAAATGAGGAAGCAGGTGTTGAAGTTTATTTTTTTTAGGTGGTAGGTTAGGATAGGCAGCTCATATTTTTCCCCTTTTTTTCATCTCATATCTGAAGTTGGTTTTTTTTTCTAATATGAAGGTCCTTACTACATTTTAGGACCATTGCCCCCATTCCTATTGAAACCTGGTAATTGAAGTATTTTGCATTTCCTAAGGGTAGCTATCAGACTCACTTAAAAGCTATCTCAAAATATAGAAATTTGATTCATGTAGAAAGTGACTAATACCTAAGCTGATGGAGAATTAAGATATACCCCATTTCCTGGAGACCCTCCTTTCCCAAATAATAAAGTCACCATAGTTTACAGTACTGACTCAGTTGGGGTTCTAGCTAAATAGGAAAAACAAAAACAGGGTTGACTCTTCCTCTGTACTGCATTATTTTCCTCCATTTTTCACTACTTCCCATCAGGTATTGGGAATCATTCTGCTGTTGTTCTTCTCCATTTATAGTGCTATAGGTCTTCTAAGATATAATAACATATAATATAAACTGATGAAAATCATGAGCTATTTCATCTTTATACCTATCTCCCCAGTGCCTAGAACAGTGCCCTGAACTTAGTGTGAACCTAATAAATGTTTATTGAATTGATCAGAATGTTCTCCATTGTCCGTATCCTTTCTTCTCCCAAAGTTTCATGGCATTAATCACTGTTGTTGTCTCTTAAATTTGTGTCTTTTTATCCACTAGACTCTAGGCTTCTTTCAAGTAGGAATTGCTTTCTTTTCTACTTGTATTCATTGTATCTACACAGTAACCAGCATATAATAAGTGATTAATAACTACTTGTTCTGGCATAGATCTCAGTTGACAAAATCCAACCCTAGTTTACTCTTACCAATCACTTCCTTTACTTGTATTCATTTGCTCCTGAAGAAAGTCACAAATGCATGCTGATTAGATCCATTACACATTTATTTTATCTATTCTCACCTGGTTGTTACTTCAAATGATATAATCCTGTACCATTCTATTCATTCTCTCTCCCATTCATCATAATAATTATTCAACACCTTCTCTAGAAAAGCATCCTGTACCTCTACCACCATTATTTTAACCAAGTACCACATATCATACTTTGTAGAAAAAAAGTGAGGCTATTTGCTAAAGTACATAGTTTCTCTCCCCTTCTCCTTATTGAAAAGCTTCCTGATATAATCCCCTATCTTTCATTCCAGTCTCTAATCATGAGGTAACACTTCTCCTTGTCAAGGTCAATCCTTCCACATGAATCCTTGATCTTCTATCATGATCTCTTCTGTCTTCTCTACCATACTGTTCCCTCTAGTTCCTTTATCCTCTCTAACCTTCAGTCTCTTCCTATAGTCTCAATTCTTCCATGCTACTTACAAATATACCCAAGTAATTTCTATCCTTTAAAAAAATTCCCACTAGATCCCCAGAAGTAAGCATTCTATATCTCTTTCCTTTTGTCTGCTCATTTGCCTGAAAAAAAGTTGTCTACACTTATCATCTTCACTTCCTCTCCCCTCATTCTCTTCAAAATCCTCTATTATCTGACTGCTGTAATTATTATCCATCCAGAATTCTTCAAGGATCATTTAACTGTTAAAATGAATGGCCTTTTTCAGTCCTTATCCATCTTGACCTCTGTACCACTTGACAGCCCTGATCATTTTCTCCTCCTGGATTCTCTCTCCTCTTTGAGTTTTTCATGACAGTGTTCTCCTTCTCACTCTCCCTTCTTAGATCTTCATCCATATAATACCCACTACCTATGAGTATACCTGAAAGGTCTGTCCTGATTACTCTTCACTTTTCACTATACATTCTCTCACTTGGTGATCTAATTAGCTTCATTTATCATCTTTCTGTATATGACTAACAGATGTGTATATCAAGCCCTCAGGAAACTCCTAAACCTCAGTCCTGTATCACCACCAACAATCTATTAAATATTTCACACCCAATGCCCTGTAAGCATCTCAAACTCAATGTGTCCAAAACTTAATTAACTCTCTTCTCCCCCCGCAAACCTTCCACTCTTCAAAGCTTTCCTATCACTATTTTTTTCCTTTTTGGAGTGGGGAAGGTAGAGCAATTGGGGTTAAGTGACTCGCCCAAGGTCACACAGCTAGTTTGGTGTTAAGTGTCTGAGGCCAGATATGAACTCAGGGACTTCTGACTCCAGGGTCAGTGCTCTATTCACTGTGCCACCTAACCACCTCACTTTCCTGTTACTATTAAAGATGAAGCCTTCTAGTCACTTAGGCTCTCAACTTCAGTGTCATCCCTGACTTTCCACTCTTATTTATTACTTTTATTTTCCAGCTCTTTTAATTTCTGGCTCTTTAACATGATAGATAGATAGATAGATAGATAGATAGATAGATAGATAGATAGATAGATAGATAGATAGATAGATAGATAGGTGATAGGTAGGTAGATAGATAGATAGATAGGTAGAGAGAGATATGTGTGTATGCATATAAAATATATAGACATATAACTCCTTCTACAGGGGGCTTTTTCTTCCCCTCTGAGTCTACTTTCCTTTTATTCTGCATGTTTATAGCATATAACAATTTGACCTCTTCCCTTTCAAAGTATGATGATTGGTAAGGAGGGGCTAAGAGAGGAATTCCCTCCTTCCCCCCCACCTCTGCCAAAGAATGATTTCTTCTCAGGGATAAAGTTCTTCTTCTGCTACTAATTTCTACTTGAATTACTACAGAATTAGCAACTCAACTTTTTGAAGGTCTTTAAAATTTTATGTGACCAAATTTTTATCTATGCCAATCTCAGTTTGCTCCTCTAATTCTATTGCTAAAAGCTGTCAACCTTTTTTAAAGCAATCACTGGGGGTTAGTAATAGATACATAGATGATAGATAGATAGATAGATAGATAGATAGATAGATAGATAGATAGATAGATAGATAGATAGATAGATAGATAGATAGATAGATAGATAGATGGTAGATAGATAGATAGACAGATATAAACATATCTATATAGAGATATACATACAGACATATATAAACATATGTGTGTAATCATGTATAACATATTTCAAAATTAGTCATTATAAAAGAAAAGAAAATACAGAACAAAATAAAAACCCCCAAAAGTAAAGAAAATAAAATCTGTGCTTTTTTCAGATTCCATTACTTCTCTCTCTCAGGATGAATAGAATTTTTCATGATAAGTTTGTCAGAGTTATCTTGGATCTTTTTTTGCTTAGAATAACTAAGTCTTTCAACTGATTGTCTGACAATATTACTGTTACTGTGTACAATGTTATCCTGGTTCTACTCATTTTACTTTGTGTCAGTTCACATGAGTCTCTCCAGGTTTTTCTGAGAGTATCTTTTTCACATTTCTTATATCACAATAATATTCCATCACAGTCATATACAACAAATTGTTCAGCCACTCCCCAATTGATGAGCATCCCCTCAATTTCTTATTCTTTGCCACCAGAAAAGAGCTTGTGTAAATATTTGGGTGTAGTTCCAAATTGTTCTACATGATGGCTGAATCAGTTCACAACTCCACCAATGGTGCCTTAGTATCTTAATTTTCCCACATCCCCTCCAACATTTGTCATTCTCTTTTTCTGTCTTTTTAGCCAATCTAATAAGTGTGAGGTAATATCTCAGTATTATTTTAATTTGCATTTCTCCAATGATAGTGATTTAGAGCATTTTTAACATGGCTATAGTTCTTTGCTAAAGTGACTACTTAATCTGAAGACTGACTTCATACTTTGATCATTTTTTGATTGGGGAATAACTCTTATTTTTATAAATTTAGCTCATGTCTTTATATATTTGAGAGATGAGGTCTTTATCAGAAAAACCTGCTGCAAAATTTTTTTTCAGTTATGATTGCTAACTGTATTTCTCTCCATTCTGTTTCCCACCTATTTATTCTATTCTCTCCTTTCACTGTCCCTTCTCAAAAGTGTTTTACTTCTGACTACTCCCTCCCCACTATACCCTTCCTTCTATCAATCACCCTTATCCCCTTCCTTTCCTAATCTCCTATAGGGGGAGATAGATTTCTATACCCAATTGATTATATTAATTACTCCCTCTTTGAGACAATTCTAATGAGATTAAGATCCAAGTGTTCCCCACCACCTCCCCCATCTTCCCCTCCACTGTAATAGCTCTTTCTTGCCTTTTTTATATGTAATAATTCAACCCATACTACCTATACCTTTTACTTTATCACAGTGCATTTCTCGTTTTCACTCCTTAATTTTATTTTAAAGCTAACATCCCATCATATTCAACCCACACCTGTGCCCTCTTTCTATATATACTCCTTCTAATTGACATAATGAGAAAGTTCTAATGATATGATATAATTATATAATTTAATATAATATATATATATATCATATAATTTAATATAATTAAAAGAATCATCTTCCCATGTAGAAAGGTAAATAGTTTTACCTTATTAAGTCCCTTATGAATTTCATTTTCTATTTACTTTTTATGCTTCTTTTGAGTCTTGAATTTGGAAGCCAAATTTTTTGTTCAGGTTGGGTCTTTTCATTATGAATGTTTAATTCTCTGTTTCATTGAATATCCATTTTTCTACCTGGAGGCTTATATTCAGTTTTGCTGGGTATGTGATTCTTGGTTATAATCCTAGCTTCTTTGCCTTCCTGGAATATCATATTCCAATCCCTCCAATCCTTTAATGTAAAAGCTGCTAAATTTTGTATTACCCTGACTATGGCTACATAATACTTGAATTGTTTCTTTCTGACTGATTGCAATACTTTCTCCTTAACCTGGGAGTTCTGGAATTTGACTGTAATATTCCTTTTCTTTTTTTTGGGATTTCTTTCATAAAGTGATTGGTAGACCCTTTGAAATTTTATTTCACCATATAGTTCTAGAAGATCAAGACAATTTTCTGTGATAATTTCCTGAATGATGATATGTAGCATATTTTTCATTTGTTTTTATCGTGACTTTCAGGTAGTCCAATAATTTTTGAATTGTCTCTCCTGGATATATTTTCCAGGTCATTTACTTTTCCAATAAGATATTTCACATTTGACTATTTTTTTAATTCTTTTACTTTTTTTATTACTTCTCGATGTCTCATAGAGTCATTAGCTTCCACTTGCTCAATTCAAATTTTAAAGGAATTATTTTCTTTAGTGAGGTTTTATACCTCCTTTTCCATTTGGTCAATTCTATTTTTAATGAGTTCTTCTTTTCAGTTGATTTTTGGGCCTAATTTTCCATTTGGCCTAATCTATTTTTTAAAGTGTTGTTTTATTTAGTATTTTTAGTGCCTACTTTACCAAATTATTAATTTGTTTGTGTGTGTGTGTGATTTTATTGCATCACTCTTATTTTCCTTCCCAATTTTTCCTCTACCTTTCTTACTTGATTTTCAAAATCCTTTTTGAGCTCTTCCATGGTCTGAGGCCAATTCATATTTTTCTTGGAGACTTTGTGTGTGGAATTTTTACTTTACTATCTTCTGAGTGTGTTGACCTTCCTTATCACCATAGTAATTTTCCGTGGTCAGAATTGTTTTTTGTTGTTTGTTCATTTTCCCAGTCTATTTCTTGATTTTTCACTCCTTGCTGAGGTGGGTTTATGCTTTTAGGGTGGAGGGCACACTGTCACAAACTTCAAGTGTTTTTTATGTAGCTGCTTTCAAAGATACTTCTAGGCGCCTGCAAGTTTTCAGTTTTTCCAAAGTGGTGTGCTCTAAGGAGAGGTGTGCTTATCATTCTCCTGGCCTTACAGGCCAGGATCTGTAAGGGATCTGATCTGTAAGGGATTATGAGCACTCTTTCTTTTCTACACTGGAGTTGTGATGATAGTACCAGCTGCACTGTGACCACAAGCTCTGATGTGCTAGTATTCCTCTTCACCTGGGACTGCCACCCAGGACAGCAAACTGGATCTGAGTCTGGGCAAAGCAACAGAGACTTGCCCCCAGTGCCAGCGAAGAGACCCCTGTAATCTCCTTTTGACAGGTTGTGTGACCCCATTATAGTCTGTGGGCTGAGAGCTCCAGAAACAGCTGCTGATTCATTCACTCCCAAGGCCTTCTCCTGGTTTCCAGGGCCCTAATATGCACTGGCACAGCCTGTACTGAGCTGTACTCCATTCTGACCCTGGTGCAACAGACCTTTCCTGTCAAATTTTTAAGTTGTTTAAGGCTATAAAAATGTTTCAGCCCATCTTTTTGTGGGTTCTGACACTCCAGGATTTGTTTTATTGAATTATTTAAATGTCTTTGAAGGGTTTGGGGGAAGAGTTCAGGCAAGTTCCTGCCTTGTTTCTGGTATCTTGGCCCCTATCCCTTGAGTTAGTACTTTCTTAACACTTTAATACCTCATCTCCTGTGCCTAGGTCTCTCCCTATAGTCTCTTCCATTATGATATAAGCTTATTAAGGAAAAGGACTCCTTTTGCTTTTTCTTTGTAGGGTCAGTGCTTAGCACATGCCAAGAGTATAGGAAGCATGGGATGAATACTTATGGATTGAATGATTTATGGTTTATAAAATAAGCACTTAATATTTTTGTTTCTGCATTTGCTCTATATGTGCTAAAGTGTACTCACTGACTAAACTTTAAAAAGTGAATCTGAAAGGATTTTGGAGTGTCAGAATCCACTGGGAAACAGAACATTGGGGAATCCAGCCCAGGAAAGTGCCCACAGGGGTCCGGGCAGGGGAAGCAGAGAACATGTGGGGGCTGCAGCAGCTTGGACTAGAGAGCAGACTACAGCAGAGAGACGGAGCCCCAGCCGGTGGACTCACCCACCCCAAGGGTGATTTGCAGCTTTTTTTTTTTTTTTTCAGATTGATTTCGGGTAAGAGAGGGCTTGGCACCCCCAGCAGAGAAAGCAGCTTCTCCTGGGGCTATCATCCCCTAGCCTGGAAGTTTAGAAATCACCTGCCTGACTTTCCAGCACACAAAGTCAGCAACCAGGCCTTTAGCTCCTAGCCTGGGAAATTAGGAAATAGGAAATTACAATGGGAAGGAAGGAAGCTGAGAAAGAGAAGGGGAAGGCAAGAAAATCAATTAGAGCTTATTATAGCAAGCAAGAACAACCAAATACAGAGGACAACATGGACTATATACTCACATCTGAGACCATAGAAGGAGATGTGAACTGGTCTCAAGCCCAAAAAGCATTCTTGGAGGAGCTCAAGAAAGAATTTAAAGGCCTAATTAAGGAATTAGAAGACAAATTTAAATCTACAGTGACCAAATTAGAAAAAAAGTCTCCCTGAAGAAAAAAAATCCTTAAAAAGTAAAATTAGTGAACTATCTGGAGAAAATACCTCCCTAAAAAGGACCTTCAAAAACTACTCAAAGAGAATAATTCACTAAAAATTAAAATCAGTCAAATTGAAGCTCAGGACTCTATGATGCACCAAGAGTCAATCAAATAAAACATGAAGAATGAAAAATTGGAAGAAAGCGTAAAATAGCTCCCTGGAAAAACAACTGACCTAGTGAACAGATTCAGGAGAGATAACTTAAGAATTATTGGTCTACCAGAAATCCATGATGAAATAAGAAGCCTGGACAACAACTTCCAAGAGATTGTGAAAGAAAACTGTCCTGAAGTCCTAGAGTCAGAAGGTAAAATAGTTATTGAAAGAATTCACCAGACTCCTCCTGAAAGAGATCCCAAATTGAAAACTCCAAGAAATATAGTAGCCAAATTCCAGAATTACAAGATTAAGAAGAAAATACTGGAAGGAACCAAAAAGAAACAATCAAATATGGTGGAACTACAGTCAGGATCACACAGGACCTAGCAGCTACATTAAAAGATCAGAGGGATTGGAATTTGATATTTCGTAGGGCAAAAGAGCAAGGACTGCAACCAAGGATTAAACCCCTGGCAAAACTGAGCATAATCTTTCAGGCAAGGAGATGGTCATTTGATGAAATAAGGGACTTCCAGACTTTCCTGACAAAAAAGCCAGAGCTCAATGGAAAATTTGATCTCCAATTACAAGACTCAAGAAAGACATAAAAAAGTAAACAAGAAAAATACACACACATGCACACATGCACACTCATGCACACATGCACATAACTTGGGATACAATAAGAGCAAAATTACACCCCTATATGAGAAGCTGATAACTGTCAATATCAAAATTTACATGATTATCATGATCTTTAAAAGGGTTATACATAGATTGAGGGTGTGGGTATAAATGAACTAATATGATGATAAAAAAAAAGAAAAGCCTTATTAAGGGGGTTAAAGGGACTGTAATGAGATAAAAGGAAAGGATGAAAAAAGGTAAATTATGCCATACGAAGAGGCATAAAAACACAGTATAGTAAAGGCGAAGGAAAGAGGGAGAGGAACATCATTTCAACAATATTCTCACTGGTTCTGGTTCAAAGAGGGATCAACATAATCAGTTAAGTTTAAGATTCCAATGTGAAAAGACACCAAAACTCATTAAATAGAGGGAAAGGAGGGAGGGAGAGGAGCATTGTATGAAATTTACTTTCATTGGTTTGGGATCAAAGGGGGAATAACATACTCTGACAAGTATAAAAATCTATTGTGTCCTATAGGCAGTAGGAAGGTAAGGGAGAATAAAAGAGGGGTATTTGAGGGGAGGGAAATTGTAGTAAGGGGAGAGGGTAGGTAAAGAAGGGAGGGTCACAGGGAGGGAACACTGAGGGAGGTGGTGGTCAAAAGGAAAACTCTTAAGGAGGGGAAGGGAGAAGGAAGAAACAAAAATATAAACAGGGGAGGGTATAGGATGGAGGGAAAGAGACAGATAGTCATCATTACTAGGAAAGTGAATGGGATGAACCCTCCCATAAAACAGAGGCAGATAGATGAATGGATTAAAAATCATAATCCTTGGGGCTGCCAGGTAGCACAGCAAGTAAGAGCACCGGCTCCAGTGTTGGGATGACCTGGAGATCGAATCCCGGGCTCAGACACTTAGCACCCACCCAGAAGCACCTGGACATGTAACCTTGAGCAAGTTACTCAACCACAATTGCTTAGGGGCAGCCAGGTAGCTCAGTGAGTAAGAGCACCGGCTCCAGTGTCGGGATGACCTGCATCAAATCCAGGCTCAGATACTCAGCACCACACCCAGAAATAACTGGCCATGTAACCTTGAGCAAGTTACTTAACCTTAATTGCTTAAAAAAATCATAATCCTACAATATGCTATCTACAAGAAACACATTTGAAAGAAAAGGGATACCAACAGGGTAAAGGTAAAAGCCTGGAGTAGAATATATTATTCCTCGGCTAAAGTGAAAAAGCAGGGGTAGCAATCCTTATCTCAGATAAAGCAAAAGCAAAAATAGATCTAATTAAAAGAGATAAGGAATGAAACTATATCCTGCTAAAAAGCACCATTGAGAATGAAGCAATATCATTACTTAAAATATATGCACCAAGTGGTACAGCACCCAGATTCCTAGAGGAGAAGGTAAGGGAATAAGAGGAAGAAATAGATAGCAAAACTATACTAGTCGGGGACCTTAATATTCCCCTCTCTGAACTTGATAAATCCAACCTCAAAATAAATAAGAAAGAAGTTAAGGAGGTGAATAAAAATTTAGAGGGGCTAGGTATGATAGATCTCTGTAGAAAATTGAATGGAGATGCAAAGGAATATACTTTCTTCTCAGCAGTTCATGACACATACTCGACAGTCAATCATGTCCTAGGGCAAAAAAACCTCACAATTCAGTGCAAAAAGGCAGAAATATTAAATGCATCCTTCTCAAATCATGATGAAATAATAATTATATGCAATAAAGGACCATGGAAAGATAGACTAAAAACTAATTGGAAATTGAACAATTTAATCCTAAAGAATGAGTGGGTCAAACAAGAAATTATAGAAACAATCAGTAATTTCATTCAAGAGAATGAAAATAATGAGACAACATACCAAAATTTGTGAGATGCAGCAAAGGCAGTTCTTATGGGAAGTTTTATATCCCTGAGTGCATACATGAATAAATTAGAGAAAAGGAATTGGGCATGCAATTGAAAAAGCTAGAAAAAGAACAAACTTAAAATCCCCAATTAAATACTGTTAGAAATACTGAAAACCAAAGGAGAAATTAATAAAATTGAAATTAATAAATCTATTGAATTAATAAATAAAACGAAGAGCTGGTTTTATGAAAAAACAATAAAATTGATAGACCCTTAGTCAATATGATAAAAAAGGAAAGAAGAAAACCAAATTATGAGTATCAAAAATGATAATGGTGGGTCTACCTCCAATGAAGAAGAAATCAAAACAATAATTAGGAATTATTTTTCCCCACTGTATGCACATAAATTTGACAATAAGTGAAATGGATGAATATTTATAAAAATACAAGTTGCCCAGATTCACTGAAGAGGAAGTAAATTACTTAAATAACCCCATCTTGGAAAAAGAAATCAAACAAGCCATCAGTGAACTCCCTAGGAAAAAAATCTCCAGGGGCAGATGGATTTACTGGTGAATTCTATCAAACATTTAAAGAAAAATTGATTCTAATACTCTACAAGCAATTTAGGAAAATTAGTGAAGAAGGAGTCCTACCAAATTCTTTTTATGACACAAATACAGTAACCTAAATCAGAAAGAGATAAAACAGAGAAAGAAAATTTATAGAACAATTTCCTTCAGGAATATAGATGTAAAAATTTTAAATAAAATATTAGCTAAAAAACTAAAACAACTTCTTACAAGAATAATACACTTTGATCAGGTAGGCTTTATTCCAGGTGTTCAGAGATGGTTTGATATTAATTTAATTTAATTAATTTAATAATAATAATTAATAATTATACCACCAGTATAATTGATCATATCAACAATAAAATTAGCAGAAACCACATGATTTTCTCCATAGATGCAGAAAAGGCTTTTGACAAAATACAACATCTATTCCTATTAAAAACACTAGAGGGGCGGCCAGGTGGCTCAGCAAGTAAGAGCACTGGTTCCAGTGTCAGGAACCTTGAGCAAGTTACTTAACCCCAACTGCTTTAAAAAAATCTGGTATAGCTAGTCCACGTTCCCTAGAATTTCTTTTCACTAATTCCCTTTATATTCTGGACCATTTTTTCTTCCAAATGAATTTTGTTACTATTTTTTCTAGCTATATAGTTTTTTTTGTAAATTAATTGGTATAGCATTAATATATAATTTAATTTTGGTAAAATTATCATTTTAATTATATTATCTCCACTCAGCCAATAGCAATTGATATTTTTCAAATTAGTTAGATCTGACTTTATTTGTGTGAAAAGTGTTTTGTAGTTGTGATTATATAGGTCCTGGATTTGTTTTGGCAGGTAGATTCCCAAATATTTTATAATGTCTACAGAAACGTTAAATGGGATTTCTCTTTCTATCTCTTGCTGTTGAATTTCATTATAGATATACAGGAATGCCAAGGATTTATGTGGGTTTATTTTATATCCTGCAACTTTGCCAAATTTATATATTGTCTCAAATAGTTTTTTACTTCATTCTCTAGGATTATCTAAGTATATCATCATATCATCTGCAAAGAGTGATAGCTTGATCTTTCTTTGCCTAATTTTATCCCTTTGATTTCTTTTTCTTCTCTAATTGCTATTGCTAACATTTCTAGTACCAGATAGAATAAGAGGGGTGATAGTGGACACCCTTGTTTCACCCCTGATCTTGTGGGAAATGCTTCTAGCTTATCCCCATTACATATAATACTGGATGATGGTTTTAAATAGATGCTACCTATTATTTTAAGGAAGGCTCCATTCATTCCTATACTTTCTAGGTTACTTGCTCAAGGTTACAGGCCAGTTATTTCTTGGTGTGGTGCTAAGTATCAGAGCCCATATTCGATCCCAGGTCATCCCGACTCTGGGGCCAGTGCTATTACTCATTGCACCACCTGGCCACCCCTAAGCAATTTGGGTTAAGTAACTTGCTCAAGGTTACATGGTCAGGTGTTTCTAGGTGTGTGCTAAGTGTCTGAGCCTGGATTTGATTCCAGGTCATCCCAACTCACTGTTCTACCTGTTCACCCTGCTATACCAGATTTTAATCTGTATTATAAAGCAGCAGTCATAAAACCTACTTGGTACTGGCTGAGGAACAAAGTAGTGTATCAATGGAATAGATTGGGCACACGAGATTCAACCCTCAATGACTATAGTAATCTATTTTTTGATAAACCCAAAGACCATAGTTTTGGGGATAAGAACTCACTATTTGACAAAAACTGCTGGGAAAACTGGAATATAGTATGGCAGAAACTGGGCATAGACCATTACCTAACATCATATACCAAAATCAAGTCTAAATGGGTGCATGATCTAGGTATGAAGGTTGATACTGTAAGCAATATCAGAAGGCAAGGAATAGTTTATGTATGAGATTTGTGGAGAGGGGAAGACTTTGTGACCAAACAAGAATTAGAGAGCATTATAAAATGCAAAATGAATAATTTTCTTTACATGAAATTGTAAAGCTTCTGTACAAACAAAGCCAATGTAACCAAGATTAAGAGGAAGGTGGGAAATTGGGAAAGAATTTTTACAATGGATGTCTCTGATAAAGGACTCATTTCTAAAACATACAGAGAATTGAGTCAAATCTGTAAGAATACAAGTCATTCCCAATTGTTAAATTGGCAAGGGATGTGAACAGGCAGTTTTCAGAGGAAGAAATTAAAGATATCTATAAGCATATGAAGAAATGCTCTAAATCATTATTGATTAGAGAAATGCAAATCAAAACAACTCTGAGGTACCACATCTCACAAGTCAGATTGGCTAAGATAACAAAACAGGAAAATGACAAATTCTGGAGAGAATGTGGGCAAATTGGAACACTAATGCATTGCTGGTGGAGTTGTGAACTGATCCAGCCTTTCTGGAGAGCAATCTGGAATTATGCCCAAAGGGCTATAAATAATTTTATACCCTTTGACCCAGCAATACCTCTTCTAGGGTATATCAGCAATGCAATATTCACAATGCTTACATTAATTACAGATATGCTGATTTAGTTACCAATCACAAAATAACTCAGGCTTTCTATATGGGGGATAAAGCTGGAACATTTATTAAAATACCAAAAGACTGAGTCCCAAAACCAGAAAGTCAAATCCATCAGAGTAGTTATGAAATTGGCACAGGTAGATAAAGTAGAAAGCACCCACATTTTCAAGCCTTTAAAACAGAACCGGCTACCTCAGGCAAAGTTCTTCCTCTCCCCCCTCACAGCAACCACCCAACATCCAGGAAGTGCACTCCCAGCAGTTCTGTCCCCTGGCAGTCCTCAGCAGGAGTCCTTAGCAGAAATTCTGGCTAGCTCAAAAAAGGGGTTTGCACCTCCACCTCCACCTCAGCCGCTAGCACTACCACGGCCGCTGCCTCTGCTGCTGCTGCCACCACCTCCACCGCTTCCAGTCACTGCAGGAAATCTAGCTTGGCTCCTGCTTCCTCTTGCCCCATCCCTTCCTGCTATGTCAGCAAGTCAAATGGGTCATGGAAGATCTTTAAATACCATAACCCTCACATAGGGTTATATCCCAAAGAGATCATAGAATTGGGAGGAAGACCCCAATGTACAAAAATATTTATAGCAGCTCTTTTTTGGTGGCCAAGAATTAGAAATTAAGGGGTGCCCATCATTTGGGGAATGGCTGAACAAGTTGTAGTATATGCTTGTAATGGAATACTATTGTGCTATAAAAAACGAGGAGCAGATGGACTTCATATTTACCTATAAAGGCTTATACAAACTGATGCTGAATGAGAAGAGTAGAGCCAGGAGAAATTTGTACACAATTACAGACACAATGTATGTGTGATGACCAACTTTGATACACTGGTGTAATGGGAATGCAAATTTGGAAGATCTTCCCTGCCCCTAGGCTAAAATGCACCTGAAGCCTGGGTAGGGAGGCCTGTTTTTCAGTAGATACTTCTTGATTGGCCAGTGAGTCAATAAGGTTGTTACATTCTCTGAGCCAGGAGAAGGCTATATAAGCCCTGATGTGTAGCTTTGTTTTGGGACTCACTTTGAGAAGTGTTCTCTGATTTGATCTGAATTCTGGGAAGCCGTTGTTGAGAGTCCCCCGGCTTTGAAAAACCCAGATGTAGAAACCCAGATGTTGACTGGGTATGGATGTAATGGTTGGACAGTTTGGAAAGCTGTGTACTTGATCTGTTTCTGTCTTGATAATACTGTCTGTATATTCTGAAGTTCGGGGTGCTGACCTTTCCTCCTGAACAAGGTAAACAATATATGTCTGACTGATTAAAGTAAGCTTGTTAACCCATTTTTAGTTGCTTTCCTTTATCAAAGCAGATCCAAGAACCTGTATGGGCAGCAAACCCTGAGGACGCACTTGGAGTGCTTGCTGCTACAACTGGACTCTTCTCAGCAATACAGTGATATATCAATCCCAAAAGATTCATGATGGAGAGAGATGTCTACATCCAGAGAAACAACTAGAAAGAACTGAGTATGAATTCAGATTGAAGCAAACTCTCTTATCTTTTTCTTGTTTGGTTTTGTTTTCTCTTTACCATTTTTCATTTCATCTGATACAGTCAGTCTTCACAACCTGACTAATGTCTAATGTGAAAGCATTTGCAGATCCTGTACTTGATTGTATACTGTCATGGGGTGGGGGACAGGAGGGAGGGAGAGAAAATTTGAAACTGTAGGAATTGTGGAATTGAATCTTGTAAACTAAAAGTAAACAAACAAATTACTAAAAACAAAAGAGGAAAAAAATAAAGTGTAGTCATTTTATAAATGTGTTTTATGTATTTGAGTATAATAATAAATTCATTCCGTTTCAGTGGAATCTTGCATAAAATGTCAGATTATTTTTTCAATATGTGACATATTTTTCTATTTTCTCTTTTTTATTCTTTTAAAACATATAGTTATATGTTTATATATCTACACACACACACACACACACATACACACACACACTCTCTTGGCCATTACTTGTTTTCCCCAGTTCTTAGTCACTAAAGGATTAAATAGATTGCATGGCATTAGTAGATCTCATAGATATTCTGAATGGGTATTGGTGATGTGTTAAGTATTGTTTGGGGTTTGGAGGCTTTTTTTGGTAAATAATACTGTTGAGAATGGAGTATAATTCTTCAGACATGGCAGACTATTCCCATGTGGACTGTTGCTATTACTGTTTGGTGTATCCTGAGTAACTGCCAATACATACATAAATGTGTATATATGTGCATTTGAAGACACACACATATATTATATATACACATTCATTCGTGTATATTATGTGTGTGTAGATCTAGATATATATTTGCTGAGTGTATTTAATAAAGGTTGCATTATCATTTTTTAAAAATTAATCTAATTGAATTAGTCTCCAAATCTTAAACTTATATTTGTGACCATTGGTGCACCTGGTCTAAAACACTGATCTTTATGTATTATTCCTAGCTGAACTGCATAGAAAATTCTAGGGTACAAAGAGATTGAAAGAAAAGGAAAAGGCCTATATGTAAAAATTAGAGCAGCTCTTTTGGGGGAAGCAAAGAATTGGATATTCAAGGGATAGAATTAGAAATTGGAGAATGGATGAACAATTTTGTGGTATGTGACTGTGTTAGAATACTATTGTGCGATGAAAAATGATGAAGGGTATGGTTTCAGAAAAACTTGGGAAGATTTATATGAACTGATGCAAAGTGAACTGAGTAGGACCAACTGAACATTGTCTAGAGTAACAGCAATATTGTAATGATAACCAACTGTGAAAGACTTAGGTTCTCTGATCAATACAGTGATGCACAATTGAAAAGAACTCATGGTGAAAAATACTATCCACTTCTAGAGAGAAAAGTGATAAACACAGTTGAGATTGAAGTATATATTTTTAACCTTCTTTATTTTTCTTCCTTTTTTTGCAACATGCCTTATATGGAAATATATGAGTATGGTATTCCTTGCCTTCTCAATGGGTGGGGGAAGGAGAGATTTTGGAACTCAAACATTTTTAAATATGTGTTAATTTTTTATACATATTCTGTGGTAAGGTTTAGTTTCCCTTAATTTTTAATCATATTCCAGTTTTTTCTTTAATTTTTTTTCATGTCAAATAATGCAAATCATTCAAATTGGGATAAGAGACTTTGATAAGAGATTTTTTTTGCCTTAGATATTTATAAAATTTATCTTTATAGATGAAGCTCTATATGTGATCATGAAACAAATATGATATTTATCTCTGATTCTCCCCATAAAGAGTCTGTCCCTTAATCTGAGTACCTTTGGGAAATGTTGAGTGGTATTCTGCAAAATAGTGGTTAGTCTTTCTTCTTTGCATTTTGGGGGCAAATCAATGATTCACTCTCCAAGCACTTATCTTCTTTTTCTGTCATCTATGCTTGTAAAGTTTTCAAGTTATTTTTAATCCCACTTGAGTTGCCCCACATTATCATTTTTCTACATTTTATGCCAAGTCTTATGGTTTGCTTTCTAGACTGAGAATTTTATTTTCTATTTCATTTATTCAAATTTTCCACTGCTTACCCCATATTGTTTTTTTTTCCTTTTCCATTTTTATTGATTATACATTTTTCATTTCAGAGTCAGGAATTTTTTTAAACTGATACTACAAATGCTTTCCTTTCCTTTAAAATGTTGATCATTCGATTTATTGTGTCTTGCACTAGATTCAGTTTCATTTCTTACTATATTTTTTCCTTCTTGTGATTCTCTTTAGGACTTTAAAAATTCATATTTGTTCTTTATATCAGAGCTTTCTACAGTCTAGTAGAGACATTCAAAAATAGAGATAGAGCCTGACACTAAGTTAAAATAACTATGGGATTTATAATGGATTACAAGCCTTATTCTCATTGTTAGTTGTCATTTGAAAAATGAAGCAGTAGTTCAAGTTACTTAGAATAGCTAGTCTAAGAATAGATAGGTGGTTTTAATGCTGAAAAGTTCAAAGGAAGCTAGAGTTTTTGTTGTGTTTTATAAGTGCACCAAACTAGCATGAGTAGAACACATGTACTTTTGAATAAAGCAAAAATAAATAAATTTAACACATTTTTGATTAATAGAATTTTTTGGTGTCAAGGGGTTGCACATCCATCATAGTCATTTTTTTATATCTGTTTACCCTCTTGTTTATGAAGAAAGGCCCTTGTATAAGCTTCATAAAGTTATTGGGCTGTCTGCTATTCTATCTACTAATGTCATTGCACTTTATCTAAGAAGCTATTTTCCCTTTGAGATTCTTAATTATCCCTCTTATTAACTTTCCTTGCCTTTGTTTTATTTATTTGCTGCACCTGTGATCTTATTAAACTCCTGCCAGAAGCCTGGATACTATGACCTCCTGCCAGAACTATGGATACTAAGTTGTGCATGCCTTCTTAGCCAATGAGAGTAGAAACTACATTAAATTTTCCACAATCGGTCCACCCAACATTCTAAGGTTTCTTAACATTTGAGGAATAACAAGGAAACAGGTAGACTATCCATCAATTACCTTTCACTCTCACTAAATTACCAGCCTTCTACCTTTTCAGGACATAAACATTATTGATGACTTTTTAAAAACCAATCTGATCGGTGTAAGGTGGAAAGTCAAAGCTGTTTTATTTTTCATTTCACTTAGCAATTAGTGATTCTGAGCATTTTTTCATGCTTCTGTGACAGTAGCTCTTGTTTGTATATATCATACCAATTCCTATATATATATATGACATTAGATTTTACAAGAGAAATTTGCTTTAGAGATATTTTCCCAGTTAATTGCATTCTTTCTAATCCCAGAGGTACTAATTTTGCCCATAAAAAGGATTTTTTTTCAATTTTCTGCTATTGAAATGATCCACTTAATGTTTTATTATCATTTCTATCCTTTGTTTATGTCAGAATTCTTCCTCTGACCCTACTTGTGAAAGGTAGCCACTTTTCTCCTCTGATTTGCTATATGATCATTGTTAGGCAAGCTATCTATCTATTCAGAATTTAAGAAAGTATGTATATAATATAAGATATTAGACTAAACCTAATTTCTGTCAAATTGCTTCTTTAGTTTTTCCAGTTTTGTCAAAAAAGAAGTCATCCTTCACCCCCAAAATATCAAAAAATATATGGTGACTTTAAGAATAATATAATTTCCTTGTTTTATCTTGTAACCATGTTTATTTTTATTTTTGCCCTGTCTATGACCTTACTTGTCAAATGGAAAGAGATGACTGCCAAAGGCAATACCAGATTTGAATATAGACACATTTGTAAACACTTACAAGGAAGTTGTGATGGTCAAGAATGAGAAAATATTATCTCATAAATAAGAAACAGTGGAAGGAAAAAACAAATTTTAAAAAGTTTGGCAAGATAACTAAGCAGAGTCCTTCCAAGGACATTCAAGGATAAATATGGAGGAACTACAAACAAAAAGAAAATGAAGATTTGCAGAAATCATTTTAATAAGCTCCTTTCTCCATCAAGGACTATTGAACAACTGCATTTGTACTCTAACATTACAGTCCCAGAATTGCTCATAGAGGAAGTAGAAATGACACTAAACAGAACAAAGAGGGTAGGAGCATCCAGATTGGACCACGTATATATAGAGAAGACCTATTCTGATTAAATTACCCAGACATTTTGCCTTTTAAACCATTTTAAATGCAACACTAAGCCTATTCCTTTTTTTTTTTTTTTTTTGCTTTTGGAGGGCAATTGTGTTTAAGTGACTTGCCCAAGGTCACATGGCTAGTTTTTATGTTAAGTGTCTGAAGCCAAATTTGAACTCAGTTTCTCCTGACTACAGGGCTCTATTCACTATACTACCTAGCCACCCCATAGTAAGTCTATTCCAATAAGTTTCTTCCATACTGTTATATTCATCTCCATTTCTTCTTTCTTCTTTTCATATGGTATTATAAAAACTGAAGCCTTCATATACTCTCATTGGTTTCTTTAGTTTCTTCTTCTTCCCTTCTTCCTCTAGATTATTTGTGCAATAGAGGTCACAATTTTGACTGTTTGCATTAATATTTGCAAAAATGGCTTGCCGCCTTCCATTTTTATTGTGTCTATTGCACAATACCTTTCCATTCTCTGAACTTTAATATTTGAATTCCAAGTTTTAGACTCATGTCTGTCACAAAGAGTCGGTTAGAAGAGTTTTAGATCTAAGGAAAAAAATCATATATCACTTCTCTTTTTTGCTGAGGGAAGTTCCATGAGTAATGTCCATGAGTTCCATGAGTAATGTCATATTCTCATTCCCTCAACTGCTATATTGGCAATACTCTTCCCATGCCTTTTAGTCCTATCAAAAAAGAAGCAGTAGATCTCTTTGACTTTCTGCATTTATTTATTTGAGGAGTGGCAAGGGAAGATAAGGAGTCCTGAAACCATTGAAAAAGCATTGGTTCTGGAGCCAAGGCACCTAGTTTCATGTCCTTTCCCTGTAAATAACTTTGTGGCCTTATGTATTCAATCAATCAACAAGTATTTAGTAAGTGTTTCCTAGCACCAGACACGGTGCTAACTTCCAGGTCTACAAAGACAAGCAAAAATGGTTCTTGTTTTTAGAATTTATCTTGTAATGGAGAGACAACATAGATAAACAATACATACTAAATAAATGGAAGGTAGCTATCTTCTGGTTCTAATTTCTTCTCTACAATGAGGAGGTTGAACAAATGGCTGCAAACATCCCTTCTATCTCTAAATGTATGATCCTTTGATTTAAAATCCTATTATCTATGAGTGGAACTGTGATCATAACAAAATTGAGTAACAATTATTTATCAGGCCTATACTATATGACTAGTAGGGATTATAGTAGCACAATACTTAACTCTGTTGGGCATAAAAAGTTATGTAAGCAAATTTTGATTGTGAATGCCATGGATTACTGATGAAAAGTTGATAGTTGCTACTTTTTATCATAAAATTACAGTATGTAAATGCACACCCTATATAACCTTATGCTTTGGTCCTAGAAAAACACAATTCTAAAAAAGCAGCATTACAAAGGAGTTTAAAATAACAACATTGTTAAGACAAACAACTTCAAAAGGCTTAAGAATTCTTATCAATTAAATGACCCAAAACAATTCGAGAATACCAGTGTTTGAACATGTTATCCACCTCCTAAAAGAGAAGCAATGGACTGGAGAAACAGAATGAGCCCCGCATTTCTCTATATGTCCAATGTGAGAATTTGTTTTATTGCTAGACTATACACTTCTCTTGCAAGAGTTTTGCTTTGTTTTTCAATTTTGGTTGGGGAAATGGGATATAAAGTGGGGCTAAAGATGACCCTCCCCCTAGGTCAGATGAGACAGAAGGAAAGTCAAAAGGGGTTCCCAGCAATCAGGGACAGTTTTGAAAATTGCTTGCTGAATTTATTATATGCTGAAAATGAAAATAAAACCAGACATAATAGATATTTCCTTTTCATACATGACCTTCTTGGTTGTAAACTTATTTCCAAGTTTTGTTGTTCAATTATTCATCCATGTCCAACTCTTCATGACTCCATGGACCATAGATTCTCAGCCTTCTATCCCCCACTACCTCTGACAGTCTGTCCAAGTTCATGTTCAATGTTTCCATGACACTATCCATCTCATTCTCTGCCATCCTCTTCTCCTTTTGTCTTCAATCATTCCCAATATCAAGGTGTTTTCCAATGAATACTGTCTTTGAGCCCAAAAATATCAATCTGACACTGCTTCTATTTCTTTTCCCTCTATTTGCCAGGAAATGATGGAACCAGTTGCCATGGTCTTGGTTTTGTTTTGTTTTCTTTTCTTTTGTTTTTTTTAATGTTAGGCTCAAAGCTAGCTTTCACTCTCCTCTTTCACCTTCATCAAGAGACTCCTTAATTCCTCTTTACTTTCTGCCATAAAGTGGTATCATCTATATATTGAGATTGTTGATATTTCTCCCAGCAACCTTAATTTTGTCTTTTGATTTGTCAAACCTGACATTTTGCATGATGTACTTTGCATATAGATTAAATAAATAAGGTGCTAATATATAGCCTTGTGGTACTCCTTTCCCAATCTTGAACCAATCAGTCCTAGTTTGGTTCTAATGGTTGCTTCTTGACCTACATACACGTTCCTTAGGAGATACCTAAGATGTTCTGGTACTCCCATCTTTTTGAAGATTTGCAACATTTTGTTGTGATCCACACAGGTAAATGCTTTAATGTAGTCAGAAGTAAATGTTGTTTGTTTGTTTTTTTCTGAAACTCCCTTGTTTTCTCCATAATCCAGAAAATTGTGGCAATTTTGTCTCGAGGTTCCCCTGACTCTTTGAAAACCAGCCTGTACTTCTGGTAATTATTGGTTCACATACTGCTAAAGCACAGCTTGCAGAATTTTAAGCACAACCTTGCTGGCCTCTGAAATGAACACAATTGTTCCGTAATTTAAGCATTCTTTGGCATTGCCCTTCTTTAGTATAGGAACATAAAATGATCTTTTCCAAACCAACGGCAACTGTTGAGCTCTACAAATTTTCCGGCATATTGAGTGCAGTACTTTAACATATCGTCTTTTAGGATTTTAAATAGTTCAACTAAAATTCCATCACTTCTACTTGGTTGTTGCTACTACTGTTTCCTAAGGCCCACTTGACTTCATTCTCCAGAATCTCTGGCTCTAGATCAGTAGCCACAGCCACACTATCATGATTATCAGTGATTTTAAGATCTTTCCTTTATAATTCTCCTATATATTCTTGCCACCTCTTAGAATAAAAATAATATGAATAAAATGAAAAAAAAAAGATTAATGGGATCACGGCTGAGTCGAATAGAGCTGGAACCAACTGTCTTGAGCAAGATGAAGAGATGATTCTGATAGGAAGCAGTGAACAGAAGTCAAAACTTCCTTGAAAGATTAAAAATGGAGTTTAGTTACAATGTGTATAGAGAAACAAGAAAAATGTTTGTTGACTATAATATAGCACAAAAAAGGATAATTTTATTGCTGACAGATATAAATAGTAAAAGCACACATATGGATCAGTGACAAAGGTAAATGACCCTTTCTACTTCACCTACCTAAAACTTTTTCTCTCCTTAATCTAGATGCATGTATATTTCAGTTGGAAAGCATAATGGGAGCTTAGGGAATCCTTGATCCTTATTTAGCTCCTGTGGAGCTTTGTAAGGAATGAGACCTCAAAATGGATTGTAAGGATTCATGGAGGGACATCATGGGAATTTAAAAGGAATTTTCTAACTCCAAATCAGAAGATGGACTATAGCCAAGGACATCTAGCAAGCACCAGGAATAAAGAAAAGACTTGCTCTTAGCTCAAGGCATTTCACTGGACTTCATGTGTGTGTGTGTGTGTGTGTGTGTGTGTGTGTGTGTGTGTGTGTGT